>NC_058520.1:532740903-533043314 GCF_904849725.1 Hordeum vulgare subsp. vulgare | reverse complement strand
CTTATATTCAGTTTCAGCCTGTATGTTCATCTAGCGTAGGAACCCTCTTTTATCACGAATCCGTCGTAGCTCAGCTGGTCACACCGTTGCACCTCCACCCAGCAGACCAGGGATTGAATCCCAGTGGCTCCAATATGTTTTTCAGCGATTTTGCCTTGCCATTCGCCAGCTACAAGTATTAGGTATAACCGGACGGATGCACATAGTAGCACGAGGACACATCTAGCCCATTGGTGGCACATGCTAGGACATAGAAGGAGGTCTTGGGTTCAAACCCTGGACTGCCCCTATTATTTTTTTTCTTCTGTGCCATGTTTGATTTTCGTTTTGCACACCCAAGCGCATGGGCACGAAGCTCCTAGTGGCTGCAGCCATAGAAGAAGGTCTTGGGTTCAAACCCTGGACTGCCCCTATTATTATTTTTCTTCTGTGCCATGTTTGATTTTCGTTTTGCACACCCAAGCGCATGGGCACAAAGCTCCCAGTGGCTGCAGCCTAGTGCACACATTCGGTCCATATGTTTTTTTATTTAACCTGTGATTTTATTTAATTTCAGAAAAAAAATGCATTGACTTTCAAAAGAGCGTAGTTACTAAACCGTGCGTCGGATCGAGGTGATCTTTATATGGTTTTGGCGTAGATTTTCGCGTAGAATCCGATTATCCAACTTGCACATTTGTTTGACGTCGTTTAGCGTGCTGTTTGCCTAGATAAGCGTGCTGTCCTAATAGGTTTCGACCCTTATTTATTTTTCGTGCAAGACCGGGTTGCCCGTATGCCTTAGATTAAATGCCCGTGTTTTAGGAACCATAATTCCATGTATTTTAGAGCGGTCGTAGGTATTTTTGCATGTATGGTTTGCCGGTAGTTTATTTTCCCATATATAGGTGTTTATCTCGCATTAATATGTGGCATTATTTTGTGTTGCAACCCCACATATTTTATATGTTTTCGGGGTAGAAAAATTCGTGTGATTTTTCTATGCAATTAGTTTTAGCATAAGAGCAAGTTAGTTCGCGCGATATTTTGCCATGTTGCCCTCTTGTTTATTTCGTATGATTTATTCCGTGCCCCATTTGCTTAAGTTGTCAATTAGAGATTTGATCTTGGATGTTTTGTCTAGCCCCTGGTATTTTTAATTGCAATAGAAATGCATGTTTAGGTGTGGTTTGATCGCCCTCAAGTTACTAGAAATAGTGCTGTTTTGGACGCGCTGAAATATTTCTAAGTCTGGAATCTGTTATATTTTGTTGTTGTCTTGTCTTGCTTGTAGCTTGTGATCTGTAGCTCTTTTGAGGTTGGTCCAATGGAGTTAGTTGTACCCCTTGTGTTTCTCTATCATACTGTAAAAGTTTCATGACATTTGGGGTCCTGTAGATATAGGTTTTGCTGCTGTCAATATTGCTTCAGACCGAAAACTGCACTTTCATGAGGTGTAATTCTCACTAAGTCTGAAATAGTGCGTGAGATGCCATTTTGTGTCTTCTTTTCCTAGTGCTCCTTGCTGCCATGCTAGTTGTTGTTAGTTGTTTGTAGTAGTGCTTCTTGCCTTCTTTCGTGCCATGCCTTGCTTGAGCATATCGGAGTTGTGTAGCCGTAGTTGTGGGGCGTAGAAAATGCTATGTGGCTGATTTTGGCAGTTTGTAGTGATTTCTTGTTTTGCTCGTAGTTTTCGAACCGTAGCTCCGTTTTGATCGTGTCCTACATGAAACTTGCTTAGAAACTCATGTAGTTTCATTTTGTCTTGCTGGTTGTATATTTTGAAGTGCTCGTGACCGCCGTTGCACACATATTGCATTCATGCCATCATATCTTGCGGTGCTTGTATCTTTTGAACCGTAGCTCCGTTGGAGATGTTTTTTATGTGTAGATTGCTTGCCTTGACGCGTAGAATCACGTGAACCTATTTGTTTTGCTGTTTAACAACTAATTAAATGCATTGGTTCAGATCTGGACATAATTGTAAATGAACATGTGAGGTCGTCTCGGAGATGCTATATGTCATTTCCGACCTCATTTAAAATGTCTAGATAGGTAGGTTAATTTCCGCTTCACCTCTTGCATGTTTGACAACATTAATATTGCCGTGTAAATAACCGTGAGTGAACTAAATACTTCATATGTGGAGTTTCGTCAATATGCAACTCGTCGCATATTGAACTTCACTTAATGTGTATTGTTTGATTGTGTGAATTGTCATGTCGTGACTTGCATGTATTCAACTGCTCATGCATCATATGTGTTGTGCATCGTGTGGTGAATTCCGTGTGTTGATTTGTGTTTCCGGTTTGCTTCGTCTCGATAGAGTTCCGCAGCGTGCCGGATTGTGAGGACCCGTTCGACTACGTCGGTTCGTCTGCTTCACGGAGGCATTCTTCTTCCAAGCAGGATCTCAGGCAAGATGATCATTTCCCCAGATACCATTACTATCATTGCCATGCTAGTTTTATCGCTTCTATCAATCATGTCTCATTGCCTACCACATGTTAAATATCAGCCTCTCAACAATGCCATGAAACCTTCAACCTGTTCAACCTAGCAAACCACTGATTGGCTATGTTACTGCTTGCTTAACCCTGTTGTTAGTGTTGCTAGTTGCAGGTGCAGTTGCTTCCATGTGACAACATGGGTTCCTTGTTATATCACCATATTTAAATGCTATTTAATTTAATGCACCTATATACTTGGTAAAAGGTGGAAGGCTCGGCCTTTCTAGCCTGGTGTTTTGTTCCACCTTTGCCCCCCTTAGTTTCCGGCTACTGGTGTTATGTTCCATAAATGAGCGCTCCTAACACGATCGGGGTTGTTATGGGGACACCCTTGATAATTCGTTTTAGATTAAAGCTGGTCTAGCAAGGCCCAACTTTGGTACTACATTTGCCTAAACACCTAATAAAATTGCATAGGGACTTTCCGGACCCCGAGGATAATTTAATCAGCCCCTGTCTGGATTCCTATGTTCGTACCAACTCAAATGATTGATGAATTGGATCTTGAGTATGCTCACTTCGCTACTCAGCAAGGGTGAAAGAATGACAAAGAGACTGACATCACAGAGGATGGGAAGGACCCAATCGCCTACCTGGC
The DNA here is from genome assembly GCF_904849725.1 of Hordeum vulgare subsp. vulgare. Taxonomy (NCBI): domain Eukaryota; kingdom Viridiplantae; phylum Streptophyta; class Magnoliopsida; order Poales; family Poaceae; genus Hordeum; species Hordeum vulgare. The sequence goes on along the minus strand of NC_058520.1, from coordinate 533,040,227 downwards.
CAGTGCTCCTCATGAGTGTTGGCCTCACCTGAGCGATGTCCGGCGCCCCTCTGGTCACCCGGAGGTTTAGCGATCCCGACGTCTAGCTCATCCGCCGTGTCCTGAGAACGAGGTACGCGACTCCTATCGGGATCGTCGACACGTCGGACGGCCTTGCTGGATTAGTTTTACCTTTGACGATATATCTTGTGCATCGGGATTCCGGTGATGCTTTGGGTAATCTCAGAGTTGAGGTTTTCCACTAGGGAATCCGATGAGATCGCGAGCTTCGTGATTGAGGATTTCTATGCGGCTTGTGGTAATTTGTGATGGACTAGTTGGAGCACCCCTGCAGGGTTAAATCTTTCAGAAAGCCGTGCCCGCGGTTATGTGGCAACGTGGAAACTTTGTTTAACACTGGTTCTAGATAACTTGAAGTTAACTTAATTAAAACTTGCCAACTGTGTGCGTAACCGTGACTGTCTCTTTCGTGAGTTCCTTCTCCGATCGAGGACACGGTGGGGTTATGTCTGACGTAGGTAGGTGTTCAGGATCATTCATTTGATCATGAGTAGTTCACGTCCGTTATGCGTAGATCTCCCCCCCTCTTATTTCTTGTACTCGTAAGTTAGCCACCAAATATATGCTTAGCCGCTGCTGCAACCTCACCACTTAACCTTACCTCACCCATTAAGCTTTGCTAGTCTTGATACCTTTGGAAATGAGATTGCTGAGTCCCATGTGGCTCACAGATTACTACAACACCAGTTGCAGGTACAGGTAAAGGTTACTTGACGCGAGCGCGTTGATTGTTCATTTGGAGCTTCTTCTTCTTCTTCATCGATCTAGGATGGGTTCTAGGCCGGCAGCCTGGGATAGCAAGGATGGACGTCGTTCTTATTTTTCTCGTTTGTTTTCGTCCGTAGTCGGACCCCGCTCTTACTCTTCATGATTATGTAATGTACTGATGTGACTCTGATGTAACTTGTGGCGAGTGTAAGCCAACTCTATATATACCTCTTCTTTTCAGTACATGTACTTGTGACGATATCCATTCTTGCGACACGACGAGATGCGCTTCTATCCTGACGAGGCCCTCATGCCAAATTGAGGATAGGGTCGCATCTTGGGCGTGACAAGTTGGTATCAGAGCAGTACCGACCTAGGAGCCCCCTTGATTGATCGAACTTGGCCGAGTCGAGTATAGTAAAAATACTTTGAGTCTAGTTATATATCGGAGAGTAGGATTCTTTTTTCTCCTCTTCTATGCTCTGGTGAGGAATCTTGACGTAATAATTTACTCTACTCCTCTTCCCACTCAAAATTGTTTTTAGGATCACGCGGATATTTTTGGAATCTATATGATGCCGATGTGACGGAGTTTTGTCTTGGTGCCTCCTGTCTGACTTGATTTTCTTCCGGGGAGTTGAGCTCCAGGGGATTCTTGAGCACATCGTTATCATTCAGATTTCTTAGTATCACAGAACGAAGGATGTTCGTAATTGCTTCAATACTAGTAGTGGCGAGATAACCCCGATGTCCCCAGTACTGGTGCAGATTGTTCGGGAGTACTGCCATACTTTGTATTGTTGTGATCACGAGGGTCTGTTGTAGATGAAGGTCCGAGATTCTGGTCGTGTGTTGACGGATGTGATACAAGTGACGGGTTAGTATAGGAGTTGTGTGATATTACTCCTTGTATCCGTGTACCAGATTGCATGACCAGATATTTCGGGAATTCATAGGTGGGAATTCAAGTAGTTGCTTATAGGACAATCTTCCAACAAATGCATGATGTTAGGTTGGGGTTCGATATCTAGTGGATTTGTTTGTTCACGGTCGACTTACAGCGGTACACGTTGGATCTTAAAGAGTCCTTGTAGCTTGTTGCGACTCGGGGACGCTTCGTATGTCGGGTGCACTACCTTGCACTTGATGGCTACTGTAAAATCGAGCCCGTGCGATCCTGTCCACGAAAATATCGGACGAAATCTTTCTCATGAGTTTGTTCTGGCTAATTGCAAGCCGCACCCTTTGTTTTGTTGAATGTGGTAATTCAAGTTGCTTCGATGTCAAGTGGTGATTTCAGATCTTTCCTAATCTGTGTTCTCATATTTTTATGTGAGAGTGCTAATCCTTTTGCTCAATCAATTGTCTCATCAATTTTGTCAACCAGAGTCATCGTATCAATTCCATTCAACCGGTGTGCTTCTCTTCAACTGAATTCAATCTTATCTAATTTTGCAAGATCATTCTCTCATTTCATTCCGGAGTTCATCTCATCTAGCCCAAGTTGTCTTTGTTTTTCCCCACCCTCCCGCCCTTTTTTCTGAGTGGTTCAATTTTCATCCAAGAGTTTTATTTTCATTGTGCTTCCACTGTCTGTTCTTTTCTCTCTTACCCGGTGAATTTAATTCAGTTGTCCGTGTTCATCATATCCTTTTCATCCTTGTAATTCTTTCCTATGTTGGAATTTTTATCAGTCTATCTTCTTGCTGTCATTTCTCTCTATTCTATCCGGAGCATTGAAGTTATCTCAGAATTCTTGTTCTCAATTCTTCAATTGTTCTGAGGTGCTCAACCTCATCTAGTTTTCATTTGTACCGGCGCAATATCTCTCTTTCTAGCAATCTTTTCAACGGTGGTTTCTTTGAGTGGGCCCATAACCCACAGGTTTTTCCCAGGATCTGTTATAGCTCTTGTAATCTTCCGGAGATCTTTAATTTTTTTCAACTATGACGTAAGTATGATTTCCATCGGTCCTATTCTTCAAGATCTATTTGAATTAATTCTCATATTTGGCTCAACCTTGCAATTTTCTTTATTCTGGAGTGTCTCAGTTATTCTTGGTGTTGTTTCTCGTCATCATTCTCAGCTTGCAATTCAAAGGAGTGTTCCTCGTAAATCTTGGTACATTCTCTTCATGATTCATCGTTTCAGCCTTCTGGCATCGTCTTGAATTATTCCCAATCATGAGTATCCATTTCTCGCTATCCGGTGGTTTTCTGAGTTGTTTTCATTCTCGTTCCTCCGAAGGCCATCATTTCAGAAGATTCTTCGTTCTCAGCTTTCAGCTTTCATCCTCAATTCTTCTCAATTGTTGTCTCTTCGTTCGTCTCTCGATTATCCGGTGCCTTGTTCTAGTTTTATTTCAGGTGGATCATGATCTCTTCGTTCTCATGTTTCTCCATTGATTCTTGGTTTTCCATTCACCTGTGAATTCTTACTGGTGTTTTTTGCAACATTTCTTCTATTTTGTGCTTTATTTATCTCTCTGTCTCTTTAAGATTTTTTCAAGAGGAATAAGTTGTATGCTAAATCCGTGCTGGTCATCAATTTAATTTGATGAAGGTTAAGCATAACATAATTCTTATTCTTGTTCATAGGAATCTGAATTGTTCTTCCGGAGTGGCTCATGATATCAATTCTTCCCCATGTGCTTATCTTTCTTTTCCGGAGTTCCAAGTTCTTTTAAGTATCTCTTTGTGAGGCTTCATCTAAATCTTGACAAGGTCATAATCTTATTCTTTTCTACCTTGTTATCTTTGCATCATTCATTTGTATACGGAGGTCCTTCATGGTGGTTCGTCATGATATCAATCATTCTCAAGTGTTCTTCAAGATTCTTGTTGGAGTACCTCAACTATTCTTTCTCTTGCATTTTCAAGTGCATTTGTTCTTCCTTGTCCTTTGAGGTGGTATTATAGTATTCTTGTTAGTGTAGGAGTCTCGAAGAGTTTTCCTCTCAAGAATGAGATAATTAAACCCACCAATCCTTTGATCATGAGATTATTCTTAACTCATGGTTTCTTCATTGAGCTATCTTGGTTTGGATTTCACCTAAAGCTTTTCCTATGGATTGTGCTATCATGGTGCTTGTCATTAAACCTAGTTCTCAATGTATCCTCTTGGTGTAAGAAGTTTTCATATCTTTGCTTTCATCTATCCTTGGTTCTTGTAGTGGTTGGTTGTCACCTCATAGATGTTGGGATGATTTTCATAAGCCCACTACTATCTTGTTCTTTTCGTTGTTAGTTTTCTAACTACTAAGTCAATTCTTTATCCGGAGGCTCTTCAATCCTATTGTGATGGTAGTTGTCATTCTTTTTCTTCATTCTCTTCTTTCGCTTGAGCTAGTTCCTATTCTCTAGTTCCGGAGGCCTTGTGATGTTGCTCTTTTGGGTCTATTATGTTGTTCTATCAAGATCATGATGTTTCATTGTTCTATTTAGTTGTTTGTTATGTATATTGTCTATTTCTCCCACCTTTTCGAATTTTTTGTCCCATTTTCCTACTGAAATGCTGCCGAAATTTTCCGTGAATTCTTGCTTCTTTCCCTTATCACCCCTCATCTCCTTGCAACCTTCAAGGATTGTTGGTTTCACTCATTTGTCAAAGAAGCGACTAAATTTTTACCTCTTGTTCTTTCTCATCCTCTTCCCCCTTTCATTCTTGGATCTCGGGGTGAGATCCTCTTGTAGTGTAGGAGAGTTGTGACAGCCCGTTGCCGACGTTCCAGAAGATTCCCCTTCTATTCCGTTTTCGTCGTGTGTCTATTTTCTTTTGTCGCATCATCATCGCATCATGCACATCATCAACATTGCATCGGCATCTCCGTGCTGCCAGTTTTCAAAACTTGCATCCGTTGTTAGTTGTCGGTTCTCGTCGTTGTTCGTTCCGAGTCCGACCGCACTCGCACGCGTCCGCGACATCGTCAAAACCCTGTTTTAAAAGTGTGCGTAAAACTTTCTCTGATCGAGGTGAAACTTGGCACGCGGTCGTGATTAGATATAGCTAGGCCGCCTGTCAAGTTTCGTCACGATCGGAGCTCGTTTGTTACCCGTGCCGTTTATTATATAGCGGCACTATAGCCGGTCAATTGTCTGACATTTCGGTTTTTTTAAACTCGATTCTGGGTTGCCCATTTTCCCTCTCATCCCTGCTGAGCCCCTCTACAGAGTGCACCGACCTTACGCGCAGCCTAGTCCGAAAACCTCCCGGAACCCGAACCCGGCGATCATGACCGTTGGGTCCGGATCAACACCGTTTTACCGCAAAACGTCTTCGGTTTGTCTATTGGACTCCCTAACCTAATTATCCCGACCATCGGATCTAAATCGGAGGGTCTAGATGAACCTAGCCCTAACCTAGCTATATAAATAGCACCCAACCCTAAAATCAAGGAACTGTCCCATCCTATCGCCGCCGCCGCCGCCCTGTGCATTTCCTCCTCGTGTTCAGCACGGGGCCAACTAGCTTCCTCTTCTCCCAAATCCACCTGCAGCAGCCAGCAACCAGGCCATCCCAACCTCCAAGCAGCGCTGGCCGGCGACCAAGCCACCGAAGCAGCTGCCGCAAGCGACCACCCTGCTCGACCCCATGCCCAGCACCTTCTCTTCTCCTTCCTCCCGTTTCCCTCCCCTGCTCTCTCTCTGACTCGTCCCCCTCTCTTTCTACAGGAGCAACAGCAGCCATGGAAGCGTGTGTGAGCTCGAGTCCATCTCGTCACTGACGGGAATCGGCTCCCCTCGGATGGATCCGTGACCCGGCGCCTCCATGGCCCTGCCGGACCTTGACCCCCACTGCCCGGGCCATCCCCGGACACCTAGCGCCGCCCTGAGTACAGCCACGTCCGCACAGCTCCAACAGGTTCAGTCACAGCCCGAGTCCAGATTCAGATTTGCTTATATTCAGTTTCAGCATGTATGTTCATCTAGCGTAGGAACCCTCTTTTATCACGAATCTGTCGTAGCTCAGCTGGTCACACCGTTGCACCTCCACCCAGCAGACCAGGGATCGAATCCCAGTGGCTCCAATATGTTTTTCAGCGATTTTGCCTTGCCATTCGCCAGCTACAAGTATTAGGTATAGCCGGACGGATGCACATAGTAGCACGAGGACACATCTAGCCCATTGGTGGCACATGCTAGGACATAGAAGGAGGTCTTGGGTTCAAACCCTGGACTGCCCCTATTATTATTTTTCTTCTGTGCCATGTTTGATTTTCGTTTTGCACACCCAAGCGCATGGGCACAAAGCTCCCAGTGGCTGCAGCCATAGAAGGAGGTCTTGGGTTCAAACCCTGGACTGCCCCTATTATTATTTTTCTTCTGTGCCATGTTTGATTTTCGTTTTGCACACCCAAGCGCATGGGCACAAAGCTCCCAGTGGCTGCAGCCATAGAAGGAGGTCTTGGGTTCAAACCCTGGACTGCCCCTATTATTATTTTTCTTCTGTGCCATGTTTGATTTTCGTTTTGCACACCCAAGCGCATGGGCACAAAGCTCCCAGTGGCTGCAGCCTAGTGCACACATTCGGTCCATATGTTTTTTTATTTAACCTGTGATTTTATTTAATTTCAGAAAAAAAATGCATTGATTTTCAAAAGAGCGTAGTTTCTAAACCGTACGTCGGATCGAGGTGATCTTTATATGGTTTTGGCGTAGATTTTCGCGTAGAATCCGATTATCCAACTTGCACATTTGTTTGACGTCGTTTAGCATGCTGTTTGCCTAGATAAGTGTGCTGTCCTAATAGGTTTCGACCCTTATTTATTTTTCGTGCAAGACCGGGTTGCCCGTATGCCTTAGATTAAATGCCCGTGTTTTAGGAACCATAATTCCATGTATTTTAGAGCGGTCGTAGGTATTTTTGCATGTATGGTTTGCCGGTAGTTTATTTTCCCGTATATAGGTGTTTATCTCGCATTAATATGTGGCATTATTTTGTGTTGCAACCCCACATATTTTATATGTTTTCGGGGTAGAAAAATTCGTGTGATTTTTCTATGCAATTAGTTTTAGCATAAGAGCTCTTTTGAGGTTGGTCCAATGGAGTTAGTTGTACCCCTTGTGTTTCTCTAGCATACTGTAAAAGTTTCATGACATTTGGGGTCCTGTAGATATAGGTTTTGCTGCTGTCAATATTGCTTCAGATCGAAAACTGCACTTTCATGAGGTGTAATTCTCACTAAGTCTGAAATAGTGCGTGAGATGTCATTTTGTGTCTTCTTTTCCTAGTGCTCCTTGTTGCCATGCTAGTTGTTGTTAGTTGTTTGTAGTAGTGCTTCTTGCCTTCTTTCGTGCCATGCCTTGCTTGAGCATATCGGAGTTGTGTAGCCGTAGTTGTGGGGCGTAGAAAATGCTATGTGGCTGATTTTGGCAGTTTGTAGTGATTTCTTGTTTTGCTCGTAGTTTTCGAACCGTAGCTCCGTTTTGATCGTGTCCTACATGAAACTTGCTTAGAAACTCATGTAGTTTCATTTTATCTTGCTGGTTGTATATTTTGAAGTGCTCGTGACCGCCGTTGCACACATATTGCATTCATGCCATCATATCTTGCGGTGCTTGTATCTTTTGAACCGTAGCTCCGTTGGAGATGTTTTTTTATGTGTAGATTGCTTGCCATGACGCGTAGAATCACGTGAACCTATTTGTTTTGCTGTTTAACAACTAATTAAATGCATTGGTTCAGATCTGGACATAATTGTAAATGAACATGTGAGGTCGTCTCGGAGATGCTATATGTCATTTCCGACCTCATTTAAAATGTCTAGATAGGTAGGTTAATTTCCGCTTCACCTCTTGCATGTTTGACAACATTAATATTGCCGTGTAAATAACCGTGAGTGAACTAAATACTTCATATGTGGAGTTTCGTCAATATGCAACTCGTCGCATATTGAACTTCACTTAATGTGTATTGTTTGATTGTGTGAATTGTCATGTCGTGACTTGCATGTATTCAACTGCTCATGCATCATATGTGTTGTGCATCGTGTGGTGAATTCCGTGTGTTGATTTGTGTTTCCGGTTTGCTTCGTCTCGATAGAGTTCCGCAGCGTGCCGGATTGTGAGGACCCGTTCGACTACGTCGGTTCGTCTGCTTCACGGAGGCATTCTTCTTCCAAGCAGGATCTCAGGCAAGATGATCATTTCCCCAGATACCATTACTATCATTGCCATGCTAGTTTTATCGCTTCTATCAATCATGTCTCGTTGCCTACCACATGTTAAATATCAGCCTCTCAACAATGCCATGAAACCTTCAACCTGTTCAACCTAGCAAACCACTGATTGGCTATGTTACTGCTTGCTTAACCCTGTTGTTAGCGTTGCTAGTTGCAGGTGCAGTTGCTTCCATGTGACAACATGGGTTCCTTGTTATATCACCATATTTAAATGCTATTTAATTTAATGCACCTATATACTTGGTAAAAGGTGGAAGGCTCGGCCTTTCTAGCCTGGTGTTTTGTTCCACCTTTGCCCCCCTTAGTTTCCGGCTACCGGTGTTATGTTCCATAAATGAGCGCTCCTAACACGATCGGGGTTGTTATGGGGACACCCTTGATAATTCGTTTTAGATTAAAGCTGGTCTGGCAAGGCCCAACTTTGGTACTACATTTGCCTAAACACCTAATAAAATTGCATAGGGACTTTCCGGACCCCGAGGATAATTTAATCAGCCCCCGGGCCAGTGCTCCTCATGAGTGTTGGCCTCACCTGAGCGATGTCCGGCGCCCCTCTGGTCACCCGGAGGTTTAGCGATCCCGACGTCTAGCTCATCCGCCGTGTCCTGAGAACGAGGTACGCGACTCCTATCGGGATCGTCGACACGTCGGACGGCCTTGCTGGATTAGTTTTACCTTTGACGAGATATCTTGTGCATCGGGATTCCGGTGATGCTTTGGGTAATCTCAGAGTTGAGGTTTTCCACTAGGGAATCTGACGAGATCGCGAGCTTCGTGATTGAGGATTTCTATGCGGCTTGTGGTAATTTGTGATGGACTAGTTGGAGCACCCCTGCAGGGTTAAATCTTTCAGAAAGCCGTGCCCGCGGTTATGTGGCAACGTGGAAACTTTGTTTAACACTGGTTCTAGATAACTTGAAGTTAACTTAATTAAAACTTGCCAACTGTGTGCGTAACCGTGACTGTCTCTTTCGTGAGTTCCTTCTCCGATCGAGGACACGGTGGGGTTATGTCTGACGTAGGTAGGTGTTCAGGATCATTCATTTGATCATGAGTAGTTCACGTCCGTTATGCGTAGATCTCCCCCCCCTCTTATTTCTTGTACTCGTAAGTTAGCCACCAAATATATGCTTAGCCGCTGCTGCAACCTCACCAGTTAACCTTACCTCACCCATTAAGCTTTGCTAGTCTTGATACCTTTGGAAATGAGATTGCTGAGTCCCCTATGGCTCACAGATTACTACAACACCAGTTGCAGGTACAGGTAAAGGTTACTTGACGCGAGCGCGTTGATTGTTCATTTGGAGCTTCTTCTTCTTCTTCTTCATCGATCTAGGATGGATTCTAGGCCGGCAGCCTGGGATAGCAAGGACGGACGTCGTTCTTATTTTTCTCGTTTGTTTTCGTCCGTAGTCGGACCCCGCTCTTACTCTTCATGATTATGTAATGTAATGATGTGACTCTGATGTAACTTGTGGCGAGTGTAAGCCAACTCTATATATACCTCTTCTTTTCAGTACATGTACTTGTGACGATATCCATTCTTGCGACACGACGAGATGCGCTTCTATCCTGACGAGGCCCTCATGCCAAATTGAGGATAGGGTCGCATCTTGGGCGTGAGATATGTCGTCTGTGCTTGATGATGCTACTTCTGTTGCCCATGATGCTTATGATGATGCTATGCTTGATACTATGCCTGATGATGCTATGCTTGATACTATGCCTGATGATGCTATCCTTGATACTACTTTGCCACTAGGTGCATTCCTTGATGCACAAATTGCTAGAGTTGCTACTAGATGTGATGATACTTCTGAAACTGTTGATATTATTGAAGTAGAACCTGCTATTTTGCCTGCTAGAACTAGCTCTCCTATGCCTGAATTGCCTGATATGCGTGATACGCGTTATGTTATGGAGGGAGAGATAGTTGAGGATTTTCTTGCGTGTAAGGATAGCTATGATGTTGAGAAATTACTGCTCAAGTGGAAAGAAAAATCTCTGAACGCTAGGATGAAATACGACCCGAAGTTTGCTACTTCGCCTATATTTGTGACCGATAAGGATTACGAATTCTCTGTCGACCCTGAGTTAATCACTCTGGTCGAATCTGATCCTTTTCATGGTTATGAGTCTGAAACGGTTGTAGCCTGATACGTCTCAAACATATCTATAATTTTTTATCGTTTCACGCTGCTATCTTGCCTTCTTTGTATGTTTTATGTACCTTTTTATATCTTTTTGGGACTAACTTATTAATTCAGTGCCAAGTGCGAGTTCCTTTTTTTCCGTGTTTTTGAATCTTTTCAGATCTGATTTTGGAACGGAGTCCAAACGGAAGAAAAACCCCGAAATGATTTTTTCCCGAATGGAAGAAGTCCAGGGGGCTTTTGGGCCAAGCCAGGTGGGCTCCAGGGAGCCCACAAGCCCCCACTCCGCCACCAGGGGGAGGCGGCGGTGGGCAGGCTTGTGGCCTCCCTGACCGCCCCCTGACCTAGGTCTTTGGCCTATAAATTCCCAAATATTCCGCAAAAAATCAGGGGAGCCTCGAAAATACTTTTCCGCCACCGCAAGCTTCCGTTTCCGCGAGATCTCATATGGAGACCCTTCCCGGTGCCCTGCCGGAGGGGACTTTGGAGTTGGAGAGCTTCTTCATCATCATCATCGCCCCTCCAATGACTCGTGAGTAGTTCACTTGAGACCTACGGGTCCGTAGTTAGTAGCTAGATGGCTTCTTCTCTCTCTTGGATCTTCAATACAAAGTTCTCCATGATCTTCATGGAGATCTATCCGATGTAATCTTCTTTGGCGGTGTGTTCGTCGAGATCCGATGAATTGTGGACTTGTGATCTGATTATCTATGATATATATTTGAGTCTTTGCTGATTTCTTATATGCACGATTTGATATCCTTGTAAGTCTCTCCGAGTCTTGGGTTTTGTTTGGCCAACTAGATCTATGATTCTTGCAATGGGAGAAGTGCTTGGTTTTGAGTTCTGCCATGTGGTGACCTTTCCCAGTGACAGTAAGGGCAGCAAGGCGCACATCAAGCAGTTACCATCAAGGGTAAAAAGATGGGGGTTTTATCATTGGTTTGAGATTATCCCTCTACATCATGTCATCTTGCTTAAGGCGTGACGTCAGCTGTGCTTCCCTGGCAATGGCTCCAGAAAAGTGTTGATCCTGCAATCTCTAGTGTTAGCTAGACGAATGCTTATAAAAACTAACCTTCTCCTGCAACGGCACCATAAGAATGTTGCTAGCACTCCCCGGCAATGAAACTGGAAAAATGTTGTTGATGGCCCACCAGCGCGTGGGTTCGCAGCAGTTTTCGAGGGTAGAGTATTCGACCCAGATTTGTAGGTAAGCCTTAGGAGGTGAGAGTATACTCCCAAATATTAGCAGCTGAATGTGTCAGATTCAACCACACCTGAAAGATTAGTATCTGCAAGCACAATAGTGACAGCGAAGTAGCGGGTATCGGCAGTGTAACGAGCAATAGTAGTGGCAAGGAACAGCAGTAGTGACAGCAGTAGCAAGTAGCAAAAGTAGCAAGCGACAGTAGTAGCAACCGTAGCAGCAGAGCAAGACAAGTAACAGCAGTAGCAACAGTAGTAGCAGCAGAGCAAGACAAGTAACAGCAGTAGCAACAGTAGTAGCAGCAGATTAAGACAAGTAACGGCAGTAGCAACAGTAGGACAAACTCGTAGGCATTGGGTCGGTGATTTGTTTGGATGATATTCATCATGCAACACCTATAACACGGAGAGATGTGTGGCTAGCTCCCGTTCGTCAATGTGATGTAGGAATGCATTCCGTGTGTCGTCATACGTGCTTAGGGAAAAGAACTTGCATGACACCTATTGTCCATCCCTCCCGTGGCAGCGGGGTCCAAAAGGAAACTATGGGATATTAAGGTTCTCCTTTTAATAAAGAACCGGACCATCGCATTAGCACTTGGTGAACACATGAACTCCTCAAACTATGGTCATCACCGGGAGTGGTTCCGGTTATTATCACTCCGGGGTTGCCGGATCATAACACATAGTAGGTAACTACAACTTGCAAGATCGGATCTAAAACACACATATATTGGTGACAACATAATAATTTCAGATCTGAAATCATGGCACTCGGGCCCTAGTGACAAGCATTAAGCATGGCAAAGTAGTAGCAACATCAAATCTCAGAACATAGTGGATACTAGGGATCAATCCACATCAAAACTAACTCGATTACATGATAGATCTCATCCTACTCACGAACGACGAAGAGCTTCATGGAATTGGAGAGGGAAGAAGGTTGATGATGACGATGGCGACGATTTCCCCTCTCCGGAGCCCAAGACGGACTCGAGATCTGCCCTCCAGATGAAGAACAGGTGGTGGCGGTGGCTCCGTATCGAAAATGCGACGAAAACTTCTCTTTTTATTTTTTCTGGGACGAAACGGATCTTATAGACCTGAGATTGGGGGCGGCAGAGCCGTGTGGGCACCACAAGCCTGCCCACCGCCACCAGGGGGGTGGTGGCGGAGCAAGGGCTTGTGGCCCACTAGCCCACCCCTGAGGTGGAACTTGGCGCATATATTTTTCTTATTTTCCAAAACTGCTCCCCGTAAATTTTCAGGACGTTTGGAGAACTTTGATTTCTGCACAAAAATAACACCAAGGCAATTCTGCTGAAAACAACGTCAGTCCAGGTTAGTTCCATTCAAATCATGCAAATTAGAGTCGAAAACATGGGCAAAAGAGTTTGGAAAAGTAGATACGATGGAGACGTATCAACTCCCCCAAGCTTAAAACCTTGCTTGTCCTCAAGCAAATCAGTTGACAAACTGAGAGAGAAAGAAAAAACTTTGACAAAATCTGTTTGATCTTGTTGTTGCACTATGTCTAACTCATAACCAGAATTTCAGCAAGATCACAAGTTAACCACATAAGCAAATGACAGAAAGGTCTCACGGTAAACTAATAACAATGGCATAATCAGCTAACGAGCAAATAATAATGAGTTTCAAATACCAACACTTCAATCAAAACAAGCATGAAGCAATATGAATAGGTGGTATCTCGCTAGCTCTTTCTGAGACCGCAAAACATAAATGCGGAGCACTTTCAAAGATCAAGGGCTAATTAAACATTGTAATTCATAGCAACGAAGATCCAGTCATAGTCATACTCAATATCAATCAAAAGCAAAGCATAAAAATGACAGAGGTGCTCTCTAATTGGTGCTTATATAAGAGGAGGATGACTCGACAGGAAAATAAATAGATAGGCCCTTCGCAGAGGGAAGCATTGATTTGCAGAGGTGCCAGAGCTCAAGCTTTGAAAACAGAGATAATAATTTTGGGTGGCATGCTTTCATTGTCAACGCAATGACCAAGAGTTCTCAATATCTTCCATGCTACTCATTCTATAGGCGGTTCCCAAACAGAAAAGTAAAGTTTTAACTCCCCCACCACCAATCAATCACACTTCACGGCTAGCCGAATCCTCGGGTACCGTCCATACTAACATCAATCTGGGGGGAGTCTTGTTTTACAGTTATGTTTTCGATTTAAGCGTGGAACTGGGCATTCCAATTACCGGCCCCTTTCTCGTGAATGACTGTGAATAAACACATGTCGAGGATAACACTCCTAGCATGGAAGATACCAATAGCCCTCTCTCACGACATGAGCGGTTCGGGCATGCAAAACAGATGATTTCTGGAAGGTTTAGAGAATGGCACATGCAAATTTACTTGGAACGGCAGGTAGATATCACAAATAGGTAGGTATGGTGGACTCTCATGGAAAAACTTTTGGGTTTATGGAAGTGGATGCACAAGCAGTATTCCGCTTAGTACAAGTGAAGGCTAGAAAAAGACTGGGAAGCGACCAACTAGAGAGCTACAACAGTCATCAAGATGCAATGAGTTTGACTAACATTGAATGCAAGCATGAACAGGATATAAATCACCATGAACACGAACATCATAGAGGCTATGTTGATTTTGTTTCAACTACATGCATGAACATGCGCCAAGTCAAGCCACTTGAAACATTCAAAGGAGAATACCATCCTATCATACTACATCATAGTCATCTCAAAATCTATGATGGCATTCAAGACAAACCATTATAAGCTCTCAGCTAAATAAGCATGGCATCAGAAACTATGATCTCTTAGTTGTCATTGCAAACATGGTTCTTTCACAACAAAGCTAAATCTGGGTCGACAAGCTAGTCATATTTACAAAAACAAAATAGATAGAGTTCATACCAGCTTTTCAGTCTCAGTCACTTCATCATATATCATCATTGTTGCCTTTCATTTGCACGATCGAACGATGAAAACGATAATAAGCGCATTGGACTAAGCTGAATCTGTAGGCAAACACAAAGGAGAAGACAAGATAATATGGCTCTTTGAAAGCTAAACAGGTAAGCATGTAAGAACCACTAAGCATTGTAACCAATATCTTCTATCTTGACACAAAGAAAAAGAAAACTATTTACACGGGAAAGCTCCCAACAAGCAAAAGAAGAAAGAAAAATCTTTTTGGGTTTTCTCAAAAGGACACAAAACAAGAAAACAAGAAAACGAAAAGAAAGTAGCATGGATAATACAGTGCCAAAGTGTAAACACCGGCTAACAAAGTGAAAGCATAAGCATGAATGTAAAGTCGGTGAGAACACGTACTCCCCCAAGCTTAGGCTTTTGGCCTAGCTTGGTCTACTCCCATGGATGATCCTGGCGAAACCCAAAGTCATAATGAGTGTTATACGGGAGTGCTGCAGCCACTGCCTGAATAGTTGTCTTGCGAAGTCGAGCAACCGTCGCCTCCCTCTCATACTCCTCTGCTTCTCCTATGGTTATGTAGTATCTTCGTTTAACCTGAAAGTCAAAGAAAGCAGGAGCAGGAAGGGTAATATGGAAAACACGTTGTCGGTTAAATATCAAGCGGTATAGAAGAGATCCATGATCACTCTCAAGAAACTGGTAGCGTGTTAGAGAGACACGATCAAGGTAGGCTGTACGGAGAGGAGGGTCTTCTGGACGGATGGATACTCCCAGAAAATTTGCTAAGCGTGTAGCATAAACTCCGCCAAAGAAATCCCCCTCACTTGCATTTTTATTCAGCCTCCTTGCTATAATAGCTCCCATATTGAAGCTCCTGTCACCTGTTACTGCGCTCTTAAGGATACTAAGGTCGGAAGTGCATAGGTGACAATGTGCACCCTTGCCGTTAATGCACCTACCTATGAAGAGGGCAAGGTAGTGCAAGGCAGGGAAATGGATGCTTCCTATGGTGGCTTGCGTGATATCTCTGGTTTCTCCAACAGTTATACTGGAAACAAAGTCCCTGACAGAAGACTTAGGAGGATCAATAACACTACCTCCATCGGGTATCTTGCAAATCCTATTGAAATCCTCCAGACCCACGGTATAGGATTTATCATACAAATCAAACAGTATGGATGATTCATGCCCAGCTAAAAATTTAAATCTACGCACGAAAGAGGCAGTGAGCATAACATACTGTTCACATTTATCTGAGAGGAATTCTTCTAACCCGGCATTGCGGACAAGTGCATCAAACTCATCCTTGAAGCCTGCTTCGATCATGAACTCGTCGGAAGGCCATTCACATGGTTGCACCGGTGCGTCCCTTAGTTGAAAAGGTTCGGGATCCCGAAAGGAGAGACGAGGACCCTTCTTACTTGAGGAACCACCATGAAACTTCCTCCTGAACATAATTTCCTTTTGCTGAAATTTTTGAAGTTCAAGAGAAAAGTGAATAAAGACCCACCACACCTTGTAGCAACTACTCCTACTAGTGCCTAGAGACCGTATCACGCTCTAAAACTACTTGGGACCAGCTAAAATCAACTTTTATAGCTCAAGAACAGGGCCACCAAGGCATCAAGAATTCGCGAAGGATAAAGCACTAGAGCAAAAACTAATTGGACCAATGGAGGAGTCACTTACCAAGGAGTAATTTCCCCAAAACAGTTCGGAGAATGGTGCTTTGAGCAAGGAGATCGAAAATCACACCCAAATGAGCAGGAACACAGGTTTGAGCTGCGAAACAATTTTTTCTGGAGGTGGAAGAAGAGGGTGGAAGCTGGAATGAGTGGAGGGGGTGCCTGTGGGCCCCACAAGCTTGCACCCTGCCACCAGGGGGATAGCTGGCGGTGGCAGGGCTTGTGACCCACTGGTCAGGCCCCCTCACCAGCTCTCAGGCTCAGAAATTTTCAAAAATTCCAGAAAAAATCATACTAAATTTTCAGGACCATCGGAGAACTTTTATTTTTGAGGTATTTTTCTCCGGGATGCTAAAACAGAAAACAGGAAAAGCTAAACGAATTCTATCATTTTTCTTCTAAGCAATAGAAAATGAAGACTCAAAACAGAGGTATGTGACTCTCTGATTCATCCGTTTCATGGTCATCGAAATAAATCCGTCAATGGGATTGATCAAGTCCTTATGACAAAACCTTGTCGAATCGCAAGAGAGAACGGAGAATTTTCGAATAGCCATTAAGTCACCTCAATGGGGATATGTATGTCCCCAACAAGAAAATCATACTTCATCTTGACACGAGGAATAGGGCATTCAAAGCTCCCAATGAGACTCGATGAAGTCTTTTCGATAGCATTGATGCAATGTACTGGATATCGTTTCTTCAGAAAGTGCACTGTGTGCTCATTACCGTTGACATGGAAAGTGACATTGCCTTTGTTGCAATCTATAACATCCCCTGCAGTGTTTAAAAAGGGTCTTCCGAGGATGATAGCCATGGTATCATCCTCGGGAATATCCAAGATAACAAAGTCTGTTAAGATAGTGGTATTAGCAACCACAACAGGCACATCCTCGCAAACGCCGATAGGGAAAGCAGTTGATTTGTCGGCCATTTGCAGAGAAATTTCAATGGGTGTCAACTTATCCAACTCAAGTCTACGATAAAGAGAGAGCGGCATAACACTAACACCGGCTCCAAGGTCACATAAGGCAGTTCTTACATAGTTTCCTTTAATAGAGCAAGGTATAGTGGGCACTCCGGGATCACCAAGTTTCTTAGGAGTTCCACCTTTGAAAGTGTAATTGGCAAGCATGGTGGAGATCTCAAGATCTGGTATCTTCCGTTTATTAGTCACGATATCTTTCATGTACTTGGCATACGGAGACATCTTGAGCATATCAGTTAACCGCATCTGCAGAAAGACGGGTCTTATCATGTCAACGAAGCGCTCAAAATCCTCATCATACTTTTTCTTGGGTGGCTTAGGAGGAAAGGGCATAGGTCTCTGAACCCATGGCTCTCTTTATTTACCATGCTTCCTAGCAGTGAAGTCATTCTTGTCGTATCTCTTAGGTTGTGGATTATCAAGATTAACCGTAGGTTCAATCTCTACATCCTCATCATGGCTAGGTTGAGCATTATTATGAACATCACTGTCCATATTGTCACCAGGTTCATGTTCATCACCTGATTGTGTTTCTGCATCAGACACAGAAATATCATTAGGTTCTTCAGGTGTGATAGTATTTGGTGAACTGGCATGTAGGCTCCTATCATCCTTCTTCTTCTCCTTAGGATGACTAGGTGTATCAGCATTGACTCCTTGAGAATCTTGATCAATTCTCTTAGGATGACCTTCAGGATACAAAGGTTCCTGAGTCATTTTGCCTCCTCTAGTAATGACTCTGACAGAGTTGTCATTTAATTCATTGAGCAGGTCATTCAGAGCTTTAAGTACTTGTTCTACCTGAGTAGTAATCATAGAGGCATGTTTACTCAGAAGCTTCAAAGCATTGACATTTCTGTCTACACAAGCACTTAGATGGCTAAGCATACGAGCACTTTGTTCCAAATGTCTGCTAACATGATCATTGAAACTCTGTTGTTTGGCAACAAAGTTGTCAAATTCATCAAAGCACAGGCTAGCAGGTTTATCAAAAGGAATATCACTCTCGCCAAACCTACGCAGAGAATTCACTTCTACTACCTGTATCGGGTTATCGAGATCGTGGATCTCTTCGATAGGTGGTAGATTTTTTACATCTTCAAATCTAATGCCTTCCTCTTGCATAGATTTCTTGGCTTCTTGCATATCTTCGGGTGAAAGGATGTGGATGTCGCCTAGAGGGGGGGGGTGAATAGGCGCTTTAAAATAATTAAGGTTTAGGCTTGAACAAATGCGGAATAAAACTAACATTTAATATGTCAAGCACAAAACCTACAAACAACTAGGCTCACCTATGTGCACCAACAACTTATGCTAAGCAAGATAAACAACTAAGTGATAGCAAGATATATTACAATAAACAATATGTCTATCACAAAGTAAAGTGCATAAGTAAAGGGTTCGGGTAAGAGATAACCGAGGCACGGGGAGACGATGATGTATCCCGAAGTTCACACCCTTGCGGATGCTAATCTCCGTTAGAGCGGTGTGGAGGCACAATGCTCCCCAAGATGCCACTAAGGCCACCGTAATCTCCTCACGCCCTCGCACAATGCAAGATGTCGTGATTCCACTAAGGGACCCTTGAGGGCGGTCACCGAACCTGTACAAATGGCAAACCTTGGGGGCGGTCACCGAACCCGTATACGTGGCAACCCTTGGGGGTGGTTACCGGTACCGTACAAATTGCTCGGGGCAATCTCCACAACCTAATTGAAGACCCCGACACTTGCCCGGAGCTTCACACCATAATGATTGAGCTCCGAGACACCACCAAGCTTCTAGGACGCCAAAGCATCCGCGAAGAACAATATCTAGGGTACTAAGTACCAAAGGTAATAAGCTTCTCAAACTTCACTTCCACGTATCACCGTGGAGAACTCAAACCGATGCAACTAATGCAATGGCAAGAACACACGAAGTGGTCAAGTCCCTCACACTCAAATCCCTCCACAACAACGAAAGCTATGGAGAAATATGAGAGGAAGAACAAGGAGCTCACAAAGAACTCCAAGATCAAGATCCAAGGGGTTCCCCTCACATAGAGGAGAAAGTGATTGGTGGAGATGTGGATCTAGATCTCCTCTCTCTTTTCCCTCAAGAACAAGCAAGAATCATTGGAGGGATTGAGAGTAAGCAAGCTCTAAGAATGTCAACAATGGAGGTAGAACAAGAGCTCAACGAATAGATAAGGCCAAGGGGGAAGAAGACCCCCTTTATATAGTGGGGGAAGAAATCAGACCGTTACCCCCACTTACAGCCCGAGCCCAGCGGTACTACCGCTGGCTCCAGCGGTACTGCCGCTGACATTCCAGCGGTACTACCGCTGACCAGGGGCGGTACTACCGCCGGCTAGCGGTACTACCGCTGGCCCCAGCGGTACTACCGCTGGGCCCCTGGTAGTGCAAAGGCACTACCACCGCCAAGAAAGTCTTCGCAAAAATGTCCGACGCAGTACAACCGCAAAGATGACGGTACTAAAAACTTGGAGCGGTACTACCGCTCGGACAGCGGTACTACCGCCAGCTCTAGCGGTACTACCACTAGGGCCAGCGGTACTACTGCCAACTCTAGCGGTACTACCGCTCGCCACTGAAACAGCCATAACTTTCGCATACGAGCTCCGAATCGAGCAAACCCAAGCTTGTTGGATTCTTAAGACCATGCAGATATGAAAATGCCAATGATATAGAGATGTGAGTCCTCTATGAATGAAGAACCGGCAAAAACTCCGACATTGAAAACATCATAGTAGATGCATATGGACTCCGTTTTCGATGAACTCGAGCTTGTCACGAAGATGACCATAAGCTCTAAAACTCACAAAGAGAAACACCAAACAAGAACCAAGAAGTATGATGCAAGGATGCAAATGGTTTGAGCTCTCAACGAACGATGCGATCAAGCTACTCACTTGAGAGCCCCCCTTGATAGTACAGCAATCTATCCTAAACAGAAAACCTATCAAGGGCAAACCTATACCTTGCACCTCGTCCTCTTGAGCTAGATGATGATGATCTTGGCTTCCTCAAGATGGACCACCTTTCTTGATTGCGTTGGCTTGATGAAGACTAGTTGATTGCTCCCCCGTACTCACTATGGGTGAGCCACTCTTCAGCATATCTTCACAAGTCCATTGCCACCACAATGGACGGCAAGCTTCAAGCATGATATCTTCGTGTTGATCCACTTGAACTTGCACATCGCAATCTTGATGACGATCACAACTTGACGTCATACTTCATGGGTTGTATGAGATCTTCCCTTTGACGCAAGCCCATGGAAACACACCTAACCCCCACATAGAACTCTCACGAAGACCATGGGTTAGTACACAAACACGTAATGGACAATGCTTACCATACCATGGGATCACTTGATCCCTCTCGGTACATCTTGTACGCTTTGTGTGTTGATCATCTTGATTTACTCTTTGTCTGAGATCTTGATCAACCATGTGTCTCTATGACCATTCTTTGGATAATACCTTGAATACCATCTTGGTCATCATATAAACTCCTTGAGCCAACAGATGGACTTCAAGAAGTGCCTATGGACAAATCCATACCATGGGATCACTTGATCCCTCTCGGTACATCTTGTACGCTTTGTGTGTTGATCATCTTGATTTACTCTTTGTCTGAGATCTTGATCAACCATGTGTCTCTATGACCATTCTTTGGATAATACCTTGAATACCATCTTGGTCATCATATAAACTCCTTGAGCCCAACAGATGGACTTCAAGAAGTGCCTATGGACAAATCCTATAAGTGTAACTTAAGGCAACCATTAGTCCATAGGAATTGTCATCAATTACCAAAACCACATATGGAGATATATGCTCTAACATCGGGACTGAGGAATAGAATATCTCTTTCCTTAGGAGGTGGTTCGGGAATAGTCCAAGCATTATCGTTGACCAAGAGGTTATTCAGTAGGGTCTCAGCTTGTTCTACAGTTCGTTCCCTAAAACCACAATCGGCACAACTATCTAGGTGGTCTCTAGAGGCATCGGTAAGTCCGTTATAGAGGATATCAAGTATCTCGTTCTTCTTGAGAGGGTGATCAGGCAAAGCATTCTGTAGCTAGATGAGCCTCCCCCAAGCTTGTGGAAGACTCTCTTCTTGGAGTTGGGCAAAGTTGTATATTTCCTGCAAGGCAACTTGCTTCTTATGGGCAGGGAAATATTTCTCACAGAAGTAATAGACCATCTCCTGGGGACTACGCACACATCCAGGAGCAAGAGAGGTGAACCATGCTTTAGCATCATCCTTTAGAGAGAAAGGAAACAGCTTAAGGATATAGTAGTGGTGGATCTTCTCCTCATTAGTGAAAAGGTTGGCTATTTCGGATAGTTTGGCAAGATGGGATATGACCGTCTCAGACTCATAACCGTGAAAAGGATCAGATTCGACTAGAGAGATTAACTCAGGGTCGACAGAGAATTCATAATCCTTATCGGTGACAAAGATAGGCAAAGTGGCAAACTTCGGATCATTTTTCATCCTAACTTCCCAAGATTTTTCCTTCCACTTGACAACTAATTTCCTAGCGTCATAGGCATCCTTACACGCAAGAAAATCCTCAGCTATCTCTCCCTCCATAACGTAACCCTCAGGTATATCAGGCAATTCATATCTAGGAGAGCTAGATCTAGCAGGAGCAAAAGCAGGTTCTATCTCAATAGTATCGGTAGTTTCAGAAGCATCACGAGCATTGGCAGTAACTCTAGCAATATGAGCATCAAGGAACACTCCTAGTGGAACAGGCAAAGGAGTATCAGGCATAGCATCTCTAGCAGTATCAGGCATAGCATCTCTAGCAGTATCAAGCATAGTATCAAGCATAGCATCTCTAGCAGTATCAAGCATAGTATCAAGCATAGGCAACATATCAAGATTTCTAGCAGGAGATGATGTCGCAAACTTACTCATAACTGAAGGTGAATCAAGTGCAGATCTAGATGGCAATTCCTTACCTCCCCTCGTAGTTGAGGGCAAGACTTTGGTCTTCCGATCCTTCAGATTCTTCATAGTGATCAGCAGATATAAATCCCAAGTGACTCATAGAATATAGCAATACCTCCCCGGCAACAACGCCAGAAAAATGCTGACGTCAGCTGTGCTTCCCTGGCAATGGCTCCAGAAAAGTGCTGATCCTGCAATCTCTAGTGTTAGCTTGACGAATGCTTATAACAACTAACCTTCTGCTGCAATGGCACCAAAAGAATGCTGCTAGCACTCCCTGGCAATGGAACTGGAAGAATGTTGTTGATGGCCCACCAGCGCGTGGGTTCGCAGCAGTTTTCGAGGGTAGAGTATTCGACCCAGATTTGTAGGTAAGCCTTAGGAGGTGAGAGTATACTCCTAAGTATTAGCAGCTGAATGTGTCAGATTCAATCACATCTGAAAGATTAGTATCTGCAAGCATAATAGTGACAGCGAAGTAGTAACAGCGAAGTATCGGGTATCAGCAGTGTAACGAGCAATAGCAGTGGCAAAGGAACAGTAGTAGTGACAGCAGTAGCAAGCGACAGTAGTAGCAACAGTAGCAACAGAGCAAGACAAGTAACAGCAGTAGCAACAGTAGTAGCAGCAGAGCAAGACAAGTAACAGCAGTAGCAACAGTAGTAGCAGCAGAGCAAGACAAGTAACAGCAATAGCAACAGTAGGACAAACTCGTAGGCATTGGGTCGGTGATTTATTTGGATGATATTCATCATGCAACAGCTATAACACAGAGAGATATGTGGCTAGCTCCCGTTCGTCAATGTGATGTAGGCATGCATTCCGTGTGTCGTCATACGTGCTTAGGGAAAAGAACTTGCATGACATCTATTGTCCATCCCTCCCGTGGCAGCGGGGTCCAAAGGGAAACTACGTGATATTAAGGTTCTCCTTTTAATAAAGAACTGGACCAACGCATTAGCACTTGGTGAACACATGAACTCCTCAAACTATGGTCATCACCGGGAGTGGTTCCGGTTATTGTCACTCTGGGGTTGCCGGATCATAACACATAGTAGGTAACTACAACTTGCAAGATCGGATCTAAAACACACATATATTGGTGACAACATAATAATTTCAGATCTGAAATCATGGCACTCGGGCCCTAGTGACAAGCATTAAGCATGGCAAAGTAGTAGCAACATCAAATCTCAGAACATAGTGGATACTAGGGATCAATCCCCATCAAAACTAACTCGATTACATGATAGATCTCATCCTACTCATCACCGTCCAGCGAGCCTACGAATAGATTACTCACGAACGACGAAGAGCTTCATGGAATTGGAGAGAGAAAAAGGTTGATGATGACGATGGCGACGATTTCCCCTCTCCGGAGCCCAAGATGGACTCCAGATCTGCCCTCCAGATGAAGAACAGGTGGTGGCAGCGCCTCCGTATCGAAAACGCGACAAAAACTTCTCTTTTTATTTTTTCTAGGATGAAAGGGATCTTATAGACCTGAGATTGGGGGCGGCAGAGCCGTATGGGCCCCACAAGCATGCCCACCGCCACCAGGGGGTGGTGGCGGAATAAGGGCTTGTGGCCCACTGGCCCACCCCCTGAGGTGGAACTTGGCGCACATATTTTTCTTATTTTCCAAAACTGCTCCCCGTAAATTTTAGGACATTTGGAGAACTTTGACTTCTGCACAAAAATAACACCAAGGCAATTCTGCTGAAAACAGCGTCAGTCCAGGTTAGTTCCATTCAAATCATGCAAATTAGAGTCCAAAACAAGGGCAAAAGAGTTTGGAAAAGTAGATACGATGGATACGTATCAAGGCATTACTCTGTTCTTATGGACTTAATACACTAGATGCATGCTGGATAGCGGTCGACGTGTGGAGCAATAGTAGTAGATGCAGACAGTATCGGTCTACTTGTTTTGGACGTGATGCCTATAGAAATAATCATTGCATAGATATCGTCACTACTTTGCGCGGTTCTATCAATTGCTCGACAACAATTTGTTCACCCACCGTCTACTTGCTTTCATGAGAGAAGCCACTAGTAAACACTACGGCCCCCGGGTCTATTCACATCCATTGTTTACATCTCCGCTTTTACTTTGCTTTGTTACTTTGTTGCTTTCAGTTCTCACTTGGCAAACAATCTATAAGGGATTGACAACCCCTTCATAGCGTTGGGAGCAAGCTCTTTGTGTTTATGCAGGTACTTGTGATATTCCTTCACTGGATCGATACCTTGGTTCTCAAAACTGAGGGAAATACTTACCGCCGTTGTGCTACATCACCCTTTCCGCTTCGAGGGAACACCAACGCAAGGCTCCAAGGCCACGGGGGAAATCCTTTGCATATATGCCTAGGAAGTCCCTAAGGGCGTAGCCGTAGCAGAAGGATTCCTGGTGCCGTTGACACAACTATTTCTGGTGCCGTTGCAAGGGATACACAGCAAGCATCATAGCCCATCTTACCAAACTGCACGATATAGCCACCCTATTCACTAGTGAGGAAAAGATCCGCCACTACTACATGCTCAAGTTGTTTCCTTTCTCGCTAAAGGATGATGCTAAGACCTGGTTCAATTCTCTTGCTCCTGGTGTTGGAATTATGCCCTAGAGGCAATAATAAACGTATAGTTATTATTATAATTCCTGTATCAAGATAATAGTTTATTATCCATGTTATAATTGTATCGAATGAAGACTCATTTACATGTGTGGATACATAGACAAAACACCATCCCTAGCATGCCTCTAGTTGGCTAGCCAGTTGATCAATGATAGTCAGTGTCTTCTGATTATGAACAAGGTGTTGTTGCTTGATAACTGGATCACGTCATTGGGAGAATCACGTGATGGACTAGACCCAAACTAATAGACGTAGCATGTTGATCGTGTCATTTTGTTGCTACTGTTTTCTGCGTGTCAAGTATTTGTTCCTATGACCATGAGATCATATAACTCACTGACACCGGAGGAATGCTTTGTGTGTATCAAACGTCGCAACGTAACTGGGTGACTATAAAGATGCTCTACAGGTATCTCCGAAGGTGTTAGTTGAGTTAGTATGGATCAAGACTGGGATTTGTCACTCCGTGTGACGGAGAGGTATCTCGGGGCCCACTCGGTAATACAACATCACACACAAGCCTTGCAAGCAATGTAACTTAGTGTAAGTTGCGGGATCTTGTATTACGGAACGAGTAAAGAGACTTTCCGGTAAACGAGATTGAAATAGGTATGCGGATACTCACGATCGAATCTCGGGCAAGTAACATACCGAAGGACAAAGGGAATAACATACGGGATTATACGAATCCTTGGCACTGAGGTTCAAACGATAAGATCTTCGTAGAATATGTAGGATCCAATATGGGCATCCAGGTCCCGCTATTGGATATTGACCGAGGAGTCTCTCGGGTCATGTCTACATAGTTCTCGAACCCGCAGGGTCTGCACACTTAAGGTTCGACGTTGTTTTATGCGTATTTGAGCTATATGGTTGGTTATCGAATGTTGTTCGGAGTCCCGGATGAGATCACGGACGTCACGAGGGTTTCCGGAATGGTCCGGAAATGAAGATTGATATATAGGATGACCTCATTTGATTACCGGAAGGTTTTCGGAGTTACCGGGAATGTACCGGGAATGACGAATGGGTTCCGGGAGTTCACCGGGGGGGGCAACCCACCCCGGGGAAGCCCATAGGCTTTGGGGAGACACACCAGCCCTTAGTGGGCTGGTGGGACAGCCCCAACGGGGCCTATGCGCCAAGAATAAAAGATCAAAGGAAAAGAAAAAAAAAGAGGGAGGAAGTGGGAAGGGAGGGGGACTCCTCCCACCAAACCAAGTCCAAGTCGGTTTGGGGGGGGGGAGTCCTCCCCCCCTTGGCTCGACCGACCCCTTGAGGGTCCCTTGGACCCCAAGGCAAGGTCCCCCTCCCTCCTCCTATACATATGGAGCAATTAGGGCTGATTTGAGACGACTTTCTCACGGCTGCCCGACCACATACCTCCATAGTTTTTCCTCTAGATCGCGTTTCTGCGGAGCTCGGGCGGAGCCCTGCTGAGACAAGATCATCACCAACCTCCGGAGCGTCGTCACACTGCCGGAGAACTCTTATACCTCTCCGTCTCTCTTGCTGGATCAAGAAGGCCGAGATCATCGTCGAGCTGTACGTGTGTTGAACGCGGAGGTGCCGTCCGTTCGGTACTAGATCGTGGGACTGATCGCGGGATTGTTCGCGGGGCGGATCGAGGGACGTGAGGACGTTCCACTACATCAACCGCGTTCTCTAACGCTTCTGCTGTACGATCTACAAGGGTATGTAGATCACTCATCCCCTCTCGTAGATGGACATCACCATGATAGGTCTTCGTGCGCGTAGGAAAATTTTGTTTCCCATGCGACGTTCCCCAACACCTGGTTGTGTGCGTAGCCCCCCGGATATGGTCTACTACTTCTCTGAAAAATATTTCCCTATCCATAATAAGCAAGCTGCCTTGCGGAAAATATACAACTTTACTCAAGCTGAAGAAGAGAGTCTCCCACAAGCTTGGGGGAGGCTCATTCAGCTACTGAATGATTTGCCTGATCACCCTCTTGAGAAGAATGAAATACTTGATATCTTCTATAATGGACTAACTGATGCTTCCAAAGACCACCTAGATAGTTGTGCCGGTTGTGTTTTTAGGGAACGAACTGTAGAACAAGCTGAGATTCTACTGAATAACATCTTGTGCAATGAGAATGCTTGGACTATTCCCGAACCACCTCCTAAGCCAACTCCAAAGGAAAGAGGTATTCTATTCCTCAGTCCTGAAGATATGCAAGAAGCCAATAAATCTATGCGAGAGAAAGGCATTAAATCTGAAGATGTCAAAAATCTACCACCTATCGAAGAGATCCATGGTCTTGATAACCCGATACAGGTAGTAGAAGTAAATTCTCTGTGTAGGTTTGATGAGAGTGATTTCCTTTTGATAAACCTGCTATCTTATGCCTGGATGAATTTGATAACTTTGTTGTCAAACAACAGAGTTTCAATGATTATGTTAGCAGACAATTGGAACAGAATGCTCGTATGCTTAGTCATTTAAGTGCTTGTGTGGACAGAAACGTCAATGATCTTAAGCTTCTGAGTAAACACGCCTCTATGGTTACTACTCAGGTAGAACAAGTACTTAAAGCTCGGAATGACTTGCTCAATGAGTTGAATGACAATTCCGTCAGAGTCGTCACTAGAGGCGGTAGAGTGACTCAGGAACCTTTGTATCCTGAGGGTCATCCTAAGAGAATTGAACAAGATTCTCAAGGAGTTAGCACTGACGCACCTAGTCATCCTAGAAAGAAGAAAAAAGATGATAGGAACCTGCACGCTAGCAACCATGTTGCTGCTACACCTGAGAGTCCAAACGATGTTTGTGTCTCTGATGCTGAAACACAATCTGGTGATGACCATGAGCCTAATGATAATATCAATAGTAATGTTCATGATGATGCTCAACCTAGCAGTGATAAGGATGTGGAGATTGAACCAGTTGATCTTGATAACCCACAGCCTAAGAATAGAAGATACGATAAGAATGACTTCGCTGCTAGGAAGCATGGTAAAGAAAGGGAACCATGGGTTCAGAAACCCATGCCCTTTCCTCCCAAACCATCCAAGAAAAAGGATGATGAGGATTTTGAGCGCTTCGTTGAAATGATCAGACCTGTCTTTCTGCAAATGTGTTTGACAGATATGCTCAAAATGTCTCTGTATGCTAAGTACATGAAAGATATTGTGACTAATAAGAGGAGGATACCTGAGGTTGAGATTTCCACCATGCTCGCTAATTATACCTTCAAGGGTGGAACTCCTAAGAAACTAGGTGATCCCGGTGTGCCCACTATACCTTGATCCATTAAAGGCAACTACGTTAGAACCGCTTTATGCGACCTTGGAGCCGGTGTTAGTGTTATGCCTCTCCATCTTTATCATAGACTTGAACTGGATAAGTTGACACCCACTAAAATCTCTCTGCAAATGGCCGACAAATCAACTGATTTCCCTATCGGCATTTGCGAGGACATGCCTGTTGTGGTTGCTAACGTCACTATCTTAACAGACTTTGTTATCTTGGATATTCCCGAGGACGATGACATGGCTGTCATCCTCGGAAGACCCTTTTTAAACACTACAGGGGCTGTTATAGATTGCAACAAAGGCAATGTCACTTTCCATGTCAACGGTAATGAGCATACGGTGCACTTTCCGAAGAAACAATATCGAGTACATTGCATCAATGCTATCGAAAAAACTTCATCGATTCTTATTGGGAGCTTTGAATGCCCTATTCCTCGTGTGAAGATTAAGTATGATTTGCTTGTTGGGGAGATTCACATCCCCATTGAGGTGACCTAGTGATTGTTCGAAAATTCTCTGTTCTCTTTTGCGAATCGAAAAGTTTTGTCGAGGGGATTTGATCAACCCCATTGACGAATTTCTTTCGATGACCATGAGATGGATGAATCAAGGAGTCACAAACCTCCGTTCCAAGCTTTCACTTTAGGTTGCTTAGAAGAGAAATGATAGATTTAGTTTAGTTTTCCTGTTTTCTGTTTTAGCGTCCGCTAGAAAAGTACCCCAAAAATAAAAGTTCCCAGAGCGTCCTGAAAATCAAGTATAATTTTTTCTGGAATTTTTAAAAAATACTGAGACGAAGAGCTTGTCTGGGGGCTGCACCAGTGCCCCACAGGCCCTGGAGGCGCGGGCACCCCCCCCGGCCGCGCCACCCAGGCTTGTGGGGCCCACATGCACCCCTCCACTATTTCATGCTCTCATCTGGTTCTCCTACCTCCAGGAAAAATCGTTTCGCAGCTCAAACCCGTGTCCTTGCTCCTCTTGCTGGGGTTTTCGACCTCTATGCTCAAAGCACCGTTCTTTGAACTATTTTGGGGAAATTACTCCTTGGTAAGTGACTCCTCCATTGGTCCAATTAGTTTTTGCTCTAGTGCCTTATACTTCGCGTATTTTTGTTGCCTTGGTGACCATGTTCTTGAGCTTTGCATGCTAATTTTAGCTAGTCCCAAGTAGTTTTGATGTGTAATATGGCCTCTAGGCACTTGTGGGAGTAGTTGCTACGAGTTTTGTTGAGCCTTGTTCACTTTTCCTTAGAGTCACTAAAATTTTCAAAATTTTCAGAGATAGAAAAAGGGAAAGATGAGGAGGTTCTTAAGAGGCTCGTCAAGCCGTGACCCCAAGGATGATGGGAGTGAGAAGAAGCCCAAGTATCTGGTCCCTCGAGTTGCAGAAGTTTGAGCGTGCGAGTGGCCAAGCGACGTGTTATTACGCCCCGCTGGAATTTATGAGGACTTTTATCACTTGGTGGAGAACGCAGGCCTTACCGTCTTCGTCGAAGATAAGTGTCCCCAATACCTCCTCCTCACTAATATCTTCGTAGAAAGCTTTAATTCTATCCGAGGAAGAATCCTCCTATGGTTGACTTCAAACTTTATGATATCCCCCAGCGCATGTCACTCCAGGATTTTTGCAATGTTTGCAAATTGCCTTACGTTGGGGATATTCATGAACCTCATCCACGGGACTTGGAGGCTTTCATCGATACAATTGCTGTAGGAGAGGAGAGAGGGGTGTCTTGCGCTAGAGCTGCTAGCATTCATTTTCCCGTGCTTCGGTACTTCTCATTATTTGTGGGAAAATATTTGATTGGCCGTGGGAAAGTTGGGTCACTTAGTTCCCCAGATCTTGCGGTCTTGCACGAAGCCATTTATAACGACAAAACTTATAGCTTGGGTGCTATAGTAGCTCAACGGTTGAACACGAACCGTTCTAAAGGTGTTGTCTATGGAGGTATCTATGCTACCCGTCTTGCGAGACACTTTGAGATACCTATTAGACTGGACGAGGAAGAAGAGATTCTTCTTCCCGAGAGATATCTAGATTACGATAGCATGGTTCGCCATGACTTTCTTGATAGAGATATAAATAGAAGGATGATTTATAACCTGGTATTTAGTCAGGGTACTCGTGAGACTATTACTTTGCCTGCTCCTTCTTTGTTCAATCTTCACGCACGCAGGTACACTATTATGCCCTCGGACATCTACGCATATTGGGGCTTGGCCCAACCACACGTGCCCGTGCCCGAGCCACCAGTCGAGTACCAGACGCCAGTTTATGAGTGGGAGCCAGAGGAGCTCACACAGCAGTGGCATCCTTACTCCACTCCGGAGTACCCCGGAGCTGGTTATTTCCCTCCTTGGGAGTAGACCAACTTAGGCCAAAAGCCTAAGCTTGGGGAAGTACGTGTTTCTCACCGACTTTACATTCTTGCTTATGCTTTCACTTTGTTCGTCGGTGTTCACACTTTTCCACTATATCATCCATGCTAGTTTAATTGTTTTTCTCGTTTTCTTTTCGTGTGTCTGTCTAGTTTGAGAAAACCCAAAAATATTTTCTTGTTCTTCTTTTGCTTGTTGGGAGCTTTCCCGTGTAAGTAGTTTTATTTTTCTTTGGGTCAAGGTAGAAGACCATGGTTACAATGTTTAGTGGCTCTTGCATGCATACCTGTTTAGCTTTCAAAGAGCCATATTACTTTGTCTTGTCCTTTGTGTTTGCCTGCAGATTCCAGCTTTAGTCCAATGCACGAGCACACTTATTATTGTTCATATCATTCGGTCGTGCAAGTGAAAGGAAATAATGACGATATATGATGAAGTGACTGAGCCTAGAAAAGCTGGTATGAACTCGATCTATTTTGTTTTTGTAAATATGACTAGCTCATCATGCCTGATTCAGCTTTGTTGTGAGATAAACATGTTTGCAATGACAACTTAGAGATCATAGTTGCTTATGCCATGCTTACTTAGCTAGGAGCTTATAATGGTTTGTCTTGGTTGCCAACATGAATGTTGAGATGACTATGATGTAGTATGATAGGATGGGATCCTCCTTTGAATGATTCAAGTGGCTTGACTTGGCGCATGTTTACGCATGTAGTTGAAACAAAATCAACATAGCCTCTATGATATTCATGTTCATGGTGATTTATGTCCTACTCATGCTTGCACTCAATGTTGGTTAATCTCAATGCATTTTGATGACCGTTGTCGCTCTCTAGTTGGTCGCTTCCCAGTCTTTTGCTAGCCTTCACTTATACTTAGCGGGAATACTGCTTGTGCATCCACTCCCATAAACCCAAAGTTGTTCCATATGAGTCCACCATACCTACCTATGTACGGTATATACCTGCCGTTCCAAGTAAATTTGCATGTGCCACTCTCTAAATGTTCAAGAAATAATTTGTTTTGCGTGCCCGAACCGCTCATGTGGTGACAGGGGGCTATTAGTATCTTCCATGCTAGGTGTGTTATCCTCGATATGTGTTTATTCACTATCATTCACGAGAAAGGGTCGGTAATTGGAATTCCCAGTTCCATGCTCAAATCGGAAAGATAATTGCAAACAAAACTCCCACAGGATTGATGTTGGTATGGACGGTACCTGAGGATTCGGCTAGCCGTGGAGTGTGATTGATTGGTGGTGGGGGAGTCAAAACTTTACTTTTCTGTTTGGGAACCGCCTATAGCATGTATAGCATGGAAGATGTTGAGAACTCTTAGTCATTGCGTTGACAATGAAAGCATGCCACCCAAAATTATTATCTCTGTTTTCAAAGCTTGAGCTCTGGCACCTCTGCAAATCAATGCTTCCCTCTACAAAGGGCCTGTCTATTTATGTTCCTATTGAGTCATCCTCCTCTTATAAAAGCACCAATTAGAGAGCACCTCTGTCATTTTTATGCTTTGCTTTTAACTGTGTTGAGTATGACTGTGACTGGATCTTCTTTGCCATGAATTACAATGTTTAGTCAGCCCTTGGTCTTTGAAGGTGCTTTGCATTTATGTTTTGCGGTCTCAGAAAGAGCTAGCGAGATACCATCTGTTCGCACTGCTTCATGTTATTTTGATTGAAGTGTTGACATTTGAGGCTTATTATTATTTGCTCGCTGGTTGATTATGCCATTGATATGAGTTTACCGTGAGACCTAGATGTCATTTCCTTATGTGGTTTGCTTGTGATCTTGCTGAAACTCTGGTTATGAGTTAGACATAGTTACAACAACAAGATCAAATAGAATTCGTCAAAGTTTTTCTTTTGTCTCTTTCAATTTGTCAACTGAATTGCTTGAGGACAAGCAAGGCTTTACGCTTTGGGGAGTTGATACGCCTCCGTCGTATCTACTTTTCCGAACTCTTTTGCCCTTCTTTTGGACTCTAATTTGCATGATTTGAATGGAACTAACCCGGACTAACGTTGTTTTCAGTAGAATTTCCATGGTGTTGTTTTTGTGTAGAAATAAAAGTTCTCGGAATGACCTGAAAATTTACGGAGATTTTTTCTCGAATTAATGAAAAATACCTGCGCAAAGATCCACCGGAGGAGGTGAGCCAGTGGGCCACAAGCCCAGGGGGCGCGACCACCCCCCCTAGCCGCGCCTGGCAGGCTTGTGGGGCCCACGTGGCTCCACCGCCTCCAAACTCAACTCTATATATTCCGTTTCGCCCGGAAAAAAATCAGAGAGAAGGATTCATCGCGTTTTACGATACGGAGGCGCCGCCACCTCCTGTTCTTCATCTGGAGGGCAGATGTGGAGTCCGTTCTGGGCTCCGGAGAGGGGAAATCATCGCCATCGTCATCATCAACCTTCCTCCATCGCCAACTCCATGATGCTCTTCACCGTTCGTGAGTAATCTCATCATAGGCTTGCTGGACGGTGATGGGTTGGATGAGATCTATCATGTAATCGAGTTAGTTTTGACGGGGATTGATCCCTAGTATCCACTATGTTCTAAGATTGATGTTGCTACTACTTTGCCATGCTTAATACTTGTCACTAGGGCTCGAGTGCCATGATTTCAGATCTGAACCTATTATGTTGTCGCCAATATATGTGTGTTTTAGATCCTATCTTGCAAGTTGTAGTCACCTACTATGTGTTATGACCCGGCAACCCCGGAGTGGCAATAGCCGAACCACTCCCGGAGATGACCATAGTATGAGGAGTTCATGTATTCACCAAGTGTTAATGCATTGGTCCGGCTCTTTATTAAAAGGAGAACCTTAATATCACGTAGTTTCCATTAGGACCCCACTGCCACGGGAGGGATGGACAATAGATGTCATACAAGTTCTTTTCCCTAAGCACGTATGACTACATACGGAATACATGCCTACATTAGATTGACGAATGGGAGCTAGTTACTTATCTCTCCGTGTTATAGTTGTTACATGATGAGTCACATCCGGCATAATCATCCATCACCGATCCAATGCCTACGAGTCTTTTCCTACTGGTCCTTGCTACATTACTTAGCCG
The DNA here is from genome assembly GCF_904849725.1 of Hordeum vulgare subsp. vulgare. Taxonomy (NCBI): domain Eukaryota; kingdom Viridiplantae; phylum Streptophyta; class Magnoliopsida; order Poales; family Poaceae; genus Hordeum; species Hordeum vulgare. The sequence goes on along the minus strand of NC_058520.1, from coordinate 533,006,955 downwards.
CTACTGCAGTTACTTGCTACTGCTGTTACTTGCTACTGCTGTCACTACTGTTGTTACTTGCTGCTGCTGTCACTACTGTTGTTACTTGTTACTTTGCTGTTACCTGCTGCAAGACTTTTCTGGCGCCATTGATACAACAAGTCAGGAATAGTGTGACGTCAAGAGACCTTTTTCTGGCACTGTTGCTATCAATACCACTTTGCTACTGATACTTTGCTTGCAGGTACTAATCTTTCAGGTGTGGTTGAATTGACAACTCAGCTTCTAATACTTGAGAATATTCTTTCGCTTCCCCTTGAGTCGAATCAATAAATTTGGGTTGAATACTCTACCCTCGAAAACTGTTGCGATCCCCTACACTTGTGGGTTATCAGTGATGCACGTGATGAAGAATCTTTGCATGAACCTGCTAGGCTTGCTGGGAGTGTATGGAAAGACAAAAGATACAACAGAAGCACGGGAGGAGCAGCAACGTATGAAAGACCCATACGATAAGAAGACTGATAAAGTGCGTCAATACATAAGCAGCTATGCTCTTACCAAAGTAGAGAAGGAAATCTTTTTTGAATTCCTGAGCAGTATGAAGGTCCCCGCTCGCTTGTCGTCTAATATAAAGGGAATAATAAATATGGTAGAGAAAAAATTCCAGAACCTGAAGTCTCATGATTGCCACGTGATTATGACACAGTTGCTTCCGGTTGCATTGAGGGGGCTTCTACCGGAAAATGTTCGATTACCCATTGTGAAGCTATGTGCATTCCTCAATGCAATATCTCAAAAGGTAATCGATTGAGAACGTCTGGAAAGGCTACAGAAGGATGTGGTCCAATGTCTTGTCAATTTTGAGTTGGTGTTCCCCCCGTCCTTCTTCAATATTATGACGCATCTCCTGGTTCACCTAGTCGACGAGATTTCCATTCTCGGTCCTGTATTTCTACACAATATGTTCCCCGTCGAGAGGTTCATGGGAGTCTTAAAGAAATATGTTCATAACTGTGCTAGGCCAGAAGGAAGCATCTCCAAGGGCTATGGAACAGAGGAGGTCATTGGGCTCTGTGTAGACTTTCTTCCTGATCTTAAGCCGATTGGTGTTCTTGAAACGCGACATGAGGGGAGACTGAGTGGAAAAGGCACACTAGGAAAGAAAGAAATGACATGTAGGGACGGGCATTCTTTCACTCAAGAACACTACACAGTTCTAAAAAGTTCCACCTTCGGGGCTTCGTATATCGAAGAGCACAAGAATTTTGTACGCTCCGAGTTTCCGGTGAAGGCTATCTCCTGGATTGAAGAAAAACACATGGATACTTTCGGCAGTTGGTTGCGAGCACGTCTCATGAATGACCACACTGTTGGAGATCAAATCTACTTGTTGGCCGCGTCACCTTCTTCGACTGTATTATATTTCCAAGGGTACAAGATAAACGAGAATACATTTTACATGACCTCCCAAGACAAAAAGAGCACCAACCAAAACAGTGGTGTCCGCTATGATGTGACAGACGAGAATGGGAAAAAGGACACATACTATGGTTACATAGAGGAGATATGGGAACTTGACTACGGACCTACTTTTAAGGTCCCTTTGTTTCGGTGTAGTTGGGTGAACATGAATGGAGAAGGGGTAAAGGTGGACCAGTTGTACAGAATGACAACACTTGATCTCAAGAATCTTGGTTACAGAGACGAGCCATTTGTCCTAGACAATGATGTGGCTCAGGTTTTATATGTGAAAGACATATCCTCCAGACCAAAAAAAAGAAAAAAAAATAAGCAAATGAATACATCGGACGATGAGCCAAAGCATGACATAGTTCTTTGAGGGAAAAGAAACATCATGGGGATCGAGGACAAGACAGACATGTCAGCAGATTATAATAAGTTTGATGAAATTCCGCCTTTCATAGTGAGAATTGACCCAAGCATCCCGTTAAGTAATGAAGATGTTCCATGGTTACGGCCAAAGCGATCATAGGCAAGGGATCGAAATATAAACCTATGTAATGTATTAAACTTTATGTCATGTGTACTAATGTATTAAACTTTATGTGATGTGTCCTAATGTATTAAACTTTATGTGCCTTTGAATGGTGCATTTTGAACACATGAAAAGTATGGAGTTCAAATAAGTTCAAAAAATGAAATCCTTTTGTAACGCATGAGTTCTCGTTCGAAACCCTGATACATCGAGAGAGATTGTCCGTTTTGTACACGAAGTGCATCCAGTTTTTTTCGTAACCCTCTCAACTTTTCAGAACATGCTATGTGGGTGAAATGATGATACCATGCCAACTTTCAACATTTTCGGAGTTCATTTGTAGTGCGTTTTCAATTTCAGGGTCAACTAGCTCAAAAAAAATAAGTAAATGCACGAAAAATACCAAATGAAGTCAGAAATTGTTGAAAATTTGTGATGTGCCTTTGAATGGTGCATTTTTAACACACAGAAAGTATGGAGTTCAAATAAATTCAAAAAAATGAAATCCCTTTGAAAGAGATGAGTTCTTGTTCGAAACCCTAATACTTCGAGAGAAATTGTCCGTTTTGTACACAAAGTGCATCCAGTTTTTTGCCGTAACCCTCTTAACTTTTTAGCACATGCTATTTGGTTGAAATGATGATACCATGCCAACTTTCAACATTTTCAGAGTTCATTTGTAGTGCTTTTCAATTTCAGGGTCAACTAGCTCAAAAAAATAAGTAAATGCACGGAAAATACCAAATGTAGTCAGAAATTTTTGAAAATGTGTGATGTGCCTTTGAATGGTGCATTTTGAATACACAAAAAGTATGGAGTTCAAATAAGTTCAAAAAAATGAAATCCATTTGTAACAAATGAGTTCTCGTTCGAAACCCTTATACTTCGAAAGAGATTGTCCGTTTTGTACACGAAGTGCATGCAGTTTTTGTCGTAACCCTCTCAACTTTTTAGCACATGCTATGTGGGTGAAATGATGATACCATGTCAACTTTCAACATTTTCAGAGTTCGGTTATAGTGCTTTTCAATTTCACGGTCAAGTAGCTCAAAAAAAAGTAAATGCACGGAAAATATCAAATAAAGTCAGAAATTGTTGAAAATTTGTGATGTGCCTTTGAATGTTGCATTTTGAACACACAAAAAGTATGGAATTCAAATAAGTTCAAAAAAATGAAATCCCTTTGTAACAGATGAGTTCTCGTTCGAAACCCTAATACTTCGAGAGAGATTGTCTGTTTTGCACACAAAGTGCATCCAATTTTTATCGTAACCCTCTTAACTTTTTACCACATGCTATGTGGGTGAAATGATGATACCATGCCAACTTTCGAAATTTTCAGAGTTCATTTGTAGTGCTTTTCAATTTGAGGATCAACTAGCTCAAAAATATAAGTAAATGCACGGAAAATACCAAATGAAGTAAGAAATTATTGAAAATTTGTTAAAATATTTAATAGAAAAAAAAAGAGCCAACTAAAAAGAATCAACTAAAACATTAACTAAAATGAATGAATTAAAAATAATCAACTAAAATTATCAAACTGTTTATTTGTTAAAAAGAACCAAGTAAAACATTAACTAAAAAGAAACAAAAAAAAAGATCAACTCAAAAGATTTTTCATAAAGTTTTTTGGTTAAAATATTTAATAGAAAACTAAAATAGAAGAGAAAAAAATCTTTAATAGCAAAAAATGAAAGTAAAGTTATTCACAAATTTCAAAGAATTCAAATTTGAAAACTAAATATTTAGGTGTAAGTAGAAAAAAAAAATCAAAGAACAAAACAAAAATAATGGATTTTTTTAAAAAATATATGAGAATACGGTCGTATTGTTTTCTTTGAAAAAACATGTCACATGTGGTGTCTCTCTCTCTCAGATTTTTTTCTTTTTTGCATCCAACGTTTGTATTAATAAGCACCAATATACGAGGCAAAAATATAATCATTTTTCATAAGGAGGGTGTTGTGACTCCGTAGTTTATATTTCCTCTATTTTGAATTACTTTTACAAAAATAAATATAAATAAATATATTTAAAATAAAAAATACATCTCGATACATTCATTTCTACGAAAAGTGATTTAAAATGGAGGCAGTATAACAACCGGATGAAGTACAATCATGGTAGGAAGGTGTCTAAAAAAGATTGGCAACAAATAATACGAGATAGGAATGAGTCGATAGGCAAATTAAATAGTAAAAATATGGAATAAGTCATAGGCAAGTAACTGAACAAATTGTTTAACAGAATAAGCATTACACCCAATATAGATAATGATAATAGTATCATGCATACCATATTTGGACATTGCTACGTAGTACTCCCTCCGATCCTAAATATAATTATTTCTAAAGATTTTATTAAAAAACTACATACGTAATAAAATAAGTAAATCTACACTCTAAAGTGTGTCTAGATACATCCCTGTGTAGTCCTTCAATGAAACATCTAAAAAGACTTATATTTAGGAACGGAGAGAGAATCTTTTTTGTGTGGTGTTGGACACAACTACATTCATGTACACTAGTAAATATGACCCACATTCTTGGAGGCGATCATATCCTCAGCTGCCGAGCGCATTTTCCCAGCGTGGTGTGTGGTATCACTCAGGCCAAGCAGCTAGCCAAATGGCGTGGTTCAAAGGTGTTTAAAATATATCTAGATATATCTATTTTCGCGATAAGTAATTCGAAACAAAGATGATATCTAAAACCAGAGGGAGTACAAGCGTGGTTCAAAGGTGTCTAAAAAAGATTGGCAACAAATAACAAGAAATAGGAATGAGTCAATAGGCAAATTAAATAGAAATTGGAATAAGTCAAATAGGCAAGTAACTGAACAAATTGTTTAACAGAATAAGCATTACACCCAATATAGATAACGATTATAGTATCGTGCATACCACATTTGAACTTTGCTACGTACTCCTTCCGTTTCAAAATAACTGTCTTAAGCTTAGTACAAATTTGTACTAGAGCTAGTACAAAGTTGAGACACTTATTTTGGAGACCGAGGTAGTAGTATCTTTTTTTCGTGTGGTGTTGGACGCTACTACGTACATTCGTGTGGACTGGTAAACACTAAACGGACTCACATTCTTGGAGAAGATCACATTCGTATGGTGTGTGGGATCGCCACTCAGGCCAAGCAGCTGGACAAATGGCGCGAGAACGGAAACAGCCAGATTTGTATGAGCTGCGTGTCTCCTTTCCCGGACCCGAACACGCACTCCTCCTCGATGCGCATCTGCTCCATGTTGAACGCAATGAGCTTCGACGGCGTCCACAGGTACACCACCTCCCTCTCCGGGTGGAACGCCATGAACACGAAGGTCGCGGTAGCCGGATGGCGCGAGCCGCCGGAGACGAGGTCACCGACCCCCAGCTCGTGCTTCACCGTCCACTCGGATTTGCCCGCGTCCACGAGCTCCCACAGCGTGAGGCGCGAGCCGTCGCTGGACGCGTACCGGAGGCGTCCCCGGCAGTGGCCCGCGCGCGCCCGGTAGCTCACGGGCGCCGGGAGCGCGGTGACTGTGCACGCCATGGTGCGGAGGTCGATCCGGACGACGTGGCCGGAGTATGCCAGCACGTGGACGGCGCCGTCGAAGCAGTGCATGGTGGCCGACATGGCGTCGGTGTCGAGGCCGAAGTCGAGCTCGTGCTCGCCCCACGCGCCGGGTTCGGAGTCGAACACCTCGACGGAGGCGCCCCGGGGCAGCCACCCGGTGAAGCACACCACCTTGTAGTGCGGGGAGGCGCAGGGGTCGAAGGAGAGCACGGAGAGCAGCGTCTTCCTGCGCGGCGCCGGGAGCGCCGCCCACCGGCGCGTGGTCGGGTTGACGACGTGGAACGCCGCCGGGTAGGACGCGTAGTAGAGCAGCAGGCCGTTGCAGCCGTCGATGATGCTGGACGTGGCGTGGCACGGGAAGAAGGCCATGTCGTCGGCCTCTGCCACGCCACCGCCCTCACCGCCATCCTCACCCGCCGACGACAACGCGCGCGCGTACGTGTACGCCCGCCTCCCGCCCTCGCCGTCCCGCGGGCCGTCGTTGAACAGCACGCCGGACGTGATGAGCGGCAGCCTCCGGCGGAGGTAGTCGGCGGAGATGAGGCCCCGCCACGTGGTGGACACGCACTGGAACCGCGCCAGCGACTTGTGCGGCAGCCGGACGAGGATCTCCGCCAGCAGGTCCTCGCCCATCTCGCCGTCCATCCCCGACGACCTCGCTCCTCCCGGAGCGCACACACACCGCGCCTGCAACCGGCAAACCGACACACCTGAGTGCAACAGCAGCGGCCAGGAGCGCACGAAAGCGGGGCGTGAGCTACACTTACAAGTTACTCCTACTTGTAGCGGCCAAGACTTGGCTTCTCCGCCTCTGAAAGAGATCTCTCGGACTGCTTCAAACCTGAACTAAGCGCTGGCAGTACTTCTGTTCCGGAATGAGTTCCATTCAGCAAGTGGCAGTCGTGCTTGCAACAAACTCATATGCGCGGGGCACTGGATATATACACGCATGATCGGTTACGTGACGTTTTCGCGTGACAAACTCCTCGGCTCACTGCTGAATTTGCTGCGTGGCCAGAGGAATCTTGGACGCGAGGTTAACGTACAGTGGTAGAGCATGATGTAGCTCTACAAAAGAGGAAGGCTTATCCACACATCTTTTTGGCACGTAAAAGCGTATCCCCACAGACACACACACACACACACAGAGGGGGATCTACGATCGACATGCCAGGACGGTTGCATTGCATCTCTGACGGGGGAAAAGACGGGTGACGGAGAGACGTGGTGTCTCAGTTCCGTTTTCTGGTTTGTTGCTTTGGGCAGAAGCAAGCAAAGCTCAGTAGGTCACCGTTAATCTCTGCATAAAAATAACCATAACACTTTGCGTACGTGCTTCTGTGAAATGCAATCATGAATCAATGGACGGTGCGATGGATTCGTCACAAAGGCAGGGAAGTCGCGCGATAAAATCAAATTAATCCACACGACACCGGCCCACGCAAACGAGCTTGGACTTGCGTTGAAGCAACTCTACAACCCGTCGGCATGCTCATGCGCGCGGTGAGGCGTCCACGTAACATGTTTGGTTGGATTGGACGGCCGGCGAAGTCGCCATTTGGACGCCGCCGTGCCGGAGTAGCGGTCGACTAGCATACATGCAAATGTCTCTCCACTCCCAAATAAGCAGAAGCAGACAAGATGCAAGTTCGTTAAACGTACGGGTGTGCTTAAACCTTTTCTGTTGCTACTACTGCTAATTGCTAAAGTTATACTAAGACCGGGACAATCGATTTGTAAGATAAGATGCTTGATCCTGGAGCTGATTAAGCTGCTTCGAGGCCGAGGAATCGGTTGCTTGGACGCCAATGGTAGCTGCGATGCGCCTTTCTCTGGCTAAAGCCCAAGCGGTCGCCGTCGATCCGGCCAAGGGATCTGGACGGCCAGGACGAGCCACTAATCACGGGCAACAAGGTTCCACGCAACTACTCTTTCTGTAAAGAAATGTAAGAACCTATAAGTACGTAGTATATCTGCTTTAGGATTGGTGGCGGAGAGCAACGGATTGGTGCGTCCGTCCGTCTGGCCGGCGGAGAAAGATATCACGAAGTCCTCGAGTGCGCGCGCGGGTGCCCGTCATAGTACTATATCGCCACCCTACGCTGGCTTTGTTGTGTGGATGCCACTCAATCTTCTTCTTGCTAGTTCTTTCCGCCGAACGGAATTTGGCACAGCGCAACGATGCTGACATGCATGATCCGTGCTGGCTAGCTGCTGTCGACGGATGGGTGTGCGTGTGTCTGAACGTTCCTTGGAGTGTGCAACTTCCCTGCCGTCTCCTGGTATACAGTGTGAGGAGGCGCTCACACATAACTTGCTGCCAGCGGCAAATCTTGGAAAAAAATGAGAGAGGGCTCAATGTTTACGATGTAAACAAAATGGCACTAACTCACAGTCTTTTAGTTTAAATATTGTAAAAATCTATTGATACGAGGCTTAAATGATTTTTTTTAAAATACTACCTATTTTCTACCAAATTCGAAAAGCATATGTCGAAATTAAATAAAATCAAAATTAGCACCCCGTCGGCCTCTGGTGGGCCAAAAGGGGTCCTGTCAGCTGGCGGAAGGCTGAAGAGGGCCCGTCGGCCCGCGGGTGGCCGAAGAGCCTGCTGTCGGCCCACGGCTGGCCGAAGAGGGCCCGTCGGCCTTCAGGAGGCCGAAGAGCCCCTGATAAGACCGACCGAGCCCTTCTTCCTCCTCAGTCGTTGGCTCCTCTTCTCTCTCTCGTTTTTCTTTCCTTATTTTGCCCCCCCCCTCCGATCTCCTCCATCATCCATCCATTTTTCTATTCAATCCGCTGAAACAATAGATCATACCCATCTTAACCGGCCTACGGTCTCATTTTGTGTCATGGTGGTGGGGTGGTGGAGGTGTGGATGGTGAGGAGGTGGTGTGATGGAGAGGAAGAAGAAGGTGGACAGGAGTGAAGAAGGGGACACAATAGGTGGTGGTGGTGGTGGAGGTGGTGGTCGTTCGTCGACCGTCGTCCGTCGTTTCTTCGCACGCTTCAAGGGTAAAATTCAACAATCGTTTCTGTATGCTCCGGTAGATTTGGATATATTTAGGTGACTCAATTAAGTAGTTTAAATATTTTTAGGTTCGTAGATTTGGATATATTTATGTTTGATAATTAAGTAGTTTAAATATTTTTAGGTTGTCCGATAGATTTTGATATGTTTAGGTCTGCTAATTAAGTAGTTTAAATATTTTTAGGTTGTCTGATAGATTTGGATATATTTAGGTGTGTCAATTAATTTGTTCAAATATTTTTAGGTTGTCCGGTAGATTTGGATATATTTAGGTCTGTCAATTAATTAGTTTAAATATATTTTAAGTTCTCCGGTAGATTTGGATACATTTAGATCTGTCAATTAATTAGTTTAAATATATTTTAGGTTCTTCCATAGATGTATATATATTTAAGTCTGCAAGTTAACTTGTTTAAATATTTTTAAGTTCTCCGATAGATTTAGTTCTGCCAATTAATCTGTCATGGTTTCTTGGAGCGAGGGATCAAGTTCTTCTTGGGATGACGAGAGTGTGACCAGTCAGGTACATTAATTTCGGGATCCCAACATTTACGATTAGGTTTAGGGTTCTTCATTTCGGGATTTCATAACAGTTCGGTGTCTTCTGTTTTAGCTTCTTAGGACTATCCCATGCTATGAATGGAGTGGCATTGCTCATGAATTATCTTCTCGTTGTATGCATCTAGAGCCTTGCTTCAGGCAAGTTGCATTTCAATCTACTGACACTGGCCGACGTTTTCTTGCTTGTGCAAAGGAGAAGGTATGTTGCACTGTAATTAGTTAATCTTAGTTAGTTTCTGCTTCACTCAATTTCATGTATGTTAATCACTGAAATTGTTTTGTATTTTAGGCAAAAGAAAAGTTATGTTATCTCGAGTGGATAGACCCTGAGTGATCAGTTGCTATGCAATTTTGCATAGGTCAATTATGGAGCATGCATGACAAAAAAAACGAGGACAGAATCAGAAAAAAACTGAAGCTGGGTGAAGAAAATTTCAAAATAATTGAAGAAAAGAGGAAGATGGAGGAAGAGCTTAGATTTTTCAAACTTGATTTTGCGAAAATGATGGCTGACAAGGAGGAGGCTATTAATTAGCTTGGCAGTGTTAGGTTGGCTATCAGTGATCTGAAAGAGGAGATTGAGAAAAAGAAGTTGGCAAACCATTTTTGCACTAATCTACATCAGATACTTAGGGCGAAGGCAGAGAAGGAGAGGGACCAGCTTGTGCTAGAGAGAGGCCAAATGAAGGAAAAGAAGAAAAAGCTGGAGTACATCATTTCTGATATGATGAAACAGAACCATGGCTATAAGAACAAGGTCAAGAAGTTGAAGGAGATTTGTGATGAATTTGAAGTATGTAATGGTTGAATTTGTATTGAACTATCCAGTAGTAGAACTATCCAGTAGTTTAACAATTCAGTACTAGAATTTGTATTGAATTGTGCAGAAGAATTATCCAGTAGTATCAATAATTATTTTTTTAACTAAGCTCATGTTCAAAAAATGTTTTCAAATTTGCATATTACAAATAAAAAGATAGTCCAACATAGTACACATTAAGACATAGTGCAGACATATTACAAATTATAACATAGTGCACACATATTACAAATTAAAACGTAGGCCGACACATTATGTAGCTTTTGAGTTATTTATTTATTCCTCGCAGATAGGTATGATCTATTGTTTCAGCGGATTGAATAGGAAAATGGATGGAGGATGGAGGAGATCGGATGGGGGGGGCAAAATGAGGGAAGAAAAACGAGAGAGAGAAGAGGAGCCATCGACTGAGGAGGAAGAAGGGCTCGGTCGGCCTTATCCAGGGGCTCTTCGGCCTCCTGGAGGCCGACAGGTCCTCTTCGGCCAGTCGTGGGCCGACAGCAGGCTCTTCGGCCACCCGCGGGCCGACGGGCCCTCTTTAGACTCCCGTCAGCCGACAGGACCCCCTTCGGCCCACCACAGGCCGACGGGGTGCTATTTTTGATTTTTTTTTTCAATTTCGACATATGCTTTTCGAATTTGATAGAAATAGGTAGTACTTTTGAAAAAAAAAGATAAATACTAGTAATTTTTTTCAAATTTTGGAGAGGGGTGCGGGGGGGCTCAAGCATGTTAAAGCACCTCTCTTAGATTCGTCACTGCTTGCTGCCATGCACGTCACATTTACCGGCGGTCCTGGTGATGAGTCAAGGTTGGAGAAGACGTGTCAATTCAAGGAAAACCTCTTAATGACTTGCGGCCGTGCACCTCACAGTTCTTCATAGTCATGATGACGATCGAAGGTTGATGAATAATGATGGCCTTGCACCTCACATAGATTCTTCTTTTCGAAGAGTAAGGCCAAACTAGCCTTTGGTCTCTGCATCTTCGGATCCACACTACTTTATACTCCCTCCGTTCCAAAATATAAGACCTTTTAGGGATTTCACTAGGAGACTACATACGGAGCAAAATGAGTGAATTTATACTCTAAAATATGTCTATGTACATCCTTATGTAGTTTATAGTACAATCTTTAAAAGGTCTTATACAATCTCTAAAAGGTCTCTAAAATATGTCTATGTACATCCGTATCTTTCGCAATAAAGCTTCAAGAGAGAGAATACAAACACACACACATTCGCACTGGTCATTCATTCGCGACAATGCTTCAAGAGAGAGAGCACGCACACTCCCACTCTGATAGAAATATAGGATATCCCTAGTGAACACCGCTAGAGGTTTTAAAATCCTCCAAACTCAATCTTTAACTTTGAGAAAGATACAATTATCACCATCTTTATCGCCATTGTCACCTAATGGTTATGAAAACCAATCTTCACAAAGCCTGTTTCGAGAAATCAATCTTCACCATTATTTATTGTAAATGACCCTACTCCGTGCAATTATTTCTCATGTCCAACTTAACAACACAAAATGGTCATGGTTGCCTTATCTCGCTTCGTAAAATAAAAACATTCACTGGTTGCAATTACTGTAAATATGTGAATTGCTTAGAAGATATGTTCTTCGATAGGACAATATTCAGTCTATTAGTGATAACTTTAGACACTAACTTGTAGTACAAAACGTTGAACAAGCTAGTGGGCGGTACTAGTCATGTAAGGATCCCCACCTTGGGGGAAGACACTAAAAGTAGGAATCTTGGGGGGCGGTTGGTTGAAGGAGCATGGTCCCATGTGGATATACCAACGCCGCAAATGGATGGCATTCAAGCATAAAGTTTTAAGAATTGCACCGCTACGGGGCATTAGCGACAAACCTTCACATAGAAAACCTACCTCGGTTGTCAAATTGAAGGACTGGTGGCCTGTGGTGCGATTTCTCAGTGTGTGCAAGTGCGCCCGATGCATCAGGAGATGTACTTACACTCTGAAAGGATCGATATGGTTGACTAGAGGGGGTGAATACGCAACTAACAATTTTAAGCTTTTCTTTAACAAATTAAGTTTAGCAACAAATAGGTTGTCTAGATATGCAACTAAGTGAGCAACCTCTATGATGCTAGCAACAATAATAACAAGCAAGTAACTAATACAAGTAAAGATAAGAAGTAACCACAAGTGAAATCGATGAAGACGAGGATGTGTTTCCGAAGTTCCTTCCCTTTGAAAGAAAGTACGTCTCCGTTGAAGCGGTGTGGAGGCACAATGCTCCCCAAGATGCCACTAAGGCCACCGTATTCTCCTCGTGACCTCACACAATGTGAGATGTCGTGATTTCACTAGTCGTGCCCTTGAAAGCGACAACCAAACCTTTACAAACAAAGTTGGGGCAATCTTCACAACTGAATTGAAGGCTCCCAACGAAACCACGAAGCTTCACCATGATGGACTATGGCTTCGAGGTGACCTCTTCCGTCTAGGGTGCTCAGACACCCAAGAGTAACAAGATCCGTGAGGGATTAATGAGGAGAACAACTTTTCTCTTGGTGGAAGTGTGGATCAAGGCCTTCTCCTCCAAACCCTAGAGCATCAACAAGAATCAATAGCTAGGTAGAGAGATCGGGCAAGTTTGAGCTTAGGAGCAACAATGGAGCTTGGAGAGGGAAAATGTGAAGTCTCCTTTGAGAAGAAGACCTCTATTTGTAGTGGTAACAATTTGGCCGTTATTATTGTGGCAGCCCGATGCCGACGTTCCAGAAGATTCCCTTTCCTTTCCGTTCTCGTCGTGTGATTTATTTTATTTGTCGCATCATCATCGCATCATTCGCATTATCTGCATCGCATCGACATCTCCTTTGCCGCCAGTTTTCAAAACTTACATCCGTTGTTAGTTGCCGGTTCGCGTCGTCGTCCGTTTTGAGCCCGACCGCACTCGCACGCGCCCGCGGCACCGTCGAAACCCTGTTTTTAAAGTGAGCGTAAAACTTCCTCTGATCGGGTTGAGATTTGTCGTGTGGTATTATTTATATATAGCCAGGCCGCCTGTCGAATTTCGTCGCGATCGGAGACCGTCTGGTACCCGAACGGTCGACCGTAGCGGCACCGTATTCGGGCTACTGTCGGACGTCTGTCGGTGTTTTAAAATTCGTTGCCGCGCCTCTCGTTCTCCCTCTTGTCTCCGGATGTCTACACAACACGGCCGCTTAGCACGTCCCGCGTTCGGAATTGTTTAATTCCGACCGCGCGGTTGAAACCGGGGCGAAAAACGGCTAAACCTAGCCCCCCCCCATTTGTTATAAATAGACCCCCTCCTAAATTTTAGGCAGCTAACCCTAGCCACCTCGGGATCCGCGCCGTCCCGAAACCCTAGCCGCCCCCACCTGCTCCCTGTCTCCCTCCTCCAGCCGCCGGCCCACCAGGCCCGCGCGCGGCCCGTCCCCGCCCAGATCCGCCGCCCCCGCGAGCTTCCCCGAGCTCCTGCCCATGGCACCGAGCTCCCGTGCCGTGCCTTCGCTCCGCCGCCAGCCTACTCCGGCATGCCGCCGCACCAGCCGCGTGCACATCCGCAGTCCGCGCCGCCGGTTCCACGTCGGCCGCCCAGGAACCTCCGCGCCCCGCCGCCGGCTGTGGCCGTCCCGTGCCCGCCGCCTCGTCGGCCAATCTCCTCGCCCCGGCGCCGCCTCGATCCGCCACTGCCGGGAACGGATCCCCGGTGCCCGGATCTGTCCGGGGCCGGCCGGATCTGGCCTCCCTTGCCCGCCGCCGGCTACCCGTGCGAGCTGTGTAAGCCCGCCGCCACCACCTCGCTGGTCTCCTCTCCTCTCGGTCGGGAGCGAGGAGGAGGACGATGCCTTCCAGCGCGCCTCGGCCGCAGCGCCCCAGGCCGGTTCGGCCTCCCCACGGCCCAGCTGGGCAGTGGCCTTCCAACCGCCTGGGCCCAACTCCCTCTTCGCGTCGAGCCGGCCCAAGCGCCCCGAGGCCCAGTCGGCCACCGCCTCTTCTTCGCGTCCGGGCCACGGCCTGCTCTGCTGAGGCCTCCCCTCGCCTATTTCGTGCCCACGCGTAGTTTAGTTTTACTGCGCCCATGCCCCCGTAGCCCATTAGTAATTAGTTTAGGCCCGCTAGTTATTTTTTTCTTCTTAGGTTATTTTCGGAATTAGTTAAATTCCAGTAAATAGCCGTATTTTAAAACGCTCGTAGATTCCTAACCGTAAGTCGGAACGACGCGTATTATATATGGTTTTGTGGTAGATTCGCGCGTAGAATATGATTTTGGAACATGCATATTTATTTGACGTAGTATTACGTGCCGAATGCTTTGTTTAGCGTGCTGTCCCAATAGGGGAACGTCCGGTATTTATTTTTCGAGCGTGTTCGGATAGCCCGGACGCCGTAGTATAAATGCCCACGTTTTAGGAATCATTTTTGCATCCATTTTAGAGCGGTCATTTGTATTTTTGCGTGTAGCTATTTGCCGGTAGTTTATTTTCCCGTATATAGGTGATTATCTCACATTAATGTGTGGCATTATTTTGTGTTGCAAACCCCATAGATTTTATATGTTTCCGGGGTAGAAAAATCCCATAGATTTTTCGAGTAGGTTAGTTCGCGAGATATTTTTGTTTTGTTGCCCTTTTGATTAATTCGTAGGATTTATTCCGTACCTCGTTTGAATGAGTTGTCAACTAGGGAGTTGATCTTGGATGTTTTGTTTAGCCCCTGGTATTTTGGTTGCAATAGAAATGCATGTTTAGGTGTTGTTTGGTTGCTCTCAAGTTGCTAGAAATAGTGTTGTTTTGGACGTGCTGAAATATTTCTAAGTCTGGAATCTGTTATATTTTGTTGCTGTCTTGTCTTGCTTGCATCTGGTGAGCTGTAGCTCTTTTGAGGTTGGTCCAATGGAGTTAGTTGTACCCCTTGTGTTTCTCTAGCATGCTGTAAAGTTTCATGCCATTTGGAGTCCTGTAGCTATAGGTTTTGCTGCTGTCAATATTGCCTCAGGTCGAAAACTGCACTTTCATGAGGTGTAATTTTCACTAAGTCTGAAATAGTGTGTGAGATGCCATTTTGTGACTTCTTTTCCTAGTGCTCCTTGCTGCCATGCTAGTTGTTGTTAGTTGTTTGTAGTAGTGCCTTTCCCTCTTTCATGCCATGCCTTGCACGAGTTTATCGGAGTTGTGTAGCTCGTAGTTGTGGGGCGTAGAAAATGCTATGTGGCTGTTTTTGGCAGATTGTAGTCATTTCTTGTTTTGCTCGTAGTTGTTGAACCGTAGCTTCGATTTGCTCGTGTCCAACATGAAACTTGCTTAGAATCTCGCGTAGTTTCATTTTATCTTGCTGTTTGTATGTTTTGAAGTGCTCGTAGCCGCCGTTGTACACATTTTGCATTCATGCCATTATATCTTGCGGTGCTTGTAACTTTTGATCCGTAGCTCCGTTGGAGATGTTCTTTATGTGTAGATTGCTTGCCTTGACGCGTAGAATCACGTGAACCTATTTGTTTTGCTGTTTAACAACCAATTAAATGCATTAGTTCAGATCTGAACAGAATTGTAAATTAACATGTGAGGTCGTCTCGAAGATGCTATATGTCATTTCCGACCTCATTTAAAATGTCTAGATAGGTAGTCCAATTACCGCTTCACCTCTTGCATGTTTGACAACATTAATATTGCCGTGTAAATAACCGGGAGTGAACTAAATAATTAACGTGGAGTTTCGTCAATATGCAACTCGTTGCATATTGAACTTCACTTAATGTGTAGTGTTTGATTGTGTGAATTGTCATGCCGTGTCTTGCATGTATTCAGCTGCTCATGCATCATTTGTGTGTCTTGCATCGTGTGGTGTATATCGTGTGTTGATGCTTGTTTCCGTTTCCTCCGTATCGATAGAGTTTCGCAAGCGTGTCGGATGTGAGGACCCGTTCGACTACGTCGGTTAGTCTGCTTCACGGAGGCATTTTTCTTCCAAGCGGGATCTCAGACAAGATGATCATTTCCCCAGATAACATTACTATCATTGCCATGCTAGTTTTATCGCTTCTATCGATTATGTCTCGTTGCCTACCACCTGTTAAATATCAGCCTCTCAACAATGCCATGTTAACCTTCAACCTATTTGACCTAGCAAACCACTGTTTGGCTATGATACTGCTTGCTTAACCCTGTTGGTAGCGTTGCTAGTTGTAGGTGTAGTTGCTTCCATGTGATAACATGGGTTCCTTGTCATATCACCATATTAATGCTATTTAATTTAATGCACCTATATACTTGGTAAAAGGTGGAAGGCTCGGCCTTTCTAGCCAGGTGTTTTGTTCCACCTTTGCCCCTCTTAGTTTCCGGCTACCGGTGTTATGTTCCATAAATGAGCGCTCCTAACACGGTCGGGGTTGTTATGGGGACCCCCTTGATAATTCGTTTTAGATTAAAGCTGGTCTGGCAAGGCCCAACTTTGGTACTACATTTGCCTAAACACCTAATAAAATTGCATAGGGACTTTCCGGACCCCGAGGATAATTTAATCAACTCCCGGGACAGTGCTCCTCATGAGTGTTGGTCCCACCTGAGCGATGTCCGGCGCCCCTCTGGTCACCCGGAGGTTTAGCGATCCCGACGTCTAGCTCATCCGCCGTGTCCTGAGAACGAGGTACGCGACTCCTATCGGGATCGTCGACGCGTCAGGCGGCCTTGCTGGATTAGTTTTACCTTTGACGAGATATCTTGTGCATCGGGATTCCGGTGATGCTTTGGGTAATCTCAGAGTTGAGGTTTTCCACTAGGGAATCCGACAAGATCGCGAGCTTCGTGATTGAGGATTTCTATGCGGCTTGTGGTAATTTGTGATGGACTAGTTGGAGCACCCCTGCAGGGTTAAATCTTTCGGAAAGCCGTGACCGCGGTTATGTGGCAACGTGGAAACTTTGTTTAACACTGGTTCTAGATAACTTGAAGTTAACTTAACTAAAACTTGTCAACTGTGTGCGTAACCGTGACTGTCTCTTTCGTGAGTTCCTTCTCCGATCGAGGACACGGTGGGGTTATGACTGACGTAGGTATGTGTTTAGGATCATTCATTTGATCATCAGTAGTTCACGTCCGTTATGCGTAGATTTTCCCCCTCTTATCTCTTGTACTCGTAAGTTAGCCACCATATATATGCTTAGCCGCTGCTGCAACCTCACCACTTAACCATGCCTCACCCATTAAGCTTTGCTAGTCTTGATACCTTTGGAAATGAGATTGCTGAGTCCCCTGTGGCTCACAGATTACTACAACACCAGTTGCAGGTACATGTAAAGATTACTTGACGCGAGCGTGTTGGTTATTCATTTGGAGTTGCTTCTTCTTCTTCTTCTTCATCGATCTAGGATGGGTTCCAGGCCGGCAGCCTGGGATAGCAAGGATGGACGTCGTTCTTCTTTTGTCGTTTGTTTTCGTCCGTAGTCGGACCCTGCTCTTACTCTTGATGATTATGTAATGTACTGATGTGACTCTGATGTAGCTTGTGGCGAGTATAAGCCAACTCTTTATATATCTCATCTTTTCAGTACATGTACTCGTAACGATATCCATTCTTGCGACACGACGAGATGCGCTTCTATCCCTGACGAGGCCCTCGCGCCAAATTGAGGATAGGGTCGCATCTTGGGCGTGACAATCATGCCCAAAGTCGTAACTAAGCGGTAGTACAGTGCAGGGGGCGGTACTTTCGCTTGCATGGAAATACCAGCCACCACAGGTGACAGAACACAACCGGAGGGGTGGTAGTTGCGCCCGAGCGGTACTACCGCCTAGCTCCAAGTGGTATTACCGCTCCCCTCCCAAACGGTACTTCCGCTCAACAATGAAAAGACCCCAAAGATACCAGACGAAAAATATAAGCGGAAGAGAGACCGACCCAGGAGGGCGGCAGTACCGCTGGAGCGGTACTACCCCTAGATAACTTCTGGGCACTTGGAGGTAGAAAGGAGGCTCCATTGCTTCGGGAATCGGATGGGGTGCAAGTGTGTGTGAGTTTGTTTCGCCCAACCTTTCTATACGCGGATTCCCTCTTGATAGTCCACCAACACTAAATCGATAGGTAAGCATCGTCTTCTCTTTCAACCAGTGAGGAGAAAATAACCGTCTCGTGCCGCCTGATAATTCTTTGAAAGTTTAATGCACACAATTAATTCGTAAAAAACATCGTTATCAACCACCAAAACTATTTAGAATAGATTATGTTGTTACAGAGTCCCTTCTCACCACGACAACACCCACTCATGCTCTTGCAAGGTGACCAGCTTGTTACAAGATTTACAACATCTCTTTGCTAAACCACAATAGTTGACATGACGACGCGATTGCGCCCACCATATTCCGCTGATTTGAGGACCTCAACCTGTTATAGTCAAACACAACCGTTATTCATCTCAAGAAAAAGATGAAATGGAGTAGAAATGCTCTCACGTGGCATTGTCCGCCTTATTAGTGCTAATCCCTTTTTCTCTCCGATTTTGCTCGTGCAAAATGTTAGAAATTAATTAGGAAAGGGTGTCCAACCCCGAAAAGTCATGTCTATTCTATCTCTCTATTGCCAACAAGCACCTGTTCTGAAAGGATGCCTCCGAATAGTCACCTCTTCTTCGCACCTCTTCCAGATGTATATAAACTTGAGAATCAATAGAAATCAAACTGATCACCGAAAGAATGATGGCAGATGCACTCGCGCATCGCAACGAATCACCGACGACGAACTCGAACATTTGTCGTCGATGCGGCGCCAAGGCCACGACCCACGGTCGGCCCTCCGCAGCTACGCCCTCCGGCACGCGCGTGGCGACCTCCTCGATTCAGCGCCGCTCGGAAACAGGAGGCAGCGGCACGTCGGCGGTGCAGCGATGGTCCCTCCGGCCCACGCCTGGTGCACAGCGCCCTTCGGCTTGGCTCCTCCGGCGCTGCAGCATATCTGGTGTGACGCCCTCCAGCCAATTAGACGCTCCGGCATTAGCGGCAGAGGGAGGCGCACAGAAGACCAACGGCGCGCAGAAGACCAACGGCGCTGCAGCGACAACACCCTCTGGTGCGTAGCATCGGGCGCGCAAGCCCTCCTGGCTCACACCTCGGAAGCGCCCTTCGGCCTCCGCATACAGCGCACGCGTGCCTCACATCACGACCGCGACGCGTCACAAGCCGTGCGGACGCGCTCCCATCACGGCTCCCGGTGGCGCGTCCTCAGACGCGGCCAACAACCGGCGATTGGAGCGACGGATCCATCCGGCTGCACGACGCTGTCATCTACCAACCGGCCAGAACACGGCGCCTTCAGGCGCAGTTCCGGCGCAGTCCCGTCGAGGCCACGACCTGAGATGAGGTGGCGGCAGAGCAGCCCAATCCTCCGGCGCGTGCGGCGCAATTTTTTTTTTGGCCGGTAGGGCAAATCCCTAGCAGCGGTGGTGACAGGTAGAACTCCTGATTTGAAGCCGCACGGGAAAGAGAGATGATTGGGGAAATCCTTATCTCTTTGACATTATTCCGATTAGCCCTTGTACTTCTGTATAACAAGTACACGTCCCTGCAATTTTACTGTACACATCCCTGCAGTTTTACTGTACGTGTATAACAAGTACACGTCCATGCAGTTTTATTCAACCAGACTTACTTTTCTTCCCCAATTTAGTATGTATCCATACTTTAAATAGTAGATTTGGCGATCAACTATTTACAAGTTTGGATAGGAGACTCACTTTCCATATTGCATTTACAGATTGTAAATGACAATTCTATCTAGAAAAAATAAATCAACATGTTCAATCTGTCTGCCTCAAGCATTCTCCATAACATGTAATTTCAGCGCAACAACTATATTATACAGTTAAAATTAAATTTGGAATCACAAGGTATTTGATGGCATCTCCTGCATATTTTGCAGATTATCCATCAATATTGTAAAGTCTACGTCTTGTCATTTAACAAGATGACTACCTTTAAAATGCTCTTCCAAATATTAATATTAAATGTGACTACCTCAAGAAATCACCAGGTATTGTTGGCATCTACTGCTTAATTTGCAGATTATCCACTATTACTGCAAGGTCTACATCATGTCACTTTGACAAATGATTGCCTTCAAAGTGATTTCATACATTTAGCATAACATAAGGTAATAGAATTATAAACATCGTCAGACTATGTTTTCTATTACTGCGAGATCTACACCATATTGGTGATTATCCTTAAAGTGTTATCCTATATAAATTGAGGTCTACACATATGGCTATATGGCATCAGCCGTACTAAAATTTGCTCCTCTGAAGCAATTGTTGTTGTTCACTAAAATGATTTACTATCATAGTAAATTCATGCATGATTATTGCATGTTGAATGGTATTATCTACCAATATCAATTATTCAAGCCTCTTTTTGCTTGAATATGTCATAGGGAACTACATAAATATTTGCATTTACTTGTGATTACCTTCTATTACATTGGTAAAATACATAGCAATGAAGCCTACGACAATATTTCTAATTATAGTGTCGTCCATCCATCATGATGGACCACATAATTTATGACAATGATTAAGTGTCTCAACACTTTTGCAAGGTCCACAGGACATCGTGGTTATAATTTCATAGTGACTAACCAATGTTAAGCATGCAAGTCTATACATTTTGGCAGTGACTCTAAAGTCACACACTTCCTCAAGAATGAAGTCCAAAACATTAGCAATAATTTAATCACATGTGTTATATTGAAGGATACACCCAGGTTCACCAAGGATCACCTTGACCATGATTGTTCTCAAACAAATCATTTATTTATAGATGCCACTTACTCCTAGAAGTAAATTAAATAAATGCATTAGCATTTTCAAGTAACGCGTGGCTCACATTTCGAAATACAGTAAGTACATGTTAGGTGAGATTATTTATTGTAAGATGATTTACGACATCAGTCGTTGTATCCACCCCGAGGTATTATTGCTACTATAACCTCACCTTCGGAATATGTGCCATGGCTATTCTCTTAATAGCTAAGTATGATCATATGTATTTCATCTCTCACCAACTTCACTTAGTTCTCAAACTAAGTACATAATGAATGAATATTTATTCACCTTGAATATTTCCCTTAAGAGAAACATGCTGCCCCGACCACATTTGGAATGATCACCCAATAATTTTTCAAGACCTCAAGTCTATCGCAACTTACAATTTTGGTAATTATAAAATCAACTTGAAGTTGAGATCTCATGATCTGACATTTTCATATGCAGATCGGGTTGAAAAGCCCTTGATGCACTTTACATCTTCTTATGATGGCATTACCATTTTCATGGTAAAGAAACATATTATTTCTCAAAATCATCATATTCACCCAACGGGTGCTATACCATTATTTCAAATATTTGCTAGTATTGATTAGCAAGTCACATTTCACAAAATAGAACCATGAGGAATTCAAAGTAAAGTGGAGGCTAAAGACAATCGATGTTAGAATTACCTTTTAATTGGGAATTGATCATTTTCAAATGATCACAAAGACAACTCTCAAGTTTGTCAAATGTGTGGTTACATAAATATCGTACATATGATTATCAAACCCTCAAACATATGGTCAAACCACACCATGAATTTATTAAAAGGCAAATAAGTTTATTGGGATATTTGAAATTTGCAAACATACGACCAGAAACTATTCTGGTAAATGATGTTCTCAAATCTTCATCAGAAGGAGAACCAAAAATATAGTGCAATAAAAGAATGATCAATTCGTTTGCGCCTATAATATGTTTGCATAATTCATTTTTCAGTAATATGGGAGACCTCATGTAATATCCCGATTATTCCCAAAATATTGTTTGCTTATAGTTGTACTACTACATGTAGTATAATGTCCAACATTCTATTTCTTGGACGTCATGTTTGAAATTTTTTGAATGTATGAATCAATTCATACTCAGTTTTGTTGCGTACACAATAATTTTCTAAATCTTACAAAATATTTGGTTTTAAGCCTTACAATCCAGGTTTGGGGTTGTTTAGAAAATTATTGACAATTCTATTGGTCACAACTTAACAAGTTGCAAAATTTCCCAAATCATCAGATTTTATGTACACCACATGTGCCATAAGGGAAATTAATTTAAGGAACTCTCACCTTACAATTCTAAATGAGCCAACTCATTCTTCCTTGAACACATTCAGAAGATATGTGCATTCTCAACCATTGTGTGGTATTTTATAGATACTTTATGGTACTCATGGAAACATTTATAAAATGATTCTAGTGTGTCTCTTGTCACACAAACCATGAATGATATAACTAAATCAATTGCTCAAATTATCAAAGTAAGAGCAAGTTATACTAAACAAGGGATAAATCCATTCGAATGGACAACTTTGTTGAACTCATTTCACAAGAAATATCTGATTATATATAATACTTTATGTACATACCCAAAATGGTTTAGTTGAATATCTTATCAAAGATAGTGAAATTAATAATATGACCAAACTTATAGAATCATGATTTACTAGCCTCATGCTAGACAAAATACGGCATTACACACCGTAAGTATGATATAAATCATACCAACTGCATAGCATACTACTTTCCCCTTTTAGTAATTACGTGGAAATCAACAAAGTATTTCCTATCTGCGATAATTCTATTACATACCGATATCACCACTCCAGCATACATCAATGGGCTCTCACAGAAAATTAGGGATCTAAGTGAGGAATGACAATTTATCCGTCAATCAAAATTATTCATAGCCCGTATGCTGATTGCATCAGCAATAAGGACATTTCTGGCATTAGGGGGAGATAAGTACCACAAAGAATGCCAAGAAATAAATTAGTAATGTTATTCACATTCAGTCCTTATATCCATGTACTCAAAGAATCTGAACAAGAAGTTTAGAATCACATATTTGCAACACATTGCAAATCTGCCACATACATTTACTGATGACAAAGGTGTCACTCAATTTTATATTCCTGCAGTAAAGTGTCACAAAGAGTGGAGGTACCTGATAAACCACTCTTCTCCCGAAATGAGAGCAAGAGGGGGAGAAATCTGACCACACGAGATATAATCTCGCATATGCTTCCGCGGAAATAGAGGAAATCAAATCCTCAACCAGTAAATGTAATTCAACATCAAGTTGAAAGACACCTCACTGGATGCTCATCATCCAAAGCCCGACATAAATGTGCACAAATGTTTTCGTGTCGGGACATCGAACACCTTGACTCCATTGTTGTAGGAAATCACAAGGAGTTAAAAGGAATAAATACCTTTCCACAAATTTCATTGATTCCTCCAGAATCATATAACATAAGTCTACATTTGTCGACATATATTTCTTCTGAAAATTGCTAAAACCTTTTGGGCCCTGAACCAAAATCCATGGTAGAGTGCCTCTTGTACTCATATTGGTTCACATAAAAGGAAGCAAGTAATGAAGAATAGCACTCGCTCTACAAACGAGTGGTATTTACCACAGTAATACCTACTCCTCATAAGTATCTTCCATATGGAATACTAAAAACTTCTCATTCATAGACAAAGTCAATGAGGTGGTGAGAAAGCGAGTCTTGTAGCAAAAGGGTTCACACAGAGACCCGACATCAAATTATGATGTAACATACCCTCTTGGTATGAGTGGAATTAAGTTTCGATAACAAATATCATTGGCAGTACAAATAATATTATCCATGTAGTTAATGGATGAAGTGACTACATACTCATATGGGTTACTCATTTCGGAAATTTATAACGAAGTACCTCAAGGGCTTACAATTCCGAATCCAAAATAAATCGCAACATATATGTGTAAAATTTCAGAAGTCACTCTATGGCTTGAAATAGTCGGAAATCATATGGTACTACCGACTAAATGAGTTCCTTCTTCAAAGGATTATTCAAAGGATGATAAATTGTTTATATGTTAATAAAGGTATCCCAAATTTGAATTCCTTATATCATAAATTCATCATCAATGTCTCTACAAGACCTAAACATACACAAAATCATCTCAAGACGGAAAATTTGGATTCAACCAAATTTAGCTTAAGTTTACAACTTGAGCATTCTCTCAAGAATACAGATCAGTCTACATATATCCAAACATATACGAGAAGTTCAATTTGGATATATCATATCAACAAAAGACATGTATGGTCATACTACCTTTGATAAGGTACAAATCCATTTATACCTAGGGGTGATAATGAAGTGATACTAGGACCTGAAGTTCTATATCTCACTAATGCCAAAGCACTCATATACTTGCAAACTACGTCAGGCCTGACACTATATTTGCTATCTTTATTCAGAGGGCAAACCCCAACAAAAGGTATATGGTTGATATAAGTAATATCATCTTATATCTGAAGATTACAGTAAATCTTGGATATTTCCACCAGGAAATAGAAGATATGACCATGATATGATGTAATGATATTGGCTCTTTATTTGATCCCAACGATGCCATATCAATGACTGAATTTGCTGGAATAGCCTTCACATGGAAGTCATATAAATGTATTTTAGTGGTTATTTCCAGTTATCATTCTAACATAATTGCTTTATCTAAAGGCATTGCAAAATATGCATAACTTAGTAGAATGGTTAACCACACTCAAAATCACGTGGTTGAGATTCATCAGAATCACATAACTTGATTTATCAAGATACTTCCACTTGTGTTACTCAATACCTATAGGTTATATGAAGAGCAATATCATAAATCACATTGCTCGGAAATTACTTAGCCTCACAGATTATAGAAAAGTGAGGAAATAATTTGCAAACAAACTACTGTTATAATCCAACAAATTATACACAATCTCATGTTCATGTCAATGGAATTGGTATGAGACATCCTTCATATTTGCAAAGTTCAGGGGGAGTAATGTCCCAAACTATAACCTATTAACAATCATCAGATTGCATATATTGTACTCTTTTTCCCTTGATGAGTTTTCCCTATTGGTTTCTCATAAAAGGTTTTTAACGAGACAATATAAACACAAGTGTCTTTATATGCTATATCATTTTCTCCTTGTATTTTTCCCATTGGGTTTTAAAGGAGTTTTCAATGGCATGTACGATTGCACTCTTTCCCCTTATGAGTTTTCTATCAAAGTTTCTCATAATGGTTTTTAGTGAGGCAATATCTTCTCAAAGATCATATGTCATACTTTCTATTTTCCCTATCAGGGTTTTTAAAGGAAGTACTCAAGACATATTAATTGTTCTTTAAACTTATCAATGAGTTTTCTCCTTCTTCAAAGGTTTTTTTTCATATGAGTTATCAAGAGACAATAATCATCATATGTTGCATCATTTTCTCCTTATTTTTCCCACTGGGTTTAAAGGAGTTTTAGCAACATATCTACTCTATTCTCCTCATATTTTTCCCACAGGGTTTTTGGGGGAGACTCTCAAGATTATCTAAGATTTCTCAAGATGGAACATCTATATATGCAAGAAACTTTCAACAATGAAGCATTCAAGGAACGGTGTTGTACAAGGGGGAGTGTTAGAAATTAATTAGGAAAGGGTGTCCAACCCCGAAAAGTCATGTCTATTCTATCTCTCTATTGCCAACAGGCACCTGTTCTGGAGGGATGCCTCCGAACAGGCACCTCTTCTTCGCACCTCTTCCAGATGTATATAAACTTGAGAATCAATAGAAATCAGGACTGATCGTCTATTACTTTTATTCAATCTCGTTTTACTCTAACACAAAAGAAAGGTGATACCTGGCGCTTCTGCGTCGATTAACGCCAAATGAACAACAACACTAAAAAGCTAGTATTTAATTTGCTGTCGGCGATTGATGAACTCTGACCTGACAGGTGCTTGTTGGTTTACGAAGTTGGATTTGCGATTCGTCTGTCAGTAGATTTGTCACGCCGTCGGCGGAAGTTTTAGTCATGCGTGCAACACCGACGCTCTTGCCGCGTTCTAAGGCGCTATGAACATGGTCATTGACAAACTCTTCCGTAAGGGGGTTCTCATCTTCATGGATAATATACATATTTACTCCAGCACCCTGGGAACATTTCAGTCAACGAACGAGAGCCACGGGAAACAGCATGGCTGCTCACGTTTGATGTTCCCCACCGGACAGACGCCAACCAGCCACCAAACAAAACCGCAACAGGCTTTGCACCTCGCTCCAGAGCCTGAATGGATTACTGCACGAACCAGAACCACAGTTACACGGCTCACAATCTACTGCTTGTAGCAGCCCAATACCACGAGGCGTGTAATCCCCAATGTTGCAAACAATTTACGGGCATGCTTGTAAAAAGTATGCTTTACGGACAATATACACGCACGGACAATATACACGCATATAATGTACAGAAGTAAAAGCTACTGCATCAATCAAACGTTAGAAATGGTCAAAGTGGTGCTGAAGCTGACATAAAGGAGAATGTCGCTTGGAACTGCTAATATCCATTTAGCAAGAAAACCGCAATTTGCACAATTTAAAACATGGTCAACCGAGCAGGAGCGGCTCGGTTTTAAGAAACGAGCTGTCATCAGCTAGCCAACCAGATGTCGCAGACAAAAGTATTTTTGTGATTCTAGATATAGATGAAATAAAATGTCAACTATCAAGAATAGCTTGTTCAACAGAAATACCAAATATGCAGAAGTTCCCACCGATAAGCTGGTCACGGAAGCAATAGAGCAACAAAATATCCTCTGAAACGATAAGAACGGCTGTAGATATGTGGCTGTGTAGGGAGCATATACCTTTGATGAGCCATTGACTTCAGTTTTGAACTATCAATAGAAGTTACTTACTCCGTTCCTAAATATAAGTCTTTTTAAAGATTTCACTAAGGGACTATCAATGTATATAGACATACTTAAGAGTATAGATTCACTCATTTTCTTCCGGATATAGCCCTCCAATGAAATTTCTAAAAAGATTATATTTAAGAACGGAGGGAGTACCAATGATGCCTTTCATCGAGGAAAGTGGAAACAAATGGAAAGCAACCCAATGTGGAGGCCATGTGCATCCGTGGACAGGACACCCACCCAAAAATAAAGAACATCCACTGCGCAGGATCCATGGCGAGACATAGGGAAATGCTATATTCAGTACATTTTTCTCTCTGGCAATCATACAAGGAAGCACATGGGGCCATGCCATGGCTTCTTCCACAAAAACTGCCGGCTTCAGCTGGGTTCACATGGTTTCCAGGTGGAGCCTCTACATTCCTCTGGACTGGAGTGGACCATGGAGGCATCGACCAGAGCAAAAACAATCTAGTTCTAGACCTGTACTAGTACTCTGCTGCCCCTTTAAAATGACTTCAGTTTCACAGATGTAAGCTCAGTTCCTTTCCTTCCCTCCAAATTTAAGATCACCGGTGAAGTTAGATGATCTAGACTGAGATTTTATTTTCTAAGATCTCAGAGATGTAATCTTTTTTGAATTATATAAACCTCATGGAATTACAATATGCAGCCGCGATTATATGGAGATGAGTACATACATCACTGTATCACCAAAATGGAGGCCACAATGCAGCTGCTCAGCAGCAGCACAAGCCATCCGGATTTTACCCTATCCAACTTTTCGAAATCATATAATCTACAAATATTGAATATCATACCTATGGACAATTTAGCTATGGCTAGGCATCCAAAAATAAAACACAGGAATATCACAACAAAGCTCCTATTCTCCAAGTCAACCTGCTTATCCCGAAATCGCTCATACTCAGATCTGCACACAACAGCATGATTGACCAAATTATAATCGTATCAAGCAATATCATGCTTGATTAATGCGCTTGCAAATCCATGATTCTAAACAATAACAATACAAACCTGAGTATGACATTATCCAGGACAAGTTGGTCTAACTGCGAGGAGGCAACTGACTTCCATGAAAGGATACTTTCAATATCTCTCGCCTGAAAACAGGAAACGCATATAATAAGATAAGATACAGAAATTAAGGCCAACAATAGCAGAAACAAAATAAAAATGCAGAAAGTTGCATACAAAGTCATTTTTGCTGCTCTGAAGCTCCTTCAACTCCAATTTTATCTTCTCCAAGAGTGCATCTTTGTTATCAATATCAGAATCAAAATCCTTAAAGATTTGTCCATATCTGCTGTTGAGTTCCTCTAGGTACCGCTCCAATACAGAAAAGCTCACATCAAGAGATTGGACTTTCTGCATCAGTATCTTAAGAACTGTATCTCCAGGAATTCTGCCAGCCTGAAGTGTCCTTGTCTCTACAATCTGATCATGAACACCATTCCTCGAGGAAGCTCCATTTGGCTTATCATCTTCTAGCTCAAATTCATCTTCATCAAGGGGTTCCTGTGAGGAGTCTTTTCCACCATTTGGCTCCTTCAAAGGTGGTTGCTCAACTGGCTCCTTCAATTTGTTGTCATCAGATTCAACATTTTTATTTTCAACCGGAATCAAGTTCTCAAGCATCTTTTCCACAGCATCCATTCCGTACACCTCAAGCATACTCAGTGTACAATAGCTTGCAGAACCATAATGGCTTAGCAAATTGAACTTCAAATACCTCGCCCACTTTGGCTCAGGAAACGTGAAACTCTGAGCATGCTTCGCATTTGCGACAGTGAATCTCCCAAGTGTTTCCCAGTTTTCTGTGGGATAAATAAGACTGCTCAGCATTTCAAATTCTTTTAAATTGGAAGAGTAATGCTCAAAATTTGCAATTGCAATGGTATCTACCAAGGTTTCTTCAGAAAGCTCTATGATGACATATTTTCCCTCTGCAGAGCAAGGATTACGGAGATACTTATCCTTGTCTTTGTCCAGAATGTTGGAAGCGCCTTTGGCCTCCTTGTTAAAATCCAGAACCTTTGCCCCTTTAGCAGCCGAAGCATAATTGTACAACTGACCACTAGGTTCCCTTCGGTGG
This sequence comes from Hordeum vulgare subsp. vulgare, assembly GCF_904849725.1. Classification (NCBI taxonomy): domain Eukaryota; kingdom Viridiplantae; phylum Streptophyta; class Magnoliopsida; order Poales; family Poaceae; genus Hordeum; species Hordeum vulgare. Next base: position 532,978,056 of record NC_058520.1, on the reverse strand, counting down.
ATTACATGGCCAGTTTGACTAGAGGCATCCTTTCCCCTTTCAGCAATTGCTCTCGTCTTGAATTCATCAAGACCAGGAGGAACAGCCCGCGCCAATCTTGCTGGTTTGGGAACATCTTCAGCATCCACCTTCTCGGCTGGATGAGCTACAGAATCGATGTTTGTCAGATGAGGACTCTCACCCTGACCTTCTGACTGCTCGATTTGATCATCCTTGGCCAGAGCTTCTTCCTCAACCCGACCTTCTGACAGGTGAGTTTGACCATCCATGGATGGAGCTTGTTCCTTGCCCTGACCTTCAGACAGCTCGATTTGATCATCCTCTATTAGAGCTTCAATGCCATCACTTTGGGTATCATCCTTGGAACACACATCTTCCTGCAGAACTGTCTCTTCTGAAAGCAAGACACTTTCATCAAGTTTAACACATGTATCACCAGACACCGCCAAATTCTCCTCATGCTCCTGGTGTACAACATCAGGACTAACAGAAGCTTCATTCACTGTCGGCCCAGGCCCAGCAATAGGAACGGCAACAATCGGGTCTCCACCATCTGCAGAGAAATCAGACCAAGAAAATGCGATCTCAGTCAACACGGAACCAAATTTATTTAAAAACTTAGAGGAGCGTTCAGTAAACCTAGGACACAGAACACAACGTGGGAATTTGAGCAGCGCATCTAACAAGTACTAACAACCAGCAGCTTCTGATCAGAGAGAGCGCAACAACCGCATACGGATTACGGATCTAAGACTAACGGGGTTCGATCGCGCCTGCGCGGCACCACCGACTCCACGGACAACCCATCAACCATCTACCGATCGCCGCACCACGCAGCACAGGATTCATTCATCATCAAGGCGAAACTTGGGAGTTCGGGGACGGAAGGGAGGCGAAGGAAGGGCCGGACCGTTCGTACCGCGTTGACCGTCGCCGTGGCCGACGAGCGAGTTGAGGATGAGGAGCGCGACCCAGGACGCGACGACGAGGGAGGCGGAGAAGCCGTAGAGCCGCCGCCGCCTCATCCCGGCGGCCGCGCCCGCGCCCTGCTCGTTCGCCTTGGCCGCCGCCCTCCTCTTCATGAGGTCTCTCCGCGACTTCTGCATTTCTCCCCGCCTCGCATCTGCGAACCGCGGCACCAGCAGCGCCCGCGGGTTGGGCCCGGCGCGGCGACAGGCCCGAGCGGAATCCGGGCAGGGGGAGGGTCGCGCGCGCTCAGAACCGCGGCCGCGAATCGGCGCGGCGGTGGGTCGAGCTGCGGGGGCGGGTGGGGGCTGCCTTCTGAAACGGCCGAAGCTCCATCGGGGGGAAGGCAGGTGGAGGAGGAGGAGGAGGTGGAGGCCAGGGAGGCGTCCCTGGGTTTTTGTATCGCCAGATCTTGCCGTGGGCTTCCACAGTTCATTCGCACGGGGATTCATGCCGAGTCGACATGTCCAGCCTGTCCCGCTCCTGATGAGGTGGCACTTTTGTTCCCTTGCGACGTGGAACGGCAGGAAGCCCAGAAACCACGGTGCGCTCGAAAGGTTCGGTTTCAAATCGGGGAGGAATCACCGGGGTAGAAGCCAAGCCAAGCTTCGATGCGGGAGATGGGGGGGGGGGGGGGGGGGGGGGGGGGGGGACGGCCAAATTTACGGGTCAATGGCAGTGATTCGTGGTGTCCATTGCAACACTTGTACTACTGTTTCCATGTCGACCGCCCTGTATGAGTGTTATTTGCGACAACTATTTCCATGTCGACCACACTGAACCACGCTTGGTGTCAAAGCGGAATGATGATGTCTCTTTATTGTCCGTTGCAACATTCATAATGTTTCCATGTCGACCATCCTCGTAGGTAGGAGTGTTTTCTTTTTCTCAAACAAGATTATCATCAACGAGTGGTTGGTTTAGGATTGCCGACGAGGCATGGCGCGTCATTAGTGCTATACGTACTTGTAGTATTATTAGTGCCATGGCCTTGTCGACATGCAGCTGGACGGTACGAGACGTGATGTGGCCGACATACACGTCACAGTTTGGTTCGGCTGGTACTCTCGCGTGCACGCCACGCTCGCCGGCCAGTCCCAGGCCACCGCGTGGCCCTGCCACGTAGTCCACATAACCCGGAGGCTACCGCGTATGCGCATCCGTCTCTTCCCCCTTCGGCTGTCAACTGGCAGGTGGACCCGGGCCAGCATCTCCTCCTCGGCCCAGGAGTTGGATTCCGAGCCGCTTTCCGAATCTCGAGGCGGCACCAGACAAATAGCCCACCGCCCAACGGCCCAGGTGCGAACCGGCCCGACGCACGAGACCCTGCTTCCTCCTTCCTTCCTGCGCCGCAAATTCGCCCGAGCGACTTCGCGCGACTCCTTTCGCTTCCTCCTCCACGCCCAGATTGCGGCGCGACTTGGCCGTGAGCGCGCGGTGCTCCTCCTCCTCCTCGCCCTCGCGCCCAGATCCGGCCCCCAATGGCGAGGAACCCGGCCTGCTCCGTCTACGTAGGTGAGCCCCCTTCGCCTCGCGCTCCCCTCCTGCTCGCGTAACCGCCGCTTCTCGCCCTAATTTGTTAGGATTGATTTAGATGCGTGCCCTAATTTCGAGGGGTTTGGTCGATGTGCGGCCCGGTGGTCGATTGATTAGTCGCGCTAGGGTTATAGTGCGGGGAGAGGTATAGATTAGGACGGCGGTGCACTTGCGATTCATCCCCTTTTTGGCTCCATGCTTGTTTAGTGGCTGCTAGTACTAGTATGTGTTACTACAATGTTATCCTGGTGCCACCGGTTAGTATTAGTATTATTTTTTCTTACGTGAGGTTGTTATCTCTTTTGGTGCTTGTGGTATGTCAGCATGGGATGGATATATAATACTCCCTCTGTCCCAAAAATTTTGTCTTAAATTTGTCTAGATATGAATGTATCTAGTCACGTTTTAGTATTTAGATACATCCGTTTCTAGATAGATTTAAGACAAGAATTTTGGGACGGAGGGAGTAGTTCTTATTTGCCGGCCAAATGATTCCTGATGTTTCAGTTTTGTAACTCGATATAGACTGCTTAACGATAGAGGTAGAGCCATGATACTGCTAACTGCTAAGGCTGGCAGCCTGCCATTTGTAGGCTGAGTTGCTAGTTATGCTGGTTGATAAAAAAAACAGTAAACAACTTCAAAGATTTGTTTCATGTTGCTACAATGTGCTTTGACCACCTTGCCTGGTAACTGCAAGCAGTACAGTATAATCATCATTGATGGTTGTGTGTTGGACAAAGAACATTTCAAATTTTCCACATCTATTTCGGGAATTACCTGACAAGGAGACAAATTAACTCTTCCATTACTTGGAATAATCGCATAGCTGGGTCTGTTTGGGTAGCGCTCTTCTATCACTAGTTTTCTCGGTCACTTTCGTAGGTTGTTATACTTCATTGCTGTTCTGAGACATCACTGTCTGCGTATGGTGTTCTCTTTGGGCAATCCCACTGTTTGGTACTTTTTCTATGATGTGTCGTTCCTGTACACATCTTCATTCTGTTGTATTAATTTAGCAGTGTTTTGTGTTGTATTAATTTTATGACCTGTTTTTCTCAACAGGCAACTTGGATGAGAATGTCCCTGAGAGAGTCTTGTATGAGATTCTTATTCAGGCCGGCCATGTAGTAGACCTACACATACCATGTGACAAGGAAACTGGGCGTCCCAAAGGTTTTGCTTTTGCTGAATATGAGACAGAGGCAATTGCTCAGTATGCTGTTAGACTTTTTCCAGGACTTGTTAGGCTTAATGGTAAAACACTTAAATTTGCGGTATGTTTCTTCTTTTGTAATCTTCAATTTAGATATGTTACTTCTGTACCATCATTGCCTTACAAATTAACATTGGTTATAAATTGCAATTTGCCTAGTTGGAGCACAGTAATTGTTGCCCTTACTTCTTATAACCGCGTACACATATGTGTGTTTTGTGCTAATTTCACAAGGTCAAATCCCTAAATTCGTATTAATTTTGACAGCTTTCTGGACAAGACAAGCCCTCATCAAATGGCAATATTCCAGTAATGCCTAAACTCAACCCTATACCATTACCAAAGCAGACTCAGTTTGTGCATTCTAGTGATACGCTTGTGTCGCATAAACCAGCATATCCGGTGGTAAATGGTGGGGTTCCACATAATGGTTTTTCACAAGGCTATCATCCTTACAATGTTCACCCTCAAGGTGAGGCTATTTCCTAGGTTTGTTTATACATATTCCAGGATATGTGACTTAAATCTCATCTTGTTCTATTATTTTCTCTTTTCACCAGCATTACCACCTCGACCGGTGCATGAGGACCGAGAGTTTGTACATGGTACGTATGGTTACAACAGTCATGTATATGGTTCTGTTCTGAATGCTAGCTACGGAGGTTATGTTGTGAATGCTGTTGGTCACGGAGCTATGAGGCAGCCAATCATTTACCCATCCTACTAGGTTGTAGACACCAAAGAGCGGGATCTGGTATGCAAAGTAGGCAGGTTAGATGTAGCTTCTTAGTTCCTTGAATTCTCAGTAGCATCTTGTTTGTACCTTTGCACTTCATTTCCATGCATGTAAATAGGGCTGGTATTTCTGTTTTATCAACACTAAGTTGGCAATGGAAGGCTCTGCCCAGTACATTGTACACCCTTTGTACTTGTCTCTTGTCTAGAAGATAGCCTGGTACTCCCTCTGTAAAGTAATATAAGAGTGTTTAGATAACTAAAATAGTGATCTAAACGATCTTATATTAGTTTACGGAGGAAGTACATCTTTTCTCTTCCATGGAAAATAAAGAATGCAACATCATGGGCCGTTTTGCACACACACTGACTCGCGTATTTATGATCATATGCTTGGATGATTTGAGTTATTCCTAAAGCTCCTCGTGTACAATGATCATTGCTGTTACTTACCCAGAAGATGTTGATGTCTCAGCTCCAGGGCCTCAAATAATCATAAAATTCAAGTAAACTGTCATGTGTTTGTGCCTATCGCAGAATTGAACCTCTATCAGGGACAACTAAGTTTCTGGAATGCAACAGTACCCACCAATCCTATTTTGTTATTGTATTACTTGGCTGTATAACTTTGTTGTTTGTGATTTCTGTGCATAGCTGTCATTGCTTGGCTGGTATATCTGTTTTATGGACGGTAAATTGGCAGCTGAAGACTCTGCCCAGTACATTGTACACTCTGTCCTTGTCTAACAGATAGCCTGGTACATCTTTTCTCTTCCTGGGAAATTAACGTAATGCAACCGTATTGGCTGTTTTGCACCCGGACTGGCTCGTGATTAATGATCATGTCCATGGATGATTTGAGTCATTATTCTTATAGCTCCTTGTTGTGCACTCGATTGATCATTGCTCTTGCTTACCCAGAAGATGCTGATGTCTCAGCTCTGGAGCCACATATAATTATGAAGTCAAGTAACTGTACTGTGTTTGTCTCCCTGCTTACCACACAATTGAATCCCCGTCAGGCCTCGTTTGGTTAAGGGGGATTGGGGAGGTTTTAAGAGGGAGGGATTTCAGGGGATTGGGTGAATCCCTTTGTTCCACCCAATCCTCTCAAATCCCCGGGGCTTTGCTTCCATTAGTATCCAGAGGAGGGTTTTGAAACACATGGATAGGAAGGGATTGAACGGGAATGGAGGGGATTGGGCTAAGCAAACCCCTCCTACCAAATCGGCGTCCGAGGATCTGTGGGGTTTCTGGCCCTCCCGGGGATTTTCCTTTCAAAACCTTCCCAATTCCCCTTAACCAAACGAGGCCTCAGGGACAAGTGAGGGGGAGGAATGTAGGCTTACCCACCAACCCTATATTGTTATTGTATTGCTTGGCTCAATAGCTTCGTTGTTTTGTGATTCCTGTGCTTAGTTGTCATTGCTAGCCCCATTTTTTGGTCTCTCGACCTAGAAACTTTGGTGTTAGGTGAAGGATATTATATATTGCGTGGTGTGTTGACAAGTTTGTTCTTTTCTTTACTAGTGATGTTCCACCTATCCTCTTATGTGTAATACTACTGACAGGTGACTTGTTCAGACCGTCACTGTCCGGACCACCTAAAAAACGAGCCTCTACCAAGAGATGATACTCATCGTCCACTTGTTTTGGTTCTGCCGTGAATTGCCATTATGTTACTCTTGTGAAAGCACTAGAATTCGACCCGCGACTGTTTTGACTCACCTAACACAAAAGTATCTCGTCATCGGACGAAAATTCTATGACAAAAATACTTTGTCCTGAGGTTCTTCTCATCGCAACATTGGACCCCTTAAAAACCTTTCTTCAAGGCCGAAAACCACACTTGAAGGCATGCATCATTTTGCATCAGGGCGGCGCTTCTCATTGCTTCTCTCCTCAAGTAAGTTATCTGTAATGCTCTACCTCTGGGGCTTCTTTCCTTGTCTGCTTGTTTATCCTTTGGCCACAACCTCCGTACAAGGCACATATCCTCTGTCTTCAATGGTGCATCTGCAACATTATAAGAAAACCGAAATCATCTCTGCATAAGGACTGCTACTGCAGCAGCTTTACTCTGCACCGTTTGTCTCCAGAACTTTTGCATCTCGCATCTTGTGATATCACACATGTTAGTTTGAAGCTGCCAAGGTCGCAACATCCACAACCAGCCAGCCACGTACATGTAGTCCCGAAATCTTCGGAGTTTGCATGATCTTTCGCCGATCAAACCCTAGAGGCTTCGTCGTCCACCGACTGGAGCCGATGAAGGAGGCCATCGCCGGCGCCAGCGAAGGTGACGGCGTGGAGTCCAACGTCTTCTTCTGTGTGGCCGTGACGTCCAGGGGTAAGAAGGACAGGCTATCGTACTTCCGCTCCAGCGACGTTGGCGACGACGAGGAGGCGGCCTGTGCGCTGGCGGCGCTCTGCCTCGACCATGCGCCGGAGCACCACCGATGGCACCATCACACCTACGACGGCAGGCGCACGTTCGCGGTCCTTGCCGCCGACGATGGCCGCACGTACCTCGCTGTCGCAGAGCCCACGCCGGGCAGCGCCGAGGTCATCCGCTTCCTGGAGCGCGTCCGTGACGCGTGCAGCGAAGTGCCCAGGAGGAGGCAGCGCGATGAAGCAGTGTCCCGCCTCGTGCGGCAGTTCGAGCAAACGCTTCAGGCTGGGCCGAGCTCCTCCGCGGCTGCAAACTCGGTGGTGCTCCCCGGCGACGGTTCATGGAGCGAGCATGCGTCCGACAAGGACGAGGAGGCGCAGCCGGATGAAGGCGCGCCACGCAGGCGGCCAGCGCGGTCCTCCTGGAGGCGGACGTTGTGGCGGCGCCACGCCATGGCCGTGATCGGCGTGGACGTGGTGCTGTGCCTGGTCCTGTTCGGCGTGTGGATGGCCGTGTGCCATGGGTTCAGCTGCGTGCAGCGATGAAGCGCATCATCTGAGATCGTGATTGCGTGCGTGTGCATACTGTCCATGAAGGCCTTCTCCGTCCGTCGTCTTATTGTACTTCACCAACTAGCTAGCGGCTACTGTAGAAAGTAAGAAACTAATAAGCTCCGAGCTTAGCTTGTCGCTGCTGCGACGATTAATTTAATTACGTAGTTGCATGCTGCCATGCTCAGAAGCATATTGAGATATCTCATGCTTGTGTAGTTCTGTTCATCGTCATGTGCAAATTGTGGAAGCGGTCATCGTCATGTCCATGCAACGTCTTTCAGGGTGGTCGCATCATTTGTCGGCCTGTCTTCTTATTTGCCGCTGGCCTGTCACAAGCTTGTGCTATATATGCTACCGAAATTCCTTCAGATGCACCAGGAAACAGTCCTCAATATCGTGTACTGCTCTAGCTGTTCAAGTCCTCGAGATGGAAGGCAGCTTCCAAGCATCTGGCTCAGCTACTCATGCACGTCTGCATACGGTAACTCCAGTCCATGAAATCTCTGTTACGACAATAATGCGCTGCTAGTGATAATAGGTATAGAAAACAGCTGAAGACTTGCAATTTTCTGAGTATATAGGATTTTTTGTAGGCAATCTGAGATATGTAGGGGCCGGTTTTTTTTCTTGAGAAAATCTGAGATACATTTCTTTTAGCAACCATCTGAGATACAGGGTGATCGTATACTTTCTGTTTTGGGCCGGTGCTAGCCGCAAAAGTAACACAGCAGGGGTTTTGTGCCATTTGCAGACCCATTGGGCCCAGGTACCGATGATATCCGCGGCAAGCGAGTTGTTGGCCAGGAGAATTTACCTAAAAAAAGGGGAGTAGTTGATGAATGGCAATCAATCGAGAGCTAGCCGACGAGGGAAGAAAAATAACCCACACTTTTCTTTACGTAAACAATGCAAAAGAAACAATAAGCCTACCAACCTATGACTTTGACGGAAGATCTGCGTCAACTTTGTTGCTGTACCCGTACCAGCGTCTCTTTTCCTCCAAAAAGAAACAATAAAAAACGGTAGAAAATGCGTCAACTTTTGCAGCTCGCTGCTGTCGAATTTGAACGAAAACATATTTGAAGACAAAAGAGCAGAATCCGAATTGAACGGGGCCATCTCTAGGTGGGATTCTTCTCTTCGATGATCGGCGCATGGGTCCGGTACTGGGAAACTATTAACCCTAGCATGAATAATCTTGTGGTGGTGCTGCACCGGCCGGGAGCCAGGCCTAGTAATCTTGCATGGAAACCACATCAAGTAGTACCGCTGCTGACACTGTCCGAGGCAAGCTCCATCTGTGTTAACGGGCACTGCGTGGCTTTGTCCGCCGGCCATCGATCACGTGCAGCCATGATGACCGCCTTCAAAACGAACAGTTTCGCGGTCACGACGCTGCAGGGGTGCGGCAGAGTGCGTCATGAAACGCTTTGCTACGCGTCAGAAAAACGGTCTCGGGTCTCCTCTCCTAGATCTGTTGCCGTGGACCGTACGTACCCGGTGGACTGGGCGCTAGCTAGCTGTGGTCGTCAGTATTCTATTGCTAGATCCATCAGTGGTGTTGTGTCGCTCAAGCTTTCGGCTGCCATGTTCTTCTCCTGCAGGCTGCAGCAGCTGGTGGTGCGTCCGGTGATGGGGTATCTGTCGCCTCCCCCTCCGGTCAAAGAAGCCTGGATGCATGCCCATCCTCATAGTTGGAGCCAGCTGCCACCGACTATTTTATACTGCCATCTCTAGGTGAAAGCGCTGGCGGTTATGTGTGTGAGAATGTTTGGTCTGGAAAGCGGGCGGGACGGTTGATTGCTGGTAAAAGGGACGGTGGGCGGTGGCCATGTTTTCTTAGTTTCGGATGGTGCAACAAGAGCCTGGCTAGCTAAGAGATCGTTGTATGGTTAGGCTGGACGGATCATGCACGGCGTGGAGATGGAATCGAATCGTTCGTCAATTATGGATCCACATGTTTGTCCTTGTGGGCGCGTGCAGTTGCCTATGTCTTGACGATTCTCGCCGTACGCTGCCCCTCTGGTAGACTGGTGGTACAGCATATAACGGGGAACTGAACGAGGCGTCTTGTGCGCCGACCTTGGAATCAATCACGGAGAGATTACGGTACTGGTCACACCGGGGTGTAAAAACCAGTCGGCATGTGAGTGTGATTAATTGGTGATTGATCAATAGGGCGACGTACGGTACGGCAGGCGTACTTCCGGTCGAGATGGCGGTGTATAAATGGCAGCGTACAGAAGGAAAAAATGATGTCTGTTAACTAACCATGCGGCGGCGGCGGTTTTGGCGCCGCGGGTGCGGTTTTTGGCATGCGGAGAGGGGGGGAGGGAGACGACGAGCCGAGGGATGGGTGCTAGTAGTGCGGCCTACAACACAAGTGTAGGGCGCTGCACCACCAACTGGTAGCAGTACTGGACCGTAGGAATGGGCGGCGGCCCCAGGATCTGGGGGCGCTTTTACCGCCTCGAGATCTGCCCACGCCGCGTGGTAGAGCCCACGTCGCAGCGGCACTGCCACCGAGCCGGACTACGGTTTGCTGTGGCGAGCCACCGGCGGCGGCTCGCCGTTTCGCTCGTCGCAAACCGCGGGCTGCCTCAGCGCCTTGTCTCGCTGTAAACATAAGCAGATGTCGCTGTAAACATAAGCAGTCATGGTGCAGCCGCCAATCCGCCATCAGCAGCGCAGCAGGTGGTGGTAAGTGGTAACGAACAATCTGCACGGCTGGGCTCGGTGGCGATGCGATGCGATGCGAGCAGGATCCACTGATGAGGTACGCACGCGGGGCCGTGGGCGTGGCTGGACCACGCGTACCAGTAGTACGTGCCGCGCGGGGAGGCCGGCAGTGGACGGTGGCTTTCCGGGCGCAAACAACTGGCGTCGGGGCCCGCTTTACAGCTGGGGGTTCCTTCCTCGCTCTGTGCCGTCACGTGGGACAGCCCCTCGGCTCGCCTCTGCTGCTCGGTTTGGGTTGGTGTGCGTACGCGCCAATTATTTCCCGAATTATTGCGTCGCCAGGCCCGCCGGCAGATTTTGAGGGCGCAACAGCGGTTTACGGTACTCCTTTGTGGAGGTGATGGGGCTAGCCTGCCTATGGTACGAGTACGGGGTTATGTTATGCACGCAGTCCAGGAGGAAGGTATCGACATTGTACGAACAAAACTAACTTATCCAACCGAATTCTTAAAATTCAACTTTTTTTTGGATTGCCCGACCCCTTCAAACCATGCTTAGACGAAGGGTGGATTTGAGACCGTTCGGACGCGTCCATCACGTCAAATCCACGCTACCTCCCTCAATTGACTAAATCGACCATCTTCCTCCTCACACAGGTTTTGTTCCATCACCCCAGCCGCCTTCCTTCATCGCCCTAATCATCGACGCTTGCATCACCGTCAGTCTGCCGCCATGGACCTCGAGTAGACGGAGCGCGTCGTTCCTGACAGTTATGATGGAAAACATGAAAAGTGTCCCCGCATGACCTACGGCGCTTGCGAGAAGGCCGAAAAGGAGGCCGCGACAAAGGGGGTCATCCACTTGGAGCAAGTCCTTTAGCTTCGGTGTCGTTCGCCAGGTCTACATGCACATTCACGTTCTTGGCCACCCCACATGTTCTATCACGTTCTGACTTTGCAATGGCCTGATATAACAGACCCCTTCATGCAAGATCCAGGTGGCTCACTCAACCCGACGTATAAGTTGTCATAGCTCCAACGATCATGGACAACATAAAAAAGTTTTAGCTCTCAGCATTCCCACCCACTATTTGAGGATATACCTTAAACAATCTTCACATATTTTTCGCCCCATATGCATTTTCGGACCACTTTTAGTATGGTAGTTTAATTACGATGCATGTTTATAATTCCTTTGTCAGGGACACGATCAATGATCGGTAAGAACCTCTAAATTAGGATATGGATGATCAAAATTCACATTTGTTTGATGTTGTACAATCCTTGTACACTTGAAACAAGGAGGCGGTGAAGGCAGGAAATGCCTACTCAAAGAATGAAGATATCTTGATATGTCAAGCTTGGTCGAACACGAATATGGATCCAATATGCGAAATCAAACAAAAGAGATATGCGCATGGTTCCATGAACACAAATTACTACACTGAACCACATCCAATCCATAGCAACCGTGATAAGAGCTCTCTCCAACATAGCTGGGCCACCAATAAAGAGTATGTGTACAAGTATTTACAGTGCCTATGTGATATGTCTCTAATGTATCTATAATTTTATTTTTTATGCTATCATAATATCACTTTTGTATACTCTTCATTGAAATTTAATTATTTTTAGGGTAACCTATTAACTCGGTGTTCGAAGTTTGTTGTTGTTTTCTGCATGTTTTTAATTTTTCAGAAAATCAATCACGAAGCTCAAACTAACATGGGGATTTTTGACGATTTTTTGCAATGGTAGTAGATTACACAAAGTGTCGGGAGGGGCCAGGGTGGCACACCTAACACACAACCGGCAAGGCAGTGGCCCCCTCGCACGACATTACATCAATTCTTTTGCCAATAAATTCCATAATTCCATAAAACCTCTCTAACATTTTTTAAGATTTTTTCGTTGCCGCAAGTTCGTGTCAGAGGGAGATCCAATTTGGAGGCATGTTTTGGCACTTTCAGAAGGGGGGGGGGGCATCACTTGAGAGCCATCTTCGACAACAGTGATGCCTCTATGACCACGTGTGAGTACTTTCCTTAGAACCTTAGGGTCCATAGAAATAGCTAGATGCCATCCTCCGCTCCTTGAGATTCAATACAAAGTTCCCATGAACTGCCTCACACAACTGGGATCCATATGATGTAATCGGTGGTTATGATTATTGGAATATAATGAATTGTCACTTTATGATTAGATTGTTCATTGACTTATAATAATTTTTTGAATTTTCTTTGATCCGGATTTTGCCCTATCCAACTTTTCAAAATCATATAATCTACAAATATCAAGGAGGTGTTTGGTTACCGAGATTCTAACGTAATCTGATTGCGGCAGGATCAGTTACTATCAAATTGTGTTTGTTTCACCATGGATGTAATCAGATACATTGTAATCAGGTCCCATCGCTATACTAAATTGATTACACTGTAAATTGGCTTTATCGAGACATTGTTCTCCATTTCCGCACCGCACAACCCGTTCAAAGGGTACGAGAGAAAAAGAGCATCGGCAACCACAACTCGCGAGTCGTCAGAATGCTTTGCGGGCATCCGTTGATGCACAAGATTGAAGGAGTCCGTCGCTCGCAAGCCATTAGCAGCTAGCGGCACGCGTGCTTTAGGTCAGACAACGCCTAGTTGAGGGCGAGATTCGAGTGCGTGTAGCACGCGTGAGTTCATGTTCTGCATTAGCGGCGACACACTGGATTAACCGAGCAGGCGGCAAGGTCGCAACAGCTGGCAACGCGGGAGGACCATGTGTTAGAGCATATTTCTCCATATGTGGTTTTGGTAATTGATGACAATCCCTATGGAGTAATGGTTGCCTTAAGTTATATTCGAAGGATTTGTCCATGGGCACTTCCCGAAGTCCATCTGTTGGTTTCAAGGAGTTTATATGATGACCAAGGTGGTATTCAAGGTTTTATCCAAAGATTGTTCATAAATACACAAGGTTGATCGTCAACACACAAATCATACGAGATGTACCAAGAGGGATCAAGTGATCCCATGGTATGGTGAGCATTGTCCATTACGCTTTGTGTACTAACCCATGGTCTTCGTGAGAGTTCTGTGTGGGGTTAGGTGTGTTTCCATGGGCTTGCGTCAAGAGGAAGATCTCATTCAACCCATGGAATATTGCGGTGTGCAAGTTCAAGTGGAGCATCATGAAGTGATCATGCTTGAAGCTTGTCATCAATTGTGGTGGCAATGGACTTGTGAAGATGTGTTAAAGATGCTCACCCATAGTGGAGTATGGGGGAGCAAAGGTTTGTGGGCCCCATGGACCTCCTTTGCCCTAGGGTTTGCGCCTATATATCCCCAAAAATTCCACAAAAAAATCAGGAGATCATCGGAAGTACTTTTCCACCACCGCAAGCTTCTCTCTCCGCAAGATCCCATTTGGGGCACGTTCTGGTGCTCTGCCGGAGGGGGGATTCAGACACGAAGGGCTTCTTCATCAACACCATGACCTCTCCGATTATGCCTGAGTAGTTCACCATAGACCTACGGGTCCATAGCTAGTAACTAGATGGCTTCTTCTCTCTCTTGGATCTTCAATACAAAGTTCTCCATGATCTTCATGGAGATCTATCCGATGTAATCTTCTTTTGCGGTGTGTTTGTCGAGACCCGATGAATTGTGGATTTATGATCAGATTATCTATGAATCTTATTTGAGTTTCTTCTGATATCTCTTATGCATGATTTCATATCCTTGTAATTCTCTTCGAGTTGTGGGTTTTGTCTGGCCAACTAGATCTATGATTCTTGCAATGGGAGAAGTGCTTGGTTTTGGGTTCATACCGTGCGGTGACCTCACCCAGTGACAGAAGGGGTAGCGAGGCACGCATCGTGTTGTTGCCATCAAGGGTAAAAAGATGGGGTTTTCATCATTGGTTTGAGATTATCCCTCTACATCATGTCATCTTGCTTAAGGCGTTACTCTGTTCGTCATGAACTCAATACACTAGATGCATGCTGGATAGCGGTCGATGTGTGGAGTAATAGTAGTAGATGCAGAAAGTATCGGTCTACTTGTCTCGGACGTGATGCCTATATGTATGATCATTGCCTTAGATATCGTCATGACTTTGCGCCGTTCTATCAATTGCTCGACAATAATTTGTTCACCCACCGTAATACTTGCTATTTTGAGAGAAGCCTCTAGTGAACACTATGGCCCCTAGGGTCTACTCCACACTATATTTTCAGCCTTACACTTTTTACTTCGTTGCACTTTCCGCCTTCAGATCTCACTTTCCAAACAATTTTGAAGGGATTGACAACCCCTTTACAACATTGGGTGCAAGCTCTTTTGTGTTTGTGCAGGTACTCTGGACTTGACGAGATTCTCCTACTGGATTGATACCTTGGTTCTCAAACTGAGGGAAATACTTATTGCTCCTGTGCTGCATCACCATTTCCTCTTCAAGGGAAAAACCAACGCAAGCCCATTCTCCCTCAACGTGTCAATTTCTGGCGCTGTTGTCTGTTGCCGTAGCAGAAGAATTTCTGGCGCCGTTGCCGGGGAGGATCAATTCAAGAACTCACCCAAGTAGGTGTCGCAAACTCATCTCTTGCATTTACTTTGTTTGCCAGTTGCCTCTCATTTTCCTCTCCCCCACTTCACCAATTTGCCTTTTTCGTTCGCCTTTTCGTTCGCCCTTTTTTCTCGCTTGCTCTTTGTTCGCTTGTGTGCTTGCTTGCTTGCTGAAATCACCATGAATGAAGGCACCAAACTTTGTGACTTCTCGAATACTAATAATAATGATTTTATTAGTACTCCGATTTCTCCCGCCACTAGTGCGGAGTCATACGAAATCAATGCCGCTTTGCCGAATCTTGTTATGAAAGAGCAATTCTTTGGCCTTCCTAATGAAGATGTCGCATCCCATCTCAATACCTTCATTGAGCTTTGCGATATGCAAAAGAAGAAAGATGTGGATTATGACGTGATTAAATTGAAGCTTTTTTCCTTTCTCGTTGCGAGATCGCGCAAAAACTTGGTTTTCTTCTTTGCCCAAAAATAGTATCGATTCTTTGGGATAAGTGTAAAGATGCTTATATATCCAAGTATTTTCCGCCGGCTAAGATCATCTCTCTCCATAATGATATCATGAATTTCAAGCAACTTGATCATGAACATGTTGCACAATCTTGGGAGCGAATGAAATTAATGATTAGAAATTGTCCCGCCCATGGCTTGAGTCTTTGGATGATTATACAAATCTTTTACGCTGGCTTGAATTTCGCTTCTAGAAATATCTAGGACTCCGCCTCAGGTGGAACGTTCATGGAAATCACGTTAGGGGAGGCCACAAAGCTCCTAAACAATATCATGGTGAACTACTCTCAGTGGCACACTTAAAGGTCACCTACTAGTAAGAAGGTACACGCTATAGAAGAAATTAACTCGTTGAGTGCTAAGATGGATGAGTTAATGAATTTGGTTGCTAGTAGAAGTGCTCCTTTAGATCCTAATGATATGCCCTTGTCTTATTTGATTGAGAGTAGCAACGCTGGCTTGGACGTTAATTTTGTTGGTAGGAATAACTTTGGCAACAATAATGCTTATAGAGGAAACTATGTTCCTATGCCTTTTCCTAGTAACTCCTCTA
Source organism: Hordeum vulgare subsp. vulgare (assembly GCF_904849725.1). Classification (NCBI taxonomy): domain Eukaryota; kingdom Viridiplantae; phylum Streptophyta; class Magnoliopsida; order Poales; family Poaceae; genus Hordeum; species Hordeum vulgare. Next base: position 532,962,351 of record NC_058520.1, on the reverse strand, counting down.
ATAACTTTGGCAACTCCTACAACAATACTCATCGAAATTACAATAGATTACCCTCTGATCTAGAGAGTAATATCAAAGAGTTCATCAACTCTCAAAAGATTTTCAATGCGTCAATAGAGGAAAAGCTACTCAAAATTGACAATTTGGCTAAGAGCGTTGATAGAATGTCTAGTGATGTTGATGCTTTGAAAGTTAGATGTGATCCTCCTAAAATCAACATGGATGAAACTTTGAAAGCTATGCGTGTTTCCATGATTGAGAGCCAAGAAAGAACCGCCCAAATTCGTGCTAGACGTGAATGGCTTAAAAAGGCGTGTTCTCGTGATGAGAATCACGAAGATCTTAAAGTGCTTGGTGTGACTCGCATTGAATATTTGTTTTCTTGTGTCAAACCTAATGATTATGGGGCTGGATATGAACTCACTTTGGTTGAAAAGTGCTCCAATGATTCAGGGTCCATCTACCTTGATGCTAAAAGCATTGAAAGTGGAGTAGAAGATGTTAAAACTTTGAGTAGTAATGAAATTACTACCTTGGATTTCAAGGAATTCAATTATGATAGTTGCTCCTTGATTGAATGCATTTCTTTGATGCAATTCATGTTAAACTCTCCACATGCTTATAGCCAAAACAAGGCGTTTACCGATCATATCGTCGAAGCTATGATAAAATCTCTTGAAGAGAAACTTGAATTGGAAGTCTCTATCCCTAGAAAGCTTCATGATGAGTGGGAACCTACTATCAAAATCAAAATAAAAAACTATGAATGCAATGCTTTGTGTGATTTGGGTGCTAGTGTTTCCGCGATCCCAAAGTCTTTATGTGATGTTCTGGGTTTTAATGAGATTGAAGAGTGGTCTCTTAATTTGCATCTTGCTGATTCTACTGTCAAGAAACCCATGGGAAGGATCAGTGATGTTCTTATTATTGCAAATAGGAACTATGTACCCGTGGATTTCATTGTGCTTGACATTGATTAAAATCCTACATGCCCTATTATTCTTGGTAGACCTTTCCTAAGGACTATCGGTGCTATCATCGATATGAAGGAAGGGAATATTAGATTTCAATTTCCTTTAAGGAAGGGCAGGGAACACTTTCCTAGAAAGAAAATATGATTGCCTTATGAATCCATGATGAGGGCCACTTATGGTTTGAGCACCAAAGACGACGATACGTGATTCTATCGCTTTTATGCCTAGCTAAGGGCGTTAAACAATAGCGCTTGTTGGGAGGCAACCCAATGAATTTATCTTTTTCTTTCTGTTTTGTTGCGTCCACACCATCACAATTCTGCTGTGATTGTGTTTTTTGTGTTTGAGCCAAGCAAAACCTTTACGACTAGTCTTGGTAATGGTTGTTTGATCCTGCTGGAAAAAGACAGAAACTTTTCGCTCCCGAGATGATTTTTCATTTTTATTCAGAAAGAGATTTTGAGTTGATTCTTTTTGCTGCTGGTTGATATGCCTTTTGCCCAGGCCGTCATAATTTTTCAGATTTTTTGGGATACCAGAAGTATAGTATCCAGATTGCTACAGACTGGTCTGTTTTTGACAGATTCTGTTTTTGTTGAGTTGGTTGCTTGTTTTGATGAAACTATGGTTAGTATGGGGGGGGGGGGGTAATAGCCATGGAAAAGTGAGAATACAGTAGCCCAACAACAATATAGATGGAATTCAAGTTTTCTACAGTATCAAAAGATGTGGTAGTTTGTTTTCTTGTGCTAATGTTATCACGAGTTTCTGTTTAAGTTTTGTGTTGTGAAGTTTTCAAGTTTTGGGTGATGTTCTTATGGACAAAGAGATAAGGAGTGGAAAGAGCTCAAGATTGGGGATGCCCAAGGCATCCCAAGCCAAATTCAAGGACACTAAAAATCCTAAGCTTGGGGATGCCCCGGGAAGGCATTCCCTCTCTCGTCTTCAATCCATCGGTAACATTACTTGGAGCTATATTTGTATTCACCACATGATATGTGTTTTGCTTGGAGCGTCTTGTATCTTAGGAGTCTTTTCTTTTTGTTGTGTCACAATCATACTTGCTGCACACCTTTTTGAGAGAGAGAGACATGCACTCATCGTGATTTTTGCTAGATACTTTTGCTCATAGTGCTTCACTTATATCTTTTGAGCTAGATACTTTTGCTCTATGTGCTTCACTTATATCTTTTAGAGCACGGTGGTGCATGACTTGGTAGTTGGCTTATGCAATTAAAGTAGTCCCAAAAGTGATAGGTACCCAAAGATGATACAAAAACCTCCATCTTCATGTGCATTGAGTAGAAACAGAAGTCTTGATTCCTCTCAATTAGTTTTGAGACGTGGATTCGGTAATAATAAGAGCTATGTTAGTAGGGTGTTGTGAATCTAAAAATACTTCTATTGAAGTTAGTGATTCCCGTAGCATGCACGTATGGTGAACCGCTATGTTAGGAAGTCGGAGCATAATTGATCTATTGATTGTCATCCTTTGTGTTGAGGTCGGGATCGCGCGATGGTTAACACCTACCAACCCTTCCCCTCGGAGTATGCGTTTAGCACTTTGTTTTGATTACTAATAAAAAATTTCGCAACAAGTATGTGAGTTCTTCATGACTAATGTGAGTCCATGGTATAGATGCACTTTCACCTTCCACCTTTGCTAGCATCTCTAGTGCCGCGCAATTCTCGCCGGTACACAAACCCACCATATGCCTTCCTCAAAACAGCCACCATACCAACCTACTATGGCATCTTCATAGCCATTCCGAGATATATTGCCATGCAACTCCCACCGTTCTGTCTCATGACTTTTGCCGTCACTCTCATATTGCCATTGCATGATCGTAAGATAGCTAGCGAGATGTTTCAACATCATACGCCATGCTAGATCGTTGCAGATCCCGGTACACTACCGGAGGCATTTCCTATAGAGTCATCATCATTCTAAGCTTTGAGCTGTGAGTAAATAAAAGTGTGATGATCATCACTATTAGAGCATTCTCCCATGTGAGGAAAAATAAATAAAAAAAGAGGCCAAAGAGACCAAAAATAAAAAAAATAAAAGAGAAAGAAAAAAAGAGAGGCCTAAGAGCCCAAATAAAAAAAATAAAAAAAGGAGAGAAAAAGAGAGAAGGGACAATGCTACTATCTTTTTCCACACTTCTGCTTCACAATAGCACCATGTTCTTCATGATTGAGAGCTTCCTGCTTTGTCACTACCATATGCTAGTGGGAATTTTCATTATATAACTTGGCTTGTATATTCCAATGATGGGCTTCCTCAAAATTGCCCTAGGTCTTCGTGAGCAAGCAAGTTGGATGCACACCCACTAGTTCTCCTCTTCAGCTTTCACACACTTATAGCTCTAGTGCATCTCTTATATGGCAATCCCTACTCATTCACATTGATATCTATAAATGGGCAACTCCATAGCCTTTTGATACGCCGAGTCAATGTGACCATCTCCTCCCTTTTTGTCTCACAACTACTACCACACTCTATTCCACTTATAGTGCTATATCCATGGCTCACGCTCATGTATTGCGTGATAGTTATAAAAAGTTTGAGAAAGTAAGAGTGCGAAAACAATTACTTGGCCAATACCGGGGTTGTGCGTGATTTATATTAGTTGTGTGAGGATGATGGAGCATAGCCAGACTATATGATTTTGTAGGGATAACTTTCCTTGGCCTTGTTATTTTGAAAGTTCATGATTACTTTGCTAGTTTGCTTGAAGTATTATTGTTTTCATGTCAATAGCAAACTATCGTTTTGAATCTTACGGATCTAAACATTCATGTTACGTGAAAGAAGTTTCAAAGGACAACTATGCTAGGTAGCATTCCACATTAAAATATCATTCTTTATCACTTCCCTACTCGAGGACGAGCAGGAGTTAAGCTTGGGGATGCTTGATACGTCTCCAACGTATCTATAATTTTTGATGGTTTCATGCTATTATTTTGTCAAACTTTGGATGTTTTGCATGCCTTTCATATATTTTTTGGGACTAACTTATTAACTCAGTGCCAAGTGCCAGTTCGTGTTTTTTCCATGTTTTTAACCCCTTTCAGAGGAGATTTTGACATGGAGTCCAAATGGAATAAAATCCCTGAAAAGATTTTTTCCGTAACGGAAGAAGATGAGGAGACTTGAGAGCCAAGGCAGGGGGGCCCAGGGGCCCCACAAGCCCTGACCCCGCGGCCAGGGGGAGGCCGCGGCCCACATGCTTCTGGCCCCCCTAGACCTCCTTTGACCTAGGGTTTGCGCCTATATATCCCAAAAAATTCCACAAAATATCAGGAGATTATCAAAAGTACTTTTCCGCCGCCGCAAGCTTCTGTCTCCGCAAGATCCCATCTGGGGCACATTCTGGTGCCCTGCCAGAGGGGGGATTCGGACACGGAGGACTTCTTCATCAACACCATGACCTCTCCGATGATGCGTGAGTAGTTCACCATAGACCTACGGGTCCATAGCTAGTAACTAGATGGCTTCTTCTCTCTCTTGGATCTTCAATACAAAGTTATCCATGATCTACATGGATATCTATCCGATGTAATCTTCTTTTGCGGTGTGTTTGTCGAGACCCAATGAATTGTGGATTTATGATCAGATTATCTATGAATCTTATTTGAGTTTCTTCTGATCTCTCTTATGCATGATTTCATATCCTTGTAATTCTCTTCGAGTTGTGGGTTTTGTCTGGCCAACTAGATCTATGATTCTTTCAATGGGAGAAGTGCTTGGTTTTGGGTTCATACCGTGCGGTGACCTCACCCAGTGACAGAAGGGGTAGCGAGGCGCGCATCGTGTTGTTGCCATCAAGGGTAAAAAGATGGGGTTTTCATCATTGGTTTGAGATTATCCCTCTACATCATGTCATCTTGCTTAAGGCGTTACTCTGTTTGTCATGAACTCAATACACTAGATGCATGCAAGATAGCGGTCGATGTGTGGAGTAATAGTAGTAGATGCAGAAAGTATCGGTCTACTTGTCTCGGACGTGATGCCTATATGTATGATCATTGCCTTAGATATCGTCATGAGTTTACGCGGTTCTATCAATTGCTCGATAGTAATTTGTTCACCCACCGTAATACTTGCTATTTTGCGAGAAGCCTCTAGTCAACACTATGGCCCCCAGGGTCTACTCCACACTATATTTTCAGCCTTACACTTTTTACTTCATTGCACTTTCCGCCTTCAGATCTCACTTTGCAAACAATCTTGAAGGAATTGACAACCCCTTTACAGCGTTGGGTGCAAGCTCTTTTGTGTTTGTGTAGGTACTTTGGACTTGACGAGATTCTCCTACTGGATTGATACCTTGGTTCTCAAACTGAGGGAAATACTTACTGCTCCTATGCTGCATCACCCTTTCCTCTTCAAGGGAAAAACCAACGCAAGCCCAGTCTTCGTCAACGTGTCAATTTCTAGCGCTGTTGTTTGTTGCCGTAGCAGGGTTAATAGGAAACTAACAATTTTAAACTTTTCTTTAACAAATTAATTTTAGAAACAAATAGGTTGTCTAGATATGCAACTAAGTGAGTAGCCTATATGATGCTAGCAACAATAAAAACAAGTAAGTAACTAATACAAGTAAAGGTAAGAAGTAACTACAAGTCGAACCGATGAAAACGAGGATGTGTTTCTGAAGTTCCTTCCCTTTAAGGGGAAGTACATCTCCGTTGGAGCGGTGTGGAAGCACAATGCTCCCCAAGATGCCACTAAGGCCATCATATTCTCCCCATGCCCTCACATAATGCGAGGTGTCGTGATTCCACTAGTGGTGCCCTTGAAGGCGGCGACCGAACCTTTATGAACAAGGTTGGGGCAATCTCCACAACTGAATTGTAGGCTACCAACGAAACCACGAAGTTTCACCACAATGGAATATGGCTTTGAGGTGACCTCAACCGTCTAGGATGCTCAAACACCCACGAGTAACAAGATCCATGAGGGATTGGTGAGGGGAATCAAATTTCTCTTGGTGGAAGTGTAGTTCAAGACCTCTCAAGCAAACCCTAAAGTATCAACAAATTTTGTTGGCCAGGGAGAGAGATCGGGTGAAAATGGAGCTTGGAGTGACAATGGAGCTTAGGGTTGGGAAAGGTGGTATTCTTGGGGAAGAAGAACCCCCTTATATAGTGGGGGAACAAATCAAACCTTTACCTAGTCACTCAACCCGCATCAGAGCGGTACTACCGCTCCAGGGAGCGGTACTACCGATGATAAGAGGTACTACCTGTAAGTGCATCTAGTGCCCCTTAGTGATTTTGGTGGTTTGAAGACTTATAGGTTAAGTATCTAATGTGTTTGTGAGTATACACAGGATCTATAAGTCATTGAGGAGTTTGAGATATTTGAAGAATATCGACCCCTAAAAATGTATATCTTCAGTTGAAGAAATTGGTCTGAAGCTGAAGAAATGAATCGCGAGGAATCTGCGATGAAATTGATATTCTTCATGAAGATATTGATATTGAGAATATCGGTGGTTCCTGAAGAAAATGTTTCTGAAGAAATTGAAGCGTGAAGATTTACGTTTTCTGTTTTACTTTCTTTGCAATTGATGAATAGGAACACCGTACTGTTAAAGGGGGTCAAAGTAACACTATGGAATGGATTTCCTCATGATGCTCAACCCAAGCCAAATCCTACCAAAAGCCTCAAGTGAGGAATATGAGTGACATGAGGACTCTCACAGTTGAGGGTTCCGAACGTTTCGATAACCACGCCAAGTCATTGGTCTTATCCACTCCAACGGCCATATTATTTAAGGGCATTAGTGTCAAATCATGTCGGGATGCTCCGAGCCTATAAATAGCCACCCCCCACAACCACTAGCTGGTTGGCTACTCCGTTAGAAACTGACACTTGTCATAAGAGCAACCCAAATTCCTTAGAGCCTTCGAGAGTAAATCATCAGTGAGGAAATACACCACCCACCGAAACCACAAACCAAACCTAGTGATTGAGCATCACTGAAGAAGTTGTTCCTGTGTGGGACTGAAGCCTTTTACCTTTGAGGACTGTGCATCCTCCAGACGGTTAGGCGTCATGGTCTAGAGCAATCCAGCAGTCAATTGTGGATCGCTGGGTGACCGAGTTTGTGAGGGTTTGGAAGTCTGCCCTGAAGACTTACCACGAGTGTTGGGCGAGGACTGTGTGTCCTTAGCTCAAGGAGAATACGGTAGGAACTGTGTGTCCCGGGACTGGGTGTCCTTTGGTTTCAACACCAAGCCGCTCCAAACCAGATATACAACTGTCACAGCAGTTGGAACTGGGTCATCAACAACAGTCTTCACCAAGAATCGGGTTCTAATTCCTCAACTCTTTACATTCTCTGTATTATGTGTTGATGACTTTCACTGTGACTGTTTGAAGAATTTGCTGAAGACTTTCTCTGAATTTCCTCAACCCCAAATTCTTCACTTGAGTTAATCATCATCTGTATTCTGCGTGCCTGCTTACTGTGCAATCTGTTTTCACAATCTTCACTCTGTAATACTGCTGTTGTGAACGTTTGCACGACTGATCCTTAACTGTTTCCGCTGTAAGTTAGTCATCATTGAGGAATTTCCTCAAAATAAATTTCCTCAGTGATGAAATTCTAAAAATCTCCTATTCACCCCCCTCTAGTCGATATAACACACTTTCAATTGGTATCAGAGCAAGGTACTCCCTTGTTCTGTGTGATTTTGGTTTAACCACCTGGAGTTTGAGTTATGTCGACTGCAGGGATGTTTAAGGTGACTGCAGCATGTCCTACCTACGAAGGAAAGAACTTTCCCTTCTGGAAGAACAAAATGCAAATGCATTTACAAGCTATTGATAATGATCTCTGGTATATTGTGGAAAATGGAGTCCCCATCATCTCTGCCAGTGTCATTGTGGCTGATGTGAAGAAATTCAAGCAACTCGATTCTCAAGCGAAGAACATCATCTGTGGTCATCTGAGCCCTGGCCAGTTTGGAAGAGTAAGTGCCTTGGGCTCTGCAACACTGATCTGGGAGAGACTGTGCAAGGTAAATGAAGGAGTATCAACCCAACGTGACTCTCGTGTTGATATTCTTCGCAATCTCTTCAATCGCTTCAAGAGACATGACAATGAAAGCTGCCAAGACACCTTTGATCGCCTCACTGACATATCAAATGAACTGCAAGCACTGGGAGCTCGAGACATCACTGATCACGAAGTTGTGAAGAAACTGCTGAGATCCTTAGATTCTTCATTTGACACTCTAGTTCTGATGATTCAAGAAAGACCAGACTACAAGATGCTAGATCCAGCTGATATCCTCGAAAGGCTAAATACTCATGAATTCCAGCTAGAAGAAAAGAGAGATCTATATGGACAAAGCTATTCCAGACCACGTGCACTGAAGGCAAGAGCAATTTCCTCATCTGAAGAAGAAGATACAGATGACAGCAGTTGTGACCCTGAAGAATTTGGTCAGGAGCTTGCAATGCTTGTGAGGAAATTCCAGAGATTTACCCGACGAGGCCAGTTCGGTAAATCATCAAGAAGAGACATGAGGAAATCAGAATCTGCATCTGAGGATTACAAGAAACGGACCTGTCACAAGTGCAAGAAATAAGGTCATTACATTGCTGATTGTCCCCGCTGGGGAAAGGAATCAAAGAAGAAGAAATACAAGGATGATAGTTCTGATGACTCAAAGAAGAAGAAGAAATCTTCAAAATCCTCATCTTCAAAGTCCTCTTCACACAAGAAGACTAGCTTCAGAAAGGCTCGGGCACTTATTGGCAAGGAAATGGATTCCGAGGCAGAATCAGAGGAATGTGATGAAGAAGAAGGCTCTGGAGAAGACTCAGAATCCGGACAGGCTAGTCTTGCACTAGCAACCAATTTCGTCAGCAAGTCAATCTTCAATCTTGAAGAAAATGATTGCACCATCCATACTGATGACTATGCTGATGACTTCGCTCCAACCTATTGCTTCATGGCAAAAGGTTCAAAGGTATCAAATAATGCCTCCTCCTCTGATTCAAGTGACTGTGAACATGATGATTACAAAAAACCCAGTTACAGTAAAGTTGCCATCATTGCCACTAAACAACAAACTGCTCTTGAAAAGCTTCAAAAACTGCTAGACAAAAGTGATGATCTGTTGAATGATGAAATGAATCTTAATCAAATCCTCGCTGATGACATGAAAAATCTTCAGCCTAGATTTGATAATCTTCAGGATCGTCATGATACACTCCTCACTGATCATGAGAAGCTTTCCTACGAATTCCTTCAAAGAAAGCTTGATCTTGAGAAGCTGAGGATGTCTCATGATGATCTTCGTATGGAAAATGATGCATTACTAGCTCAACAGATTAGCGCTAGTCAAGTTGAATTAATTCCTCCATGTCTTAAATGCATTGAACGTGAAACTGCTAATTCCTCACCAGAATCATCAAATGCTACAAATTCTTCAACTGCACCTGCTGTGTCTATTTCCTCACTTGAGGAAAACACAAATGTTACTGATGAAAATACAGGGTTGAAGGAATTGTACGTGACAGGCATGTACAAAAGCCTCAAAGGACACCAAACCCTTTCTGATGTGCTAAAAAAGAAGATCTTGAACAGGAACCCGAGGAAAGAAGGAATTGCCTTTGAGAGGAAATTGAATGCTGATGGATCTTATTGGAAACCTGAGCAGTATCCCAAAACCTCATGGGTTGCTGCTACTGGGCCTCCTTTTGATGCATCTAATCTAACTGGCTTCTCATGTGAATTATCCTATCCCTCGGATGAGTCATTTGATTCCAACTATAAACTGTTCAAAAATCAATCTGGTGAAGTATTTGCTCGATATGTTGGAACTAACTGGAGGAATGGCCCTCCTGTGAGGAAAATCTGGGTTCCCAAAAGTTGTCTTGAAAATGTTCAAGTGAATGTCCTCATGACATCACCTCTGAAGAATCTGAACCCCAGATCAAATTCCTCAGGAGGACCAAAGTCTTCAAGAGGATCAAAATCCTCAACTGGTCAAAACTATGCTCGTACCCATGCTTATGCGTCTAACATGCAGGGAAACTACAAGGAATATGATTATGAGCGCTACTCCTCAAATCATTATGTTCATAAATCCTCAAACCAGTTCTCTGCATACTCATATGAGTACTTTAACCCCCCTACTATGAAGAGAAGTGCATTAGCTTCAATGCCCCCTTTCTCATATGGTGCTCGCAGGATGATGAACGCTTTGCCACCCCTTCAGATGTGGGTGGTGAAGAAATCAAACTAATCACTTCTGCAGGTCAGGTCTCCAGATGAAAATCATCATCTGAAGAATTTGCTGGAGACCTGAGAAACGCTTGATAGGACGCAAGCTAATGATTGATGAAACATAAATATTTCACACGTCCTTACATTTCTGTTATGATGAAATCACTGAACTGATGAAATTCGTATCATATTCTTCAAATCTGAAGCATATGAGATGGTAAGCTGTACTAATTCATCTGCAGGATGACAAACCCAAAAATACTGAGTGGGTTCTCGATAGTGGCTGCACACATCACATGACTGGTGATAAAAGCCTACTGATGAATATGCCACTAACTCCATCACCTCTGAAGCAAATCACATATGCTGATAAAGGTAAAAGCAAGGTATTGGGACTTGGCAAAGTAGCTATTTCTAAGGATAGGCATATGGACAAAGTGATGCTTGTTGAATCCCTTGGTTTTAACCTCATGTCAGTCTCGATGCTTTGTGATCTTGATATGATTGTTATCTTTGGTAGATATAGATGTGTAGTCATCATGGAATCTGACAGATCCAAAGTCTTCGAAGGTGTAAGAAGAGGGGATTTGTACATTGTTGATTTCTCTACAGGTCCTCAACCAGCCACTTGCTTACTAGCAAAAACCTCAGAAGGATGGCTGTGGCACCGAAGACTAGGTCATGCAGGCATGAGGAATTTGCACACACTTGCAAAGAAGAAGCATGTCATTGGCATCGAATCAGTCAAATTCCTCAAGGATCATCTCTGCGGTGCTTGTGAATCTGGGAAAATGACCAGATCCAAGCATCCCTCCAAAACCATCATGACCACTACACGTCCATTTGAATTGCTTCATATGGATTTATTTGGACCTACTCACTATGCCACACTAACCAATGCAGCATCTCTATATGGCTTTGTCATAGTTGATGATTATTCCAGATACACTTGGGTGCATATTATAGTGTATAAAACTGAAGTGCAGGAAATCTTCAAACGATTTTCTTCAAGGGCCTCGACGAACTTCGGCATCAAGATCAAACATATCAGGAGTGATAATGGAACCGAGTTCAAAAACACTCGTCTTGATGATTATCTTAATGAACTTGGTATTACTCACGAATTGTCTGCTCCTTATACTCCTCAGCAGAATGGTGTCGTCGAAAGAAAGAACATGACTCTGGTTGAAATGGCAAGAACTATGCTTGAAGAATATCAGACTCCTCGTCGCTTCTGGCCTGAAGCAATCAACACTGCATGTCATATCATCAACATGGTATATCTTCACAAATTCCTCAAGAAAACCTCATATGAACTCCTCACTGACAAGAAACCCAATGTAAGTTATTTCAAAGTCTTCGGTGCAAAATGCTGGATTAGAGATCCTCATCATAGCTCAAAATTTGCACCTAAGGCACATGAAGGTTTTATGCTCGGTTATGGAAAGGACCCGCACACCTACAGAGTCTTCAACAACTATCACAACAAAGTTGTTGAGACTGTAGATGTGCGGTTCGATGAAACTAATAGCTCGCAAAGAGAGCAATTGCCTTCTGATCCAGATAAGCTGTCTCCCGAGGAAGCAATAAAGCTTAAGACTACTGAAGACATTGTCCCCACTGAGGAAATTGGTGAAGAAACGATCCCCATCGCTGATGAAAACCAAGAAGATGCTCCTGAGGAAATTGCAACAGCACCACTTCCTCAGCCCAGACAAAATCCTCAACCAGCTCATCCGAGGATTGCAAATGAAGTAGAACTTGACAAAATCCTCAACGACATCAACACGCCAGGTCCTCTCACTCGCTCAAAAGCTTCACACTTAGTTAACTTTTGTGGGCATTTTTCCTTTGTATCCATCACAGAACCCTCAAAAGTAGCTGAGGCTTTTCTGGAACCGGAGTGGATCCAAGCCATGCAAGACGAACTTCTTCAATTCAAGCTGAATGACGTATGGGAGCTCGTCAAACGACCAAATCCTCGCAAGCATAACATCATCGGCACCAAGTGGATTTTCCGAAACAAGCAAGATGAGGACGGTCAAGTGGTGAGGAACAAGGCACGACTTGTAGCCCAAGGCTACACCCAGGTTGAAGGAATAGATTTCGATGAAACTTTTGCACCTGTTGCTAGACTTGAAGCTATTCGAATTCTACTTGCTTATGCTAATCATCATAACATCACCTTATATCAAATGGATGTGAAAAGTGCATTCCTCAATGGTAAGCTTGATGAAGAAGTATATGTTGCTCAACCCCCAGGTTTTGAGAATCCAAAGAATCCAGACAAAGTCTTCAGACTCAAAAAGGCTCTGTATGGCCTCAAGCAAGCCCCTTGGGCATGGTATGATACATTGAAGGAATTTCTCATGAAGAAAGGCTTCAAACCTGGTTCACTCGATCCAACTCTTTTCACAAAATCTTATGATAATGAGCTGTTTGTATGTCAAATGTATGTTGATAATATCATATTTGGCTGTACTGACAAAAGATACAGTGATGAATTTGCCTACATGATGAGTGAAGAATATCAGATGTCCATGATGGGGGAGCTGAAATTCTTCTTAGGTCTTCAAATTCGTCAACAAAGCAATGGAATCTTCATATCACAGGAGAAATACCTCAAGGATGTTCTGAGGAAATTCGACATGCACGAATGCAAAGGTGCCAAGACTCCGATGCCTACCAACGGCCACCTCGGCACTGATGAAAATGGTAAAGACTTCGATCAGCAGGTATACCGTTCTATGATTGGCTCTTTATTGTATCTATGTGCATCTAGGCCAGATATAATGCTTAGTGTTTGCATGTGTGCACGTTTTCAAGCAAAACCGAAGGAATCACACCATAAGGCTGTGAAACATATTCTTCGATACTTAGCTCACACACCAACACTAGGATTATGGTATCCCAAGGGCTCCAATCTTCATCTGGTAGGGTATTCTGATTCAGACTATGCTGGTGACCGTGTGGATCGCAAGTCAACGTATGGCACATGCCATTTCCTTGGAAGATCACTAGTTTGCTGGTCCTCAAAGAAGCAGAACTGCGTATCACTCTCCACTGCCGAAGCTAAGTACATTGCTGCTGGTTCTTGCTGTGCTCAATTACTATGGATGAAGCAAACCCTCAAGGACTACGGCATCAACATGAAGAATGTGCCTCTCTACTGTGACAATGAGATGCTACCAAGATTGCATATAACCCAGTACAGCACTCGAAGGCCAAGCACATCCAGATTCGTCATCGTTTTCTTCGGGACCATGTCCTCAAGGGCAATATCCTCATCGACCATGTGAAGACTGATGATCAACTGGCTGATATCTTCACTAAGCCCTTGGATGAGAAAAGGTTTTGCAAGTTGCGGTGTGAGCTAAATATCTTAGAGTCTTCAAATGTTTTGTAAAAACATGCACACATCCTAACACTTATGCAAAGTTGATGACTTAGATGTGCAACACATGATGAAACGATTTTCTTCAACCGATGAAGAAAGTCACTGTGAATGTGAAGAAATTAACGAAGAAATTGATTCTCAGGGCCCTACGACAATTGTACGCGGCGTCTGTAATCAACATTCTTATATGGTGGGTAACGCCACCGCCCAATGTGAAATTCCTCAAGTTGATTTTCTTCAAATGATCAATTTCCTCACAATGCATTTTTCTTCAAAACAGCTGTTCTTCATTGAGATGATCTATTACAAAATCTTCAAAAACACTTGATGACTTTCATTTGCCTAGGTAGACTGTGATTTCTAGTCCTCAACAGCATTCACTTATTGCTATTTCTTCAAGTTGATGTTTCTGCTAAGTGAATGTGATCGGACCCCACTTTCCCTCTATGCTATACTCATCCAGTCTATTCAATTCTTCATATGCGTTCTACTTGAAACTTTGTTCAAAATCCTCAATGCATCCTTGTCAGCTGATGATTTTGTAACGAAAATCCTCAAATCTTCAAAAATTGTTTTCTTTAAAAGAACAGTAACTGAACCCCCACTTCCCACGATCGGATAACCACGATCTCCACTATCTCCACCGCATCGTACGGGAGCTACACGTGTCCTGCGGAGACATAGAGGCAGGGGATATTCGGTCCGAAACTTTCGCGCCAAATAGTAACTTTTGGGCTATAAATATGTCCTTATCCCCCTCGGTATCATCTTCTTCGCCTCATCGCTCTCCTGCCACAACACACTCCATCGAACCCTAGCGCCACTGCTGGTAGTCTTGTCGCCGGTGAGGAAGAGCTTCACTGCCTCGACCTTTTCATCGCCAGGATCACGCCGAAGTCGGAACATCTACGTCCGCCGCCGCCGTAGACGTCCTCTGCCACCAAGTTAGGGTGCATTGGACACTCGACCGAAGAGCCTCTCCAACACCACTTTTTGTGTTCTTCGCTCGCACCTTCTAGGTTAAATATACCCCATTTTTACAGCAGATTAGATCTGAAATTTTACCTCTCCCATGTGAAATCAGTTTTTCCTCAAGATACGATGTGCACATGATTCCTCAAACACTACCTATCACCGCAATCACTGATGAACTAGCTAAGCATCTAAGATTTACACGAGATTCCTCAATTGTGCAAATTTTTGGATCTGTACAACTCTGGAACCCAAGAACAGTATGCTTAGACAAATTCCTCAACCACTGGTTATATTCCTCAAACTGTCAAACTTTTTCATTTTCTTCAAATCTGAGAACGCATATGACCTCTCCAAATTCCTCGCAACTATACTCTGTTCACAGGTACACACATGTCAGCTGATGAATCTCTCGGTTCTCATCACATTAACTCATTTGCAGCGTTTCTGGAAGAAACTCTTCAAGGCTCATCAGAATCCTCAAGAGTTCAAAATCATCAGCGAATTCCTCGTCTGAAGAAAATGGAGGAAGAAAGGAAACAGAAGGGAGGAAAGAAACTGGAGCAGAACACAGCTGCTGATATTCCTGAGGACATGTACTTGGACTATTGTACGCCTGATGAAGAACCTGAGATAATGGCCAAGAGAAAGATTAGGCTGCAGAAGATTGAACGTTGATGGGCGAAGGAATGGAAGGAGTACAGGTTTGTGACTCCAAAATATGCGAAGAAATTTGCTTTGAAGCCTCCTGGCAGAAGAGCCCCACTTGAGGATCATCAAGAAGCACATCCCTCTAGTCTTATGACAATTGATGACTACCGAGATGAAAAAGAAAGGCATCTGGCCAAGCTCAAGAAGCAAGCAGAAGCTGCAGTGAAGAAATTTAATGAATCCTCAGCTGCTGCCTCCGGTGCTGCTCATTCCTCAGCAGCAGAAACTTCAGGCTCAGAGATTCCTCAAAAACAGTCTGCGCCAACAAAGCCAAAGGCTCCAAAGCCTCAAGAGAAGTCTGCACAGGCTTCTGTCACAAAACCCTGAGCTCCAAAACCCCCGGTTCCAAAACCGTCAACACCAAAACCATCAGCGCCAAAACCCTCAGCACCCATCTCATCTACACCAAAATCCTCAGCTCCACCTCCAAAGCCAGTACAGAAGAATGTCGTGAAGCCTACGACAACTAGCTCCAGCTCCTCACTCCCAGCTACAACAAGCTCGGAGACAAAGTCTTCAACACCACTTGTGAAGACTTTGGCAACTACTGAACGTGCACCTCCGCCCAGCCCCAGCAAAATCATCACAGTCCCGTCTGCATCAGAGGGAAGTGATGAGTATGATGATGAAACCTTGCAAGCCATCATCAGAAACAAGCAAGAACGGGTAGCACAAGCATCAGGCAGTGCTATTCCTCTGGCAATGGACCCCAAGGTCCTCCTTGACTTCATCAATGTATGGTATGAAGACCCAAACACACCCATTGATGATTTGAAACTTCCTCCCGGCATCAGCCACATGGTGGCCACCTTCATAAACAAAGCCAAGTGGAAGGAACAGAAGGCCAAGCAGGCAAAGATTGCAAAGGTCAAAAAGGAGAAATTCCTCAGGCAAAATCTCCTCAAGCTGACTCCTGATGCACTGGTGTCAACCCAGGCAGAGCTGCAAGTCTTGACTGACAAGTGTGACAAACTGTCAGACCGCAAAACCATCAAGCGCAATTTCATCAAGCTAGCCACTAGTGATGTTGATGACTACAACAAACGACACCCACCACCAGCACCAACTCCTCAGCCCCTGGTTGAGCAGCCACAAGATACATCGCCTGATGAGGAGGAAATTCCTCAAGCTGAGGAACAACACCAAGAGCGCCGTGCTGATGAGCCGGCCATTGAAGAAATCATCACCGAGACCGTTACTGATGAAATTGCAACCCCTGATGCAACTGCTTCTGATCCAGCTGCTTCATCAAAGCAGGCTGATGACTCTGTTCCAGCTGGTTCCTCACTACCAGCTGAAGAATCAGCAGAAAGAACACCTTCACCAAAAGCTTCAAAGGTGAAGAAGATAATCCCGTCTGCATCAGACGCGAAGAAGACAAGAGCTGTTGAGAAGGAAGCAAAGAAGAGAAAAGCTTCTTCAGCAGAAGAAAAGATAGAGGCAAAGCGCCTCAAGGAAACTGAAGAATCTGCCCCTCTGGACCCGGTGCCTCTAAATGTTGCACCTTCATATGAAATGGTCGTCATTGGTGACCAAACTACAAGGGCAGATGAGGAAATGAAGGATGTCGTCTCTGAGGAACATACTGATGAGGAAATCCAGATTGATGACAGTCCTCAACCTCATGTTCCTCAGACAGAGACAACTCAAGCTTCAGCTGCAACAGCTGATGAAAATGCCTCTGCCACAAAGCCAGCTGAAGAAAAACAAGCTGATGAAAATGTCAATCCTGAGCAGGCTCCTCACTCTGAACAGGCTTACCAAACTCCTCAAGCTGAGAAGGAAGCAGAAATTCCTCATCCTGAAGCTCAGCCAGAGCAAGAAGTTCCAGCTGATGAAATTCCTCAACCTGAGGAAAATGCTGAAGAAAATGTTCCCGCCCTTGACAATGACTACATTGTGCTCAACCCAGAGACTGCCATGGTTGTTTCCCCTCCCATTCCTCAGCATAATATCAAGCCAGTTTAGCGCCAGCCATTCTCGAAGCGGCCAAAGTTTCAGAAAGAAAATTTCTTCGAGGAACGCATGTATTTCATCGGAGAGAATCCTTATGACAAGCCTCAAATGAGGCATCTGAAGTTTTGGACAAGGACTCAGATGAACTACTATGCTTCTGTGCTCTGTGGACGCAACACGATATTCCAGCACAGGCACATTCCTCATGATGAGCTTGAAGAAATACCCTGCATGGAACCTGTCCTCAGTGTACTCCATGATGCAGGTTTGCTCCCTATGTGCTCAGATATATCATACTGGAATGGTGAACTTATTCTTCAGTTCTATGCAACTCTGCACATCTCTGGCAATGTTGATGACATCAACGCTTGGGTGTTTGATTGGATGACCCAAAACACTCACTACAAGGCTCCTGCATCTGAACTCCTCAGAGAACTGCCCGTACCAATTCCTTCAGACGGGGAAGTGAAGCTTTATGGTGAGCGTGAGCTGCCAAATGGAATGATGGAAGTCCTCATGAAGCCTTTGGCTGCAGGAAAACCCTCAAGAACCACATTCCTCGTCCATGAGCTCAAGTACACACCCCGGTCTGTCTATCGCATTCTCTGCAGTGTGCTCGCGCCAATCAAAGGCCATGACGACGAAGAAGATGTTGTAGGCCTCATGAAGAATATCCTCTTCAACATCATTCACGATATTCCTATGAATATCCATGATTTCTTCTTGAGGACTTTGGCTGACAATGCAATGTGCCCCTATGATCACAAGATTTATGCACCATGGATTATGAGATTCCTCAGGACAAGGACATACATCAACTTCCACGCTGATTTCCAAAACCATGTTGGTTATATGCCTCCTATCCGGGTCAACAAGAAGACTTTCGAGCCCATTGAGGGAAAAGGAAAGTCTGTGATTGACGAAGGCAGCAGGCCCCTTGATGGCCAGTTTAAAGAACGAGACGCTTATTCTTCATGGGACGATACTGAGACTCGTCCACCCAACCCTGTTCCTCCTCGCGTGCTAAACACCAGAGAGCTTCTCCTCAGTCTTCATCAGAAGGTGGATCACAACCACAAATGGGTCAAACGCTAGTTTGGTGCCATTTTGAAAACCCACACTGAAACCCAGAACTCTGTGAAGATTAATCATCACTATCTGCATGAGGTTTTTGATCGCACCTGGGCTACACTTGCACATCTGAAGACACAGACTGAGCTTGAAGAAATGAACTTTGAGTAGGACTTTGACTGGTCGTGGCCTCCCAAGAAGAAGTTCAGGCCCATTCCCATGCCAGATCTTGAAGACAGCTCCTTCTCTTCATTCCGCACCGCCGAATCTGATGAGGAACAACTCGACACAACAACCGGCCCAAGGAAGAAGACTACACCCAAGAAGCGTCAAGGATCTTCATCAACCGCCAAGAAATGAAGTCTTCACGGGCGTTAGTCCTTAGTTTGTCCCTTTTTGTCACTTGATGACAAAGGGGGAGAAACTTGAGAGTTAGTCTTCAAACATGATTTATTTTTGCGGCTTATGAACTATATTTAAGTTATAAACTCTTGGCTCTTCTGAAGTTTTTATGTAATGAGTTGTAACTTAAGCCCGATGGTACTCTGACGCTTTTGAACGTTTTTCTTCGCATGCTTATTCCTCAAGTTTTAATGCACGCATGCTGGAATTCGTCAGATACCATTTGCCATCATGCATCTTCATTTTCTTCATATGACATGTTATATGTATGCATGATTTACAAGATTCAGGGGGAGATCTCCATGATATAAATCATCAATGTGCATCTGCTATAAAAGCAGAATCCTCAAGGTATGCACATCTTCAGGGGGAGTCTCTGTGAATCTTGTTTTCAAATTCCTCAAATGAGTATTTACACTTCATATTTTTGATCCCTGTTGAAGACTTAACCTAATTGTCATCAACCACCAAAAAGGGGGAGATTGTAAGTGCATCTAGTGCCCCTTAGTGATTTTGGTGGTTTGAAGACTTAAAGGTAAGTATCTAATGTTCTTGTGAGTATACACAGGATCTATAAGTCATTGAGGAGTTTGAGATATTTGAAGAATATCGACCCCTAAAAATGTATATCTTTAGTTGAATAAATTGGTCTGAAGCTGAAGAAATGAATCGCGAGGAATCTGCGATGAAATTGATATTCTTCATGAAGATATTTATATTGAGAAGATCGGTGGTTCCTGAAGAAAATCTTTCTGAAGAAATTGAAGCGTGAAGATTTACGTTTTCTGTTTTACTTTCTTTGCAATTGATGAATAGGAACACCGTACTGTTAAAGGGGGTCAAAGTAACACTATGGAATGGATTTCCTCATGATGCTCAACCCAAGCCAAATCCTACCAAAAGCCTCAAGTGAGGAATATGAGTGACATGAGGACTCTCACAGTTGAGGGTTCCGACCGTTTCGATAACCACGCCAAGTCATTGGTCTTATCCACTCCAACGGTCATATTATTTAAGGGCATTAGTGTCAAATCATGTTGGGATGCTCCCAGGCTATAAATAGCCACCCCCACAACCACTAGCTGGTTGGCTGCTCTGTTAGAAACTGACACTTGTCATAAGAGCAACCCAAATTCCTCAGAGCCTTCGAGAGTAAATCATCAGTGAGGAAATACACCACCCACCGAAACCACAAACCAAACCTAGTGATTGAGCATCACTGAAGAAGTTGTTCCTGTGTGGGACTGAAGCCTTTTACCTTTGAGGACTGTGCATCCTCCAGACGGTTAGGCGTCATGGTCTAGAGCAATCCAGCAGTCAATTGTGGATCGCTGGGTGACCGAGTTTGTGAGGGTTTGGAAGTCTGCCCTGAAGACTTACCACGAGTGTTGGGCGAGGACTGTGTGTCCTTAGCTCAAGGAGAATACGGTAGGGACTGTGTGTCCCGGGACTGGGTGTCCTTTGGTTTCAACACCAAGCCGCTCCAAACCAGATGTACAACTGTCACAGCAGTTGGAACTGGGTCATCAATAATAGTCTTCACCAAGAATCGGGTTCTAATTCCTCAACTCTTTACATTCTCTATATTATTTGTTGATGACTTTCACTGTGACTGTTTGAAGAATTTGCTGAAGACTTTCTCTGAATTTCCTCAACCCCAAATTCTTCACTTGAGTTAATCATCATCTGTATTCTGCGTGCCTGCTTACTGTGCAATCTGTTTTCACAATCTTCACTCTGTAATACTGCTGTTGTGAACGTTTGCACGACTGATCCTTAATTGTTTCCGCTGTAAGTTAGTCATCAGTGAGGAATTTCCTCAAAAGGAATTTCCTCAGTGATGAAATTCTCAAAATCTCCTATTCACCCCCCCTCTAGTCGATATAACGCACTTTCACTACCGCTCCAGTGAGGAGTGGTACTACCGCTAGGGTAGAGGGCACTAGCTACACTGGGACGGAGAGGCCGGTAGTACTGCCGGAGCGGTACTACCTCTCGTAGGAGGTAGTACCGCTTCCTATATCCGCTTAGGATATGCTACGGACCTAGCCGATAAGTACCAAGGGGTTCTCGCGCGGTAGTAACAAGTGGTACTACCGCTTGCTGGGCGGTACTACCGCCCTGCACTACCACTCCAGAAATCGTTCAGTCCGACACGAAAAATGTCGAGACCCACGGGCAGCGGAACTAGCGAGCGAAACTAGCTAGACCACTTCCGCCTCGGAGCGGTACTACCGCCAACCAAGGTGGTACTACCGCTGATAAGAGGTAGTACCGCTCAACAGAGGGGTACTACCGCTTGGATCTTTATAGAGAGGATAGGGCAAGGTAGGATGCTCCATTGTGGCGGGAAAGAGGGTGCGAAGGAATGTGTACATGATGATTCCACCCAAACCTTTCTGAAGCGGACCACCTCTTGATAGTACGGCTTTCCCTACGACTTAAGTCCATCGACAAAGAAACGTAAGAGAGAAAATCGTCTTCATATAAATACACCGAGGGACATGAATCGTCTTGTGCCAAATGGTGAATTACCTGAAAGGCTTAGTGCACACGATTAGTCCGCAAACGCATTGTCACTAATCAACAAAACCACTAGGGTAGAAATATGCCCTTACAATCTCCCCCTTTTTGGTGGATTGGTGACAACACGGAATTTGCATAGAAGATATATATATATATATATAATATAGAATGTAAACCCCACTCTCTACAAAATATAGACAAGCTCCCCCTAGATGTTTGTAC
Organism: Hordeum vulgare subsp. vulgare; assembly: GCF_904849725.1. NCBI lineage: Eukaryota > Viridiplantae > Streptophyta > Magnoliopsida > Poales > Poaceae > Hordeum > Hordeum vulgare. Next base: position 532,940,866 of record NC_058520.1, on the reverse strand, counting down.
TATTTAAGTATGCTTTTGGAATGCAAAATGCACACACTAGGATCAACACCCCCCTATATTTTATAGACACACACTACTTGCACTAGGGGAAACTAAAAGTAATATAGATGTAAGAAGTGATGTGAACATTAATAATAGTGCACAAGATAAGCATCTCACAAACTTAAGACATACGATAAAATTAAGGTAGCATATGTCTCACACCATGATGTAGTCTCACAAGAGTCTCACACACATAAAAAAGTAAAGTAAATGATAAAAGAGTTGACGGGTGAATAAAGATGGGCAACGAGAAGAACACTCGTTACTCTCGCAAATCCAAACACTCACCCCCCTTTGGCAGCAGGACACCAAAAAGGACAGAGAGAACAAAGAGGATCCAGGAAGGGCGGTAACTATGGTGACGAACTTCATTACTCTCCAGACTCAGAGCTGAGATGAATGGTGCCAGTAGGAGCAGGAGAGCTAGGCAACTCGACATCGGGATCCCATGGGCAGTATCGAGCGATCCAGGTGTCCTCACGAGTAAGTCTATCCTTAAAACTGCTCTCAATCTCTAAACCAATGTGCCTGCCAAGAGCGTTGTGACGACTTATAGCCGCCTTCACAGCCACATGGGCCCTGTACTCATCCTTGGCCTGCAGATAGAAGATATTCTTCATCTTCTCCTTGAGCTTCTTAGCCCAATATGGTCCTACAGTGGGGGCACAACATGGGAAGCAGTGTCATCTTCAGCCACAAAATCTCCATCAACCTCTTCATCATTAGAATCCTCATCCATATCTTCTGGCACATCCTGCTCAGGGGCAGTGCGAGTAGCCCACTTATCCTTCTACCGAAGTTGTACTACCTTGTGCGATACAAGCTCCCCACACTCAAACACCCCGCGAGGGAAGGTTTCTCCCCAGGTCTTCTCAATCAGATACATTAGATGGCGCCCATAGATGGGGCACTTACGCTCAGAAACAGTAGAAAGAAGCTCAGACCACATAACATGAGAAACATCCAGTGGCTTCACATTAACCTTGAACTTATGAAAATCGCAGTAAAGGAGCATATCCACCAAGTATGAGTGTATGTGATCCAGATTCCCAACTCGAGGAAACATAGAGTGACGGACGATGTGGTGCATGATATCTAAAAATGGTTCCAGCGCCCAAGTGGACTTGCGTGTTGTAGAGGTGATCTTTTGAGTACTGTACTTGTAAACACTACAGGAATCAACTTCTTTGTCGTCTGACACAGCGGACGACAAAGGAAGAGTTCACACACGGCAAATACCTTTGTCATCCACTGGCTAACGGCAAAATTTTTCGCACTAAAAGTCGCGGTTGAGGGTGTCCGGAATTAAGGGGTGCTCGGGTAGTCGTCTTACTACGAAGAGGTCGGCCTGATGGAATGTGCCTATGATGGGGCGGGTTGTGTGATCGTCTCGTATTCAAGAAGGAGAACCCCGAAGACCGACGTGGCAACCAAGTAAAAGTAGACTAGGTTGGTTGCATATAACCCTAAGGCCCCCCGGTGACTATATAAACCGGGGTCCTCGTCCATGTAGGGGGATAGTTCCACCTAGGGTTTAATATACAAGATCTCGAGGTAGACCGTGTAATCATCACCCACATCAATATAATCGAGCATGCCACAGGATTTTACCTCCTCGAGAGGAGCATGCCACAGATTTTACCTCCTCGAGAATTTTTCTGGAATAAAAGAAAAATACATGCGCAAAGATCCACCGGAGGGGGCGTGCCAGTGGGCCGCAAGCCCCTGGGCCACGACCACCCCCTAGGCCGCGCCGTGAGGGCTTGTGGGGCCCATGTGGCACACCCCCAAACTTAGCTCTATATCTTCCGTCTCGCCCGAAAAAAATCAGAGAGAAGGTTTCATCGCGTTTTTCGATACGGAGGCACTGCCACCTCCTGTTCTTCATCTGGAGAGCAGATCTGGAGTCCGTTCGGGGCTCCAGAGAGGGGAAATCGTCGCCATCGTCATCATCAACCTTCCTCCATCGCCAATTCCATGATGCTCTTCATCGTTCATGAGTAATCTCATCGTAGGCTTGCTGGACGGTGATGAGTTGGATGAGATCTATCATGTAATCGAGTTAGTTTTGATGGGGATTGATCCCTAGTATCCAGTATGTTCTAGATTGATGTTGCTACTACTTGGCTATGCTTAATGCTTGTCACTAGGGCCCGAGTGCCATGATTTCAGATTTGAACCTATTATGTTGTCGCCAATATATGTGTGTTTTAGATCCTATCTTGCAAGTTATAGTCACCTACTATGTGTTATGACCCGGCAACCCCGGAGTGACAATAGTCGGAACCACTCCCGGAGATGACCATAGTATGAGGAGTTCATGTATTCACCGCGTGTTAATGCGTTGGTCCGGTTCTTTATTAAAAGGAGAACCTTAATATCCCGTAGTTTCCATTAGGACCCCGCTGCCACGGGAGGGATGGACAATAGATGTCATGCAAGTTCTTTTCCCTAAGCACGTATGACTACATACGGAATACATGACTATATTGGAATGACGAACAGGAGCTAGTTACTTATCTCTCCGTGTTATAGCTGTTACATGATAAATCACATCCGTCATACTCATCCATCACCGATCCACTGCCTACGAGTCTTTTACTACTGGTCCTTGCTACGTTACTTTGTCTAGGCTTGTCTCTTGCTACAAAAGGGATTGGGCCACTTTGCTACTACTGTTGCTATTACTGTTACTCTGCTGCTGCTGCTACTGCTGTTCCTTGCTACTTCGTTGTTACTTGTTGCAAGATCCTTTTTCGACATCGTTGTCGGGGAAGAATAGTTACTCGCCCACGTGCAACCTACTGGCGCCATTGATACAATAGTTAGGAATAGTCTGCCGTCAACGGATCGTTTCTGACACCGTTGCTATCATACTACTTTGCTACTGATACTTTGCTTGCAGACACTAATCTTTCGGGTGTGGTTGAATCTGACAAACTCAGCTGCTAATACTTGAGAATATTCTTTCGCTTCCCCTTGTGTGCGAATCAACAAATTTGGGTCGAATACTCTACCCTCGAAAACTGTTGCGATCCCCTACACTTGTGGGTTATCAAGACCTTTTTCTGGCGCCGTTGCCGGGGAAGCACAACTATATTCTCTGGGTCACTTGGGATTTACGTTTGCTGGTTACTATGAGGAATCTGAAAGATCCAAGAACTGAAATCTTGCCTTCCACTACGAGGAGAGGTAAGGAACTGCCATCTAGCTCTACACTTGATTCACCTTGAGTTATGAGTAAGTTTGCGACTTCGCCTCCTGCTAGAAATCTTGATATGTCGCGTGTGCTTGATGATGCTACTTCTGCTGCCCATGATGCTTATGATGATGCTATGCTTGATACTATGCCTGATGATGCCATGCTTGATACTATGCCTGATGATGCCATGCTTGATACTATGCCTGATGATGTTATGCTTGATACTGCTTTGCCACTTGGTGCATTCCTTGATGCACATATTGCTAGAGTTGCTGCTAGATGTGATGAAACTTCTGAAACTGCTGATACTATTGAAGTAGAACCTGCTATTTTGCCTGCAAGAACTAGCTCTCCTATGCCTGCTATACCTGATACACGTTATGTTATGGAGGGAGAGATAGCTGAGGATTTTCTTGCATGTAAGGATAGCTATGATGTTGAGAAATTACTGCGTAAGTGGAAAGAAAAATCTCTGAACGCTAGGACGAAATACGACCTGAAGTTTGCTTCGCCTATCTTTGTGACCGATAAGGATTATGAATTCTCTGTCGACCTTGAGTTAATCACTCTAGTCGATTGAGTTAATCACTCTAGTCGAATCTGATCATTTTCACGGTTATGAGTCTAAAACGGTTGCAGCCCATCTTACCAAACTGCACTATATAGCCACCCTATTCACTAATGAGGAAAAGATCCGCCACTACTATATCCTCAAGCTGTTTCCTTTCTCGCTAAAGGATGATGCTAAGACTTGGTTCACTTCTCTTGCTCCTGGTTGTGTGCGTAGCCCCCAGGATATGGTCTACTACTTCTCTGAAAAATATTTACCTACCCATAAGAAGCAAGCCGCCTTGCAGGAAATATACAACTTTGCTCAAGCTGAAGAAGAGAGTCTCCCACAAGCTTGGGGGAGGCTCATCCAGCTACTGAATGCTTTGCCTGATCACCCTCTTGAGAAGAATGAAATACTTGATATCTTCTATAATGGACTTACCGATGCTTCCAAAGATCACCTAGATAGTTGTGCCGGTAGTGTTTTTAGGGAATGAACCGTAGAACAAGCTGAGATTCTATTGAATAACATCTTGTGCAATGAGAATGCTTGGACTATTCCCGAACCACCTCCTAAGCCAACTCTGAAGAAAAGAGGTATTCTATTCCACAGTCCTGAAGATATGCAAGAAGCTAAGAAATCTATGCGAGAGGAAGGCATTAAATCTGAAGATGTCAAAAATCTACCACTGCTACTGCAACAAAAGACCTTCCAACGGTGCCAAAAATAGGAGTATTGCTTGATACTCCTCAGCAACGGCACCAGGAATCCTTCAGCTGCGGCTACGCCTTAAGGGACTTCCTAGGCAAGTATGCAAAGGATTTCCCCCATGGCCTTGGAGCCTTGCCTTGGTGTTCCCTCGAAGCGGAAAGGGTGATGTAGCGTAGCGGTGGTAAGTACTTCCCTCAGTTTGAGAACCAAGGTATCAATCCAGTGGAGGAGTATCTCAAGATCCTGCACAAACACAAAAACTTGCTCCCAACGCTATGAAGGGGTTGTCAATCCCTTATAGATTGTTTGCCAAGTGAGAACTGAAAGCAACAAAGTAACAAAGCAAAGTAAAAGCGGAGGTGTAAACGATGGATGTGAATAGACCGGGGGGCCGTAGTGTTTACTAGTGGATTCTCTCATGAAAGCAAGTAGACGGTGGGTGAACAAATTACTGTCGAGCAATTGATAGAACTGTGCAAAGTCGTGATGATATCTATGCAATGATTGTTTCTATAGGCATCACGTCCGAAACAATTAGACCGATACTTTCTGCATCTACTACTGTTACTCCACACGTCGACCGCTATCCAGCATGCATCTAGTGTATTAAGTCCATAAGAACAGAGTAACGCCTTAAGCAAGATGACATGATGTAGAGGGATAAACTCAAACCAATGATAAAAACCCCATCTTTTTACCCTTGATGGAAACTACTTGATGTGTGCCTTACTGCCCCTACTGTCACTCGGAAAGGTCACCACATGGCAGAACCCAAAACCAAGCACTTCTCCCATTGCAAGAATCATAGATCTAGTTGGCCAAACAAAACCCAAGACTCGGAGAGACTTACAAGGATATCAAATCATGCATATAAGAAATCAGCAAAGACTCAAATATATACCATAGATAATCTGATCACAAATCCACAATTCATCGGATCTCGACAAATACACCGCCAAAGAAGATTACATCGGATAGATCTCCATGAAGATCATGGAGAACTTTGTATTGAAGATCCAAGAGAGAGAAGAAGCCATCTAGGTACTAACTATGAACCCGTAGGTCTGAAGTGAACTACTCACGAGTCATTGGAGGGGCGATGATGATGATGAAGAAGCCCTCCAACTCCAAAGTCCCCTCCGGCAGGGTGCCGGGAAGGGTCTCCAGATGAGATCTCGCGGAAACGGAAGCTTGCGGCGAGGAAAAAGTATTTTCAAGGCTCCTCTGATTTTTTGCGGAATATTTGGGAATTTATAGGCCAAAGACCTAGGTCAGGGGGCGGCCAGGGAGGCCACAAGCCTGCCCACCGCCGCCTCCCCCCTGGTGGCGGAGTGGGGGCTTGTGGGCTCCCTGGAGCCCACCTGGCTTGGCCCAAAAGCCCCTGGTCTTCTTCCGTTCGGGAAAAAATCATTTCGGGGTTTTTCTTCCGTTTGGACTCCGTTCCAAAATCAGATCTGAAAAGTCAAAAACACGGAAAAAACAGGAACTGGCACTTGGCATTGAATTAATAAGTTAGTCCCAAAAAAGATAGAAAAGGTACATAAAACAACCAAAGAAGACAAGATAACAACGTGAAACCATCAAAAATTATAGATACGTTTGAGACGTATCAAGCATCCCCAAGCTTAACTCCTGCTCGTCCTCGAGTAGGGAAGTGATAGGAATGAATTTTTGATGCTTTCATGCTACCTAGCATAGGTGTCCTTTGTAATTCCTCTTATGTGACGTGAATGTTCAGATCCATTAGATTCAAAACAATAGTTTGCTATTGACGTGGAAACAATAATAATTCATGCAAACTAGCAAAGTAATCATGAATTTTCAAAATAACAAGGCCAAAAGAAAGTTATCCCTACAAAAGCATATAGTCTGGCTATGCTCTATCATCATTGCACAACGAATTTAAATCATGCACAACCCCGGTATTGGCCAAGTAATTGTTTCACACCTTTACTTTCTCAAACATTTTCAACTCTCACACAATACATGAGCGTGAGCCATGTATATAGCACTATAGATGGTGTGGAATGTGGTGGAGGTTGTAAGACAAAAAAAGAAGGAGAAGATAGTCAACATTAACTAGGCATATCAATGAGCTGTGGAGATGCTCATCAATAGATATCACTGTGAATGAGTAGGGATTGCCGTACAAATGATGCACTAGAGCTACGAGTATGTGAAAGCTCTTAAAGAAAACTAGTGGGTGTGCATCCAACTTGCTTGCTCACGAAGACCTAAGGCAATTTTGAGGAAGCCTATCATTGGAATATACAAGCCAAGTTATATAATGAAAATTTCCCTCTAGCTACATGGTGGTGACAAAATGAGAGACTCTCAATCATGAAGATCATGGTTCTCAATATGCACAAGTGTGGAAAAAGTGGTAGCATTGTCCCTTCTCTCTTTTTCTCTCATTTTTTATTTTATGAGCTCTTTGGCCTCTTTTATTTCCTCACATGGGACAATGCTCCATTAATGATGATCATCACACTTTCAACTCAAAACTTAGAGTAACGATGACTCTATATGGAATGCCTTTGGTAGTGTACCGTGGCAATGATCTAGCATGGCATAGACATCAATGGAAACATCATGCTAGCTATCTTACAATCATGCAATTGCAATGTAGACGTGGTGGCACATATCATGGTGGTAGTTGCATGGCAATATATCTCGGAATGACTTTGAAAAAGCCATAATAGGTAGGCATGGTGGCTGTTTTGAGGGAGGCTAATGGTGGGCGTTGTGCACCGGCGAAAGTTGCACGACACTAAGAAAATAGTGATGGTGGAAGGTGAAAGTGCATCTAAACCATGGACTCAACATTAGTCATGAAGAACTCATATACTTGTTTGCAAAAGTTTTATTAGTAACCGAAACAAAGCATTCAACGCATACTCCTAGGGGAAGGGTTGGTAGGTATAAACCATCGCGCGATCCCGAGCGCCAGGCAAAGGATGACAATCAATATACTAATCATACTCAGATTTCAACACATAGCGGTTCACCATACGTGCATGCTACGGGAATCACTAACTTCAACACAAGTATTTCTAGATCCACAACACCTTACTAGCATGACTTCAATATTACCATAACCACAACTCAAAACTAATTGAGATGAATCAAACTTCTCTAACTATTCAATGCACATGAAGGTGGAAGTTTTCGTATCCCTTTGGATAACTACCCCTTTTGAGACTACTTTCAAAGCATGGATCAACTACCAAGCCACGCACCACTGTGCTCTACAAGATATAAGTGAAGCTCATAGAGCAAAAGTATCTAGCTCAAAAGATATAAGTGAAGCACATGTGAGCTGAATTGTCTACCAAAAGATATAAGTGAAGCTCGGCAAAATCACGGTGTGTGCATGTCTGTCTCTATAGGTGTTCAGCAAGGATGATTGTGACACAACAAAAATAAAAGACTCCTACGATACAAGACGCTCCAAGCAAAAACACATAACATGTGGTGAATAAAAATATAGCCCCAAGTAACGTTACCGATGGATTGAAGACGAGAGAGGGGATGCATTCCCGGGGCATCCCCAAGCTTAGGCTTTTACGGCATCCTTGAATCTCTTGGGGTGCCTTGGGCATCCCCAAGCTTGAGCTCTTGCCACTCTTTATCTCTTTGTCCATAAGAACTTCACCCAAAACTTGAAAACTTCACAACACGAAACTTAAACATAAACTCGTGATAACATTAGTACAAGAAAGCAAACCACAACTTCCTTAGGTACTCTAACAAACTTAAATTCTACTTGTGCTGATGTTGGGTTACTGTACTTTCAATCTTCCATGGCTAATACCCCCCGATACTATCCATAGTTTCATCAAAATAAGCAACCAACACAACAAAAACAGAATATGTTAACAGAAGACCAGTCTGTAGCAATCTGTATGTTTCGTATACCTCTGGTACTTAAAAAATTCTGCGAAATTACGACAATCTGAAGAATTTGCGTAGCAATCAGCAACAAAAAGAATCAACTAAAAATATCTTTCAGAAATAAAAATAAAATTCTTTTCATGAGCAGAAAGTTTCTGTCTTTCCAGCATGACCAAACGATCATCCCCAAGACTAATCATAACGGTTTTGCTTGGCACAAACGCAAAAAGAAACACAAAAAACAAAATAATAACAGAATTATGAAAGTGTGGAAAACACAAAACATAAAGAAAAAGGATAGATTCGTTGGGTTGCCTCCCGACAAGCGCTTTTGTTTAACGCCCTTAGCTAGGCGAAAGTGATGGAATCACGTATAGTCATCTTTGGTGCTCAAACCAGAGGTAGCCCTCATCATAGATTCATAAGGAAATCTTATTTTCTTTCTAGTAAAGTGCTCCATGCCCTTCTTTAAAGGAAATTGAAATCTAATATTCCCTTCCTTCATATCGATGATAGCACCAATAGTCCTTAGGAAAGGTCTACCAAGAATAATGGGACATGAAGGATTGCAATCTATGTCAAGTACAATGAAATCCACGGGTACATAGTTCTTATTTGCAACAATAAGAACATCATCGATCCTCCCCATGGGTTTCTTGACAGTAGAATCCGCAAGATGCAAATTAAGAGAACACTCTTCAACATGAAAACCAAGAATATCACATAAAGACTTTGGAATCGCGGAAACACTAGCACCCAAATCACACAAAGCATTGCACTCATAGTTTTTGATCTTGATTTTGATAGTAGGTTCCCACTCAGCATGAAGTTTTCTAGGTATAGAGACTTCTAGTTCGAGCTTCTCTTCAAGAGATTTCATCATAACATCTACGATATGCGCGGTAAAGGCTTTGCTTTGGCTATAAGCACGTGGAGAGTTTGCAATGGATTGCATCAAAGAAATGCATTCGAACAAGGAGCAATTATTATAATTGAATTCCTTGAAATCCAAAGGGGGAGTTTCATTACTACCCAAAATTTTGACTTCTTCTACTCCACTCTCCACACCTTCATCATCAAGATAGGTGGACTCCGAATCATTGGGGCGTTTTTCAACCAAAGTGGATTCATATCCAGTCCCTCGATAAGTAGGTTTGACACGCGAAAACAAAGATTCAAGAGGAGACACACCAAGCACTTTAAGATCTTCGTGATTTGCATCACTAGAACACACCCTTTTAAACCATTCATGTCTAGCGCGAATTTGGGCGGTTCTTTCTTTGCTCTCATTCATGGAGATACGCATATATTTCAAAGTTTCATCCAAGTTGATCTTGGGAGGAGCGCATCTAACTTTCAAAGCATAAATATGACAAGACATCCTATCAACGCTTTTAGCCAAATCGTCTATTTTGAGTAGTTTTTCCTCTATGGACGCATTGAAAATCTTTTAAGAGTTGATGAACTCTTTGATATTACTCTCTAAATCAGAGGGATTTTTTTTTTGATTTCCATAATTGTTGCCGTAGGAATTGCCATAGTTGTTAGAGGAGTTACTAGGAAAAGGCCTAGGAACATAGTTTCCTCTAAAAGCATTGTTGTTGCCAAAATTGTTCCTACCAACAAAATTCACGTCCAAACTAGCGTTGCTACTATCAATCAAATAAGATAGTGGCATGTCATTAGGATCTACGGTAGCATTTCTACTAGCAACCAAGTTCATCAACTCGTCTATCTTAGCACTAAGCGAGTTAATCTCTTCTATAGCATGCACCTTTTTGCTACCAGGCGACCTTTCAGTGTGCCACTAAGAGTAGTTGGTCATGATATTGTCTAGGAGTTTTGTAGCGTCTCCTAACGTGATTTCCATGAACGTTCCACCTGAGGCGGAGTCCAAGATATTGCGAGAAGCGAAAGTCAAGCCAGCGTAAAAGATTTGTATAATCATCCACAAACTCAAGCCATGAGCGGGACAATTTCTAATCATAAGCTTCATCCTCTCCCAAGATTGTGCAACGTGTTCATGATCAAGTTGCTTGAAATTCATGATATCGTTACGTAAGGAGATGATCTTAGCCGGCGGAAAATACTTGGATATGTAAGCATCTTTGCACCTATCCCAAGAACCGATACTATTTTTAGGAAAAGAAGAAAACCAAGTTTTTGCGCGATCTCACAACGAGAAAGGAAAAAGTTTCAACTTAATCACGTCATTATCCACATCTCTTTTCTTTTGCATATCACAAAGCTCAATAAATGTATTGAGATGGGATGCGGCATGTTCACTAGGAAGACCAGAGAATTGCTCTTTCATAACAAGATTCAGCAAAGCTGCATTGATTTCATACGATTCCGCACTAGTGGCGGGAGCAATCGGAGTACTAATAAAATCATTGTTATTAGTGCTCGAGAAGTCGCAAAGTTTGGTGTTTTCAGACATGATGTCTTCAACAAACAAACAAGCAAACAAGCAAGCAAGAAACCGGCAAGGGCAAAATAAAACGGCGAAGGAAAAAGGCGAATGAAAACGGCAAATGTGAAGTGGGGGAGAGGAAAACGAGAGGCAACTAGCAACAAAAGTAAATGCAAGAGAAGAATTTGTGAGACCTACTTGGATAGATCTTGATTTCTCCTCCCCGGCAACGGCGCCAGAAATACTTCTGCTACTGCAACAAAAGACCTTCCAACGGCGCCAGAAATAGGAGTGTTGCTTGATACTCCTCAGCAACGGCACCAGGAATCCTTCAGCTGCGGCTACGCCTTAAGGGACTTCCTAGGCAAGTATGCAAAGAATTTCCCCCGTGGCCTTGGAGCCTTGCGTTGGTGTTCCCTCGAAGCTGAAAGGGTGACGTAGCGTAGCGGTGGTAAGTACTTCCCTCAGTTTGAGAACCAAGGTATCAATGCAGTGGAGGAGTATTTCAAGATCCTGCACAAACACAAAAACTTGCTCCCAACGCTATGAAGGGGTTGTCAATCCCTTATAGATTATTTGCCAAGTGAGAACTGAAAGTAACAAAGTAACAAAGCAAAGTAAAAGCGGAGGTGTAAACAATGGACGTGAATAGACCCGGGGGCCATAGTGTTTACTAGTGGCTTCTCTCATGAAAGCAAGTAGACGGTGGGTGAACAAATTACTGTCGAGCAATTGATAGAACTGTGCAAAGTCGTGACGACATCTATGCAATGATTGTTTCTATAGGCATCACGTCCGAAACAAGTAGACCGATACTTTCTGCATCTACTACCATTACTCCACACGTCGACCGCTATCCAGCATGCATCTAGTGTATAAAGTCCATAAGAACAGAGTAACGCCTTAAGCAAGATGACATGATGTAGAGGGATAATCTCAAACCAATGATAAAAACCCCATCTTTTTACCCTTGATGGCAACTACTTGATGTGTGCCTTGCTGCCCCTACTGTCACTGGGAAAGGTCACCACATGGCAGAACCCAAAACCAAGCACTTCTCCCATTGCAAGAATCATAGATCTAGTTGGCCAAACAAAACCCAAGACGCAGAGAGACTTACAAGGATATCAAATCATGCATATAAGAAATCAGCAAAGACTCAAATATATATCCTAGATAATCTGATCACAAATCCACAATTCATCGGATCTCGACAAACACACCGCCAAAGAAGATTAGATCGGATAGATCTCCATGAAGATCATGGAGAACTTTGTATTGAAGATCCAAGAGAGAGAAGAAGCCATCTAGCTACTAACTACGGACCCGTTGGTCTGAAGTGAACTACTCACGAGTCATTGGAGGGGCGATGATGATGCTGAAGAAGCCCTCCAACTCCAAAGTCCCCTCCGGCAGGGTGCCGGGAAGGGTCTCCAGATGAGATCTCGCGGAAACGGAAGCTTGCGGCGGCGGAAAAGTATTTTCGAGGATCCCCTGATTGTTTGCGGAATATTTGGTAATTTATAGGCCAAAGACCTAGGTCAGGGGGTGGCCAGGGAGGCCCCAAGCCTGCCCACCGCCGCCTCCCCCCTGGTGGCGGAGTGGGGGCTTGTGGGCTCCCTGGAGCCCACCTGTCTTGGCCCAAAAGCCCCCTGGTCTTCTTCCGTTCGGGAAAAAAATCATTTCGGGTTTTTTCTTCCGTTTGGACTCTGTTCCAAAATCAGATCTGAAAAGAGTCAAAAACACGGAAAAAACAGGAACTGGCACTTGGCACTAAATTAATAAGTTAGTCCCAAAAAAGATATAAAAGGTACATAAAACAACCAAAGAAGACAAGATAACAACGTGAAACCATAAAAAATTATATATACGTTTGAGACAAATCAACCACCTATCGAAGAGATCCATGGTCTTGATAACCCGATACAGGTAGTGGAAGTAAACTCTGTGCGTAGGTTTGATGAGAGTGATATTCCTTTTGATAAACCTGCTAGCTTATGCATGGATGAATTTGATAACTTTGTTGCCAAACAAAAGAGTTTCCATGATTATGTTAGCACACAATTGGAACAGAATGCTCGTATGCTTAGTCATTTAAGTGCTTGTGTGGAGAGAAACGTCAACGATCTTAAACTTCTGAGTAAACATGCCTCTATGGTTACTACTCAGGTAGAACAAGTACTTAAAGCTCAAAATGACTTGCTCAATGAGTTGAATGATAATTCTGTCACAATCGTCACTAGAGGCGGTAGAATGACCCAGGAACCTTTGTATCCCGAGGGTCATCCGAAGAGAATTGAACAAGATTCTCAAGGAGTTAGCACTGATGCACCTAGTCATCCTAGAAAGAAGAAGTAAGAAGATAGGAACCTGCACGCTAGCAACCCTGTTGCTGCTACACCTGAGAGTCCAAACGATGTCTCTGTCTCTGATGCTGAAACACAATCTGGTGATGAACATGAGCCTAATGATAATATCAATAGTGATGTTCATGAAGATGCTCAACCTAGCAATGAAAAGGATGTGAAGATTGAACCTGTTGATCTTGATAACCCACAGTGTTAAACTAAGAGATACAATAAGAATGACTTCACTGCTAGGAAGGACGGTAAAGAAAGAGAACGATGGGTTTAGAAACCTATGCCCTTTCCTCCCAAACCATCCAAGAAAAAGGATGATGAGGATTTTGAGCGCTTTGTTGAAATGATTAGACCTGTCTTTTTGCAAATGCGTTTGACAGATATGCTTAAAATGTCTCCTTATGCTAAGTACATGAAAGATATTGTGACTAATAAAAGGAAGATACCTGAGGTTGAGATTTGCACTATGCTCGCTAATTATACCTTCAAGGGTGGAACTCCTAAGAAACTAGGTGATCCCGGTGTGCCAACTGTACCTTGCTCCATTAAAGGCAACTACGTTAGAACTGCTTTATGCGACCTTGGAGCTGGTGTTAGTGTTATGCCTCTCTCTCTTTATCGTAGGCTTGAACTGGATAAGTTGACACCCACTGAAATCTCTGTGCAAATGGCCGACAAATCAACTGCTTTCCCTATCGACATTTGTGAGGATTTGCCTGTTGTGGTTGCTAACGTCACTATCTTAACAGACTTTGTTATCCTGGATATTCCCGAGGACGATGCCATGGCGGTCATCCTCGGAAGACCCTTTTTAAACACTGCAGGGGCTGTTATAGATTGCAACAAAGGCAATGTCACTTTCCATGTCAACGGTAATGAGCATATGGTGCACTTTCCGAAGAAACAATATCGAGTACATTGCATCAACGCTATCGAAAAGACTTCATTGATTCTTATTGGGAGCTTTGAATGCCCTATTCCTCGTGTCAAGATGAAGTATGATTTGCTTGTTGGGGAGATACACATCCCCATTCAGGTGACCTAGTGACTATTCGAAAATTCTCCGTTCTCTTTTGCGATTCGAAAAGGTTTGTCGAGGAGACTTGATCAACCTCATTGACGGATTTTCTTTCGATGACCATGAGATGAATGAATCGAGGAGTCACAAATCTCTGTTCCAAGCTTTCACTTTAGGTTGCTTAGAAGAAAAATGATAGATTTAGTTTTCCCTGTTTTCTATTTTAGCGTCCGGTAGAAAAGTACCCCGAAAATAAAAGTTCTCCGAACGTCCTGAAAATCAAGTATGATTTTTTTTGGAATTTTTGAAAAATTCTGAGACAAAGAGCTTGTCTGGGGCTGCACCAGTGGGCCACAAGCCCTTGGGGTGCAGGCACCCCCCTGGCCACGCCACCCAGGCTTGTGGGGCCCACAGGCACCCCCTCCACTCATTCTTGCTCTCATCTGGTTCTCCTACCTCCACAAAAAATCGTTTCACAGCTCAAACCCGTGTTCTTGCTCCTCTTGCTGGGATTTTCGATCTCTTTGCTCAAATCACCGTTCTCCGAACTGTTTTGGGGAAATTACTCCTTGGTAAGTGACTGCTCCATTGGTCCAATTAGTTTTTTCTCTAGTGCCTTATACTCCGCGTATTTTTGCTGCCTTTGTGACCATGTTCTTGAGCTTTGCATGCTGATCTTAACTGGTCCCAAGTAGTTTTGATGCGTAATATGGCCTCTATGCACTTGTGGGAGTAGTTGCTACTAGTTTAGTTGAGCCTTGTTCACCTTTCCTTTGGGTCACTGAAAATTTCAGAAAAGGAAGATGTTCAGGAGAAACTATCATGGTGGTTCCTCAAGCAAGAGAGGTCCCCGTCTTGCGATTCGGGAGCCTGATCCTTACCAACCAAGGCACGCGTAGGTACAACCATGTGAATGGCCTTCTGATGAATTTATGATTGAGGGAGGTTTCAAAGATGAGTTTGATGCACTTGTTCACAACGTCGGACTCGAATAATTCATCTCCGATAAATGTGAACAGTATGTTGCTCTCACTGCCTCTTTTGTTCGTAGATTCAATTTTTCAGCTGGCCGTGATACATCGGTACTGTTTGATCTCTATGATTAATCATATACCATGGATTTAGAGGATTTTAATAGAATTTGCAAGATACCTATTTGGGGTAGCCTCAATGATCCTCCTAAATCTTCGGTTAGAGATTTTTGCTCTGGTATTATAGTTGGAGAAACTACAGACATTATGCAAGCTACCATGGGGATTATTCATTTTCCTGCCTTGCATCACTTTGCCCTCTTCATAGGCAGATGCATTAATGGCAAGATTGAGCATTGTCTGTTGGGGAACGTCGCATGGGAAACAAAAATTTTCCTACGCGCACGAAGACCTATCATGGTGATGTCCATCTACGAGAGGGGATGAGTGATCTACGTACCCTTGTAGATCGTACAACAGAAGCGTTAGAGAACGCGGTTGATGTAGTGGAACGTCCTCACGTCCCTCGATCCGCCCCGCGAACAATCCCGCGATCAGTCCCACGATCTAGTACCGAACGGACGGCACCTCCGCGTTCAGCACACGTACAACTCGACGATGATCTCGGCCTTCTTGATCCAGCAAGAGAGACGGAGAGGTAGAAGAGTTCTCCGGCAGCGTGACGGCGCTCCAGAGGTTGGTGATGATCTTGTCTCAGCAGGGCTCCGCCCGAGCTCCGCACAAACACGATCTAGAGGAAAAACTATGGAGGTATGTGGTCGGGCAGCCGTGAGAAAGTCGTCTCAAATCTGCCCTAAAAGCCCCATATATATAGGAGGAGGGAGGGGGACCTTGCCTTGGGGTCCAAGGGACTCCCAAGGGGTCGGCCGAGCCAAGGGGGGGAGGACTCCCCCCCAAACCGAGTTGGACTTGGTTTGGTGGGAGGAGTCCCCCTCCCTTCCCACTTCTTCCCTCTTTTTTTTTTCTTTTCCTTTGATTTTATTTTCTTGGCGCATAGGCCTCCTTGGGGCTGTCCCACCAGCCCACTAAGGGCTGGTGTGTCCCCCAAAAGCCTATGGGCTTCCCAGGAGTGGGTTGCCCCCCTCCGGTGAACTCCCGGAACCCATTCGTCATTCCCGGTACATTCCCGGTAACTCCGAAAACCTTCCGGTAATCAAATGAGGTCATCCTATATATCAATCTTCGTTTCCGGACCATTCCGGAAACCCTCGTGACGTCCGTGATCTCATCCGGGACTCCGAACAACATTCGGTAACCAACCATATAACTCAAATACGCATAAAACAACGTCGAACCTTAAGTGTGCAGACCCTGCGGGTTCGAGAACTATGTAGACATGACCCGAGAGACTCCTCGGCCAATATCCAATAGCGGGACCTGGATGCCCATATTGGATCCTGCATATTCTACGAAGATCTTTATCGTTTGAACCTCAGTGTCAAGGATTCGTATAATCCCGTATGTCATTCCCTTTGTCCTTTGGTATGTTACTTGCCCGAGATTCGATGGTCAGTATCCGTATACCTATTTCAATCTCGTTTACCGGCAAGTATCTTTACTCGTTCCGTAATACAAGATCTCGCAACTTACACTAAGTCACATTGCTTGCAAGGCTTGTGTGTGATGTTGTATTACCGAGTGGGCCCCGAGATACCTCTCCGTCACACGGAGTGACAAATCCCAGTCTTGATCCATACTAACTCAACTAACACCTTCGGAGATACCTGTAGAGCATCTTTATAGTCACCCAGTTACGTTTCGACGTTTGATACACACAAAGCATTCCTTCGGTGTCAGTGAGTTATATGATCTCATGGTCATAGGAATAAATACTTGACACGCAGAAAACAGTAGCAACAAAATGACACGATCAACATGCTACGTCTATTAGTTTGGGTCTAGTCCATCACGTGATTCTCCTAATGACGTGATCCAGTTATCAAGCAACAACACCTTGTTCATAATCAGAAGACACTGACTATCATCGATCAACTGGCTAGCCAACTAGAGGCATGCTAGGGACGGTGTTTTGTCTATGTATCCACACATGTAAATGAGTCTTCATTCAATACAATTATAGCATGGATAATAAACTATTATCTTGATACAGGAATTATAATAATAACTATACATTTATTATTGCCTCTAGGGCATAATTCCAACAGTCTCCCACTTGCACTATAGTCAATAATCTAGCCCTCACATCACCATGTGAATTACATTGTAATAAATCTAACACCCATACAGTTCTGGTGTCGATCATGTTTTGGCCGTGGAAGAGGTTTAGTCAGCGGGTCTGCTACATTCAGATCCGTGTGCACTTTGCATATATTTACGTCCTCCTCCTCGACGTAGTCGCGGATGAGGTTGAAGCGTCGTTTGATGTGTCTGGTCTTCTTGTGAAACCTTGGTTCCTTTGCTAAGGCAATGGCACCAGTGTTGTCACAGAACAAGGTTATTGAATCCAGTGCACTTGGCACCACTCCAAGATCCGTCATGAACTGCTTCATCCAGACACCCTCCTTAGCCGCCTCCGAGGCAGCCATGTACTCCGCTTCACATGTAGAATCTGCTACGACGCTTTGCTTGGAACTGCACCAGCTTACTGCACCCCCATTAAGAATAAATACGTATCCGGTTTGCGACTTAGAGTCGTCCGGATCTGTGTCAAAGCTTGCATCGACGTAACCTTTTACGGCGAGCTCTTGGTCACCTCCATACACGAGAAACATCTCCTTAGTCCTTTTCAGGTACTTCAGGATATTCTTGACCGCCGTCCAGTGATCCACTCCTGGATTACTCTGGAACCTACCTGCCATACTTATGGCCAGGCTAACATCCGGTCTAGTGCACAACATTGCATACATGATAGAGCCTACGGCTGAAGCATAGGGGACGGAGCGCATATGCTCTCTATCTTCATCAGTTGCTGGGCACTGAGTCTTACTCAATCTCGTACCTTGTAACACCGGCAAGAACCCTTTCTTGGACTGTTCCATCTTGAACCTCTTCAAAACTTTATCAAGGTATGTGCTTTGTGAAAGTCCTATCACGCGTTTTGATCTATCCCTATAGATCTTAATGCCTAGAATGTAAGCAGCTTCTCCTAGGTCCTTCATAGAGAAACTTTTATTCAAGTAACCTTTTATGCTCTCCAAAAGCTCTACGTTGTTTCCAATCAGTAATATGTCATCCACATATAATATTAGAAACGCCACAGAGCTCCCACGCACTTTCTTGTAAATACAAGATTCTCCAACCACTTGTATAAACCCAAATGCTTTGATCACCTCATCAAAGCGCTTGTTCCAACTCCGAGATGCTTGCACCAGTCCATAAATGGATCGCTGGAGCTTGCACACCTTGTCAGCATTTTTAGGATCGACAAAACCTTCGGGTTGCATCATATACAACTCTTCCTTAAGGAAACCATTAAGGAATGCCGTTTTGACATCCATCTGCCAGATTTCATAATCGAAAAATGCAGCTATTGCTAACATGATTCTGACGGACTTAAGCATCGCTACGGGTGAGAAGGTCTCATCGTAGTCAACTCCTCGAACTTGTGAAAAACCCTTTGCCACAAGTCGAGCTTTATAAACGGTCACATTACCGTCAGCGTCCGTCTTCTTCTTAAAGATCCATTTGTTCTGAATAGCCTTGCGGCCTTCAGGTAGTATCTCCAAAGTCCACACTTTGTTCTCATACATGGATCCTATCTCGGATTTCATGGCTTCTAGCCATTTGTTGGAATCTGGGCCCACCATTGCTTCTTCATAATTTGCAGGTTCATTGTTGTCTAACAACATGATTGACAAGACGGGATTACCGTACCACTCTGGAGCAGCGCGTGATCTCGTCGACCTGCGTGGTTCAACAGAAACTTGAACTGGAGTTTCATGATCATCATCATTAACTTCCTCCTCAACCGGCATCGCAACGACAGAGGTTTCCCCTTGCCCTGCGCCACCATCCAGAGGGATGAGAGGTTCGACAACCTCGTCAAGTTCTATCTTCCTCCCACTCAATTCTCTCGAGAGAAACTCCTTCTCGAGAAAAGTTCCGTTTTTAGCAACAAACACTTTGCCCTCGGATTTGAGATAGAAGGTGTACCCAACTGTCTCCTTTGGGTAACCTATGAAGACGCACTTTTCCGCTTTGGGTTCCAGCTTTTCAGGCTGAAGCTTTTTGACATAAGCATCACATCCCCAAACTTTAAGAAACGACAACTTTGGTCTTTTGCCATACCACAGTTCGTATGGTGTCGTATCAACGGATTTTGATGGTGCCCTATTTAAAGTGAATGCAGCTGTTTCTAATGCATAACCCCAAAATGATAACGGCAAATCAGTAAGAGACATCATAGATCGCACCATCTCTAACAAAGTACGATTACGACGTTCGGACACACCATTACGCTGTGGTGTTCCAGGCGGTGTTAACTGAGAAACAATTCCACATTGTCTTAAGTGAGTACCAAACTCGAAACTCAGATATTCACCCCCACGATCAGACCGTAGGAACTTGATCTTCTTGTTACGATGATTTTCTACTTCACTCTGAAATTGCTTGAACTTTTCAAATGTTTCAGACTTGTGCTTCATCAAGTAGACATAACCATATCTACTTAAATCGTCAGTGAAGGTGAGAAAATAACGATATCCGCCGCGTGCCTCCACGCTCATCGGACCACACACATCGGTATGTATGATTTCCAACAAGTCACTTGCACGCTCCATTGTTCCGGAGAACGGAGTTTTAGTCATCTTGCCCATGAGGCATGGTTCGCACGTGTCAAGTGAATCAAAGTCAAGTGACTCCAAAAGTCCATCAACATGGAGTTTCTTCATGCGCTTTACACCAATATGACCCAAGCGGCAGTGCCACAAAAATATGGCGCTATCATTGTTTACTCTAACTCTTTTGGTCTCAATGTTATGTATATGCGTATCGCTATCGAGATTCAATATGAACAATCCTCTCACATTCGGTGCATGACCATAAAAGATGTTACTCATAGAAATAGAACAACCATTATTCTCAGACTTAAAAGAGTAACCGTCTCGCAATAAACAAGATCCAGATATAATGTTCATGCTCAACGCAGGCACTAAATAACAATGATTTAAGTTCATCACTAATCCCGATGGTAGTTGAAGTGACACGGTGCCGACGGCGATTGCATCAACCTTGGAACCGTTTCCTACGCGCATCGTCACTTCGTCTTTCGCCAGCCTTCGTCTATTCCGCAGTTCTTGCTTCGAGTTGCAAATGTGAGCAACAGAACCGGTATCGAATACCCAGGCACTACTACGAGAGCCGGTTAAGTACACATCAATAACATGTATATCAAATATACCTGATTTTTCTTTGCCCGCCTTCTTATCTGCCAGATACTTGGGGCAATTGTGCTTCCAGTGACCCATACCCTTGCAATAGAAGCACTCTGTTTCAGGCTTAGGTCCAGCCTTGGGTTTCTTCGGCGGATTGGCAACAGGCTTGCCGCTCTTCTTCGAATTGCCCTTTTTTCCTTTGCCGTTTCTCTTGAAACTAGTGGTCTTGCTCACCATCAACACTTGATGCTCTTTACGGAGTTCAGACTCTGCGACTTTCAGCATCGCAAACAACTCGCCGGGAGACTTGTTCATCCCTTGCATGTTGTAGTTCAACACAAAGCCTTTATAGCTTGGCGGCAGTGATTGGAGGATTCTGTCAGTGATAGCTTCTTGCGGGAGTTCAATCCCAAGTTCAGTTAGACGGTTTGAGTACCCAAACATTTTGAGCACATGTTCACTGACAGACGAGTTTTCCTCCATCTTGCAAGCATAGAATTTATCGGAGGTCTCATACCTCTCGATCCGGGCGTTCTTCTGAAAGATAAACTTCAACTCCTGGAACATCTCAAATGCTCCATGACGCTCAAAGCGACGTTGAAGTCCCGGCTCTAAGCCATACAAGACTGCACATTGAACTATTGAGTAGTCCTCCTTACGTGCTAACCAAGCGTTCTTAACATCCCGATCAGCCGTAGCGGGTGGTTCATCTCCTAGCGCAGCATTAAGGACATAATCCTTCTTTCCAGCTTGTAAGATTAGCTTAAGATTACGAGCCCAGTCTACAAAGTTGCTTCCATCATCTTTCAACTTAGCTTTCTCTAGGAACGTATTTAAAATTCAGGATGACACTTGCGTGAGCCATGATCTACAACACAAATATATTCAAAGTGGACTTAGACTATGTTCAAGATAATTAGAGTTCAACTTAATCAAATTATATGCTAAACTCCCACTCAAAAAGTACATCTCTCTAGTCATTTGAGTGGTTCATGATCCACTTACACTATCCCAAGTCCGATCATCACGTGAGTCGAGAGTAGTTTCAGTGGTAAGCATCCCTATGCTAATCATATCAACTATATGATTCATGATCGACCTTTCGGTCTCATGTGTTCTGAGGCCATGTCTGCACATGCTAGGCTCGTCAAGCTTAACCCGAGTGTTCCGCGTGCGCAACTATTTTGCACCCGTTGTATGTGAACGTTGAGTCTATCACACCCGATCATCACGTGGTGTCTCGAAACGACGAACTGTAGCAACGGTGCACAGTCGGGGAGAACACAATTTCGTCTTGAAATTTTAGTGAGAGATCACCTCATAATGCTACCGTCGTTCTAAGCAAAACAAGGTGCATAAAAGGATTAACATCACATGCAATTCATAAGTGACATGATATGGCCATCATCACGTGCTTCTTGATCTCCATCACCAAAGCACCGGCACGATCTTCTTCTCACCGGCGCCACACCATGATCATCCATCAACGTGTTGCCATCGGGGTTGTCGTGCTACTTATGCTATTACTACTAAAGCTACATCCTAGCAAAATAGTAAACGCATCTGCAAGCACAAATATGTTAGTATAAAGACAACCCTATGGCTCCTGCCGGTTGCCGTACCATCGACGTGCAAGTCGATATTTCTATTACAACATGATCATCTCATACATCCAATATATCACATCACATCATTGGCCATATCACATCACAATCATACCCTGCAAAAACAAGTTAGCCGTCCTCTAATTTTGTTGTTGCAAGTTTTACGTGGTGACCAAGGGTATCTAGTAGGATCGCATCTTACTTACGCAAACACCACAACGGAGATATATGAGTTGCTATTTAACCTTATCCAAGGACCTCCTCGGTCAAATCCGATTCAACTAAAGTTGGAGAAACCGTCACTTGCCAGTCATCTTTGAGCAAAGGGGGTTACTCGTAACGATGAAACCAGTCTCTCGTAAGCGTATGAGTAATTTCGGTCCAAGCCGCTTCAATCCAACAATACCGCGGAATCAAGAAAAAACTAAGGAGGGCAGCAAAACGCACATCACCGCCCACAAAACCTTTTGTGTTCTACTCGAGAAGACATCTACGCATGAACCTAGCTCATGATGCCACTCTTGGGGAACGTCGCATGGGAAACAAAATTTTTCCTACGCGCACGAAGACCTATCATGGTGATGTCCATCTACGAGAGGGGATGAGTGATATACGTACCCTTGTAGATCGTACAGCAGAAGCGTTAGAGAACGCGGTTGATGTAGTGGAACGTCCTCACGTCCCTCGATCCGCCCCGCGAACAATCCCGCGATCAGTCCCACGATCTAGTACCGAACGGACGGCACCTCCGCGTTCAGCACACGTACAGCTCGACGATGATCTCGGCCTTCTTGATCCAGCAAGAGAGACGGAGAGGTAGAAGAGTTCTCCGGCAGCGTGACGGCGCTCCGGAGGTTGGTGATGATCTTGTCTCAGCAGGGCTCCGCCCGAGCTCCGCAGAAACACGATCTAGAGGAAAAACTATGGAGGTATGTGGTCGGGCAGCCGTGAGAAAGTCGTCTCAAATCTGCCCTAAAAGCCCCATATATATAGGAGGAGGGAGGGGGACCTTGCCTTGGGGTCCAAGGGACTCCCAAGGGGTCGGCCGAGCCAAGGGGGGGAGGACTCCCCCCCCAAACCGAGTTGGACTTGGTTTGGTGGGAGGAGTCCCCCTCCCTTCCCACTTCTTCCCTCTTTTTTTTTCTTTTCCTTTGATTTTCTTTTCTTGGCGCATAGGCCTCCTTGGGGCTGTCCCACCAGCCCACTAAGGGCTGGTGTGTCCCCCAAAAGCCTATGGGCTTCCCCGGAGTGGGTTGCCCCCCTCCGGTGAACTCCCGGAACCCATTCGTCATTCCCGGTAACTCCGAAAACCTTCCGGTAATCAAATGAGGTCATCCTATATATCAATCTTCGTTTCCGGACCATTTCGGAAACCCTCGTGACGTCCGTGATCTCATCCGGGACTCCGAACAACATTCGGTAACCAACCATATAACTCAAATACGCATAAAACAACGTCGAACCTTAAGTGTGCAGACCCTGCGGGTTCGAGAACTATGTAGACATGACCCGAGAGACTCCTCGGCCAATATCCAATAGCGGGACCTGGATGCCCATATTGGATCCTACATATTCTACGAAGATATTTATCGTTTGAACCTCAGTGTCAAGGATTCGTATAATCCCGTATGTCATTCCCTTTGTCCTTTGGTATGTTACTTGCCCGAGATTCGATCGTCAGTATCCGTATACCTTCGGAGATACCTGTAGAGCATCTTTATAGTCACCCAGTTACGTTGCGACGTTTGATACACACAAAGCATTCCTCCGGTGTCAGTGAGTTATATGATCTCATGGTCATAGGAATAAATACTTGACACGCAGAAAACAGTAGCAACAAAATGACACGATCAACATGCTACGTCTATTAGTTTGGGTCTAGTCCATCACGTGATTCTCCTAATGACGTGATCCAGTTATCAAGCAACAACACCTTGTTCATAATCAGAAGACACTGACTATCATCGATCAACTGGCTAGCCAACTAGAGGCATGCTAGGGACGGTGTTTTGTCTATGTATCCACACATGTAAATGAGTCTTCATTCAATACAATTATAGCATGGATAATAAACTATTATCTTGATACAGGAATTATAATAATAACTATACATTTATTATTGCCTCTAGGGCATAATTCCAACATTGTCACCTTAAGAGCGCAGTGACAGGTGACAAAAGCTTCAACATGGGAGCTATTATAGCAAGGAGGCTGAATAAGAATGCTATTGAAGGGGATTTCTTTGGTGGCATCTATGCCATTCGCATAGCAAATTTTCTTGGAGTACCCATCCGCGAAGGAGATCCCCCGCTCCATACAGCTTTCCTTGACCGCGTCGCTTTGACACGCTACCAGTTCCTTGAGAGGGATTATTAATCCCTCCTATACCGTTTGATATTTAACCGGCAACGTCTTTTCCATATTACCCTTCCTGCTCCTGCCTTCTTTGACTTTCAGGTAAAACAGAGA
The DNA here is from genome assembly GCF_904849725.1 of Hordeum vulgare subsp. vulgare. NCBI lineage: Eukaryota > Viridiplantae > Streptophyta > Magnoliopsida > Poales > Poaceae > Hordeum > Hordeum vulgare. The sequence continues at coordinate 532,916,275 of NC_058520.1, read as the reverse complement.
TATTACATAACCAGAGGAGAGGAAGAGGAGTATGAGAGGGAGTCAAAGGCTGCTCGTCTCCGTGAGGCAGCTATTCAGGCACTGGCTGCAGCGCTCCCGTATAACCCCCATTATGATTTTGGGTTTCGCCAGGACCATCCTTGGGAGTAGACCAACTTAGGCCAAAAGCCTAAGCTTGGGGGAGTATGTGTTCTCACCGACTTTACATTCTTGCTTATGCTTTCACTTTGTTAGCCGGTGTTCACACTTTGCCACTGTATCATCCTAGTTTATTTTCTTTTTCTCGTTTTCTTTTCGTGTGTCTGCCTAGTTGAGAAAAACCAAAAAGATTTTATTTTTCTTCTTTTGCTTGTTGGGAGCTTTCGCGTGTAAATAGTTTTCTTTTTCTTTGGGTCAAGGTAGAAGATATTGGTTACAATGTTTAGTGGCTCTTGCATGCATACCTGTTTAGCTTTCAAAGAGCCATATTACTTTGTCTTCTCCTTTGTGTTTGCCTGCAGATTCCAGCGTAGTCCAATGCACGAGCACGCTTATTATTGTTCACATCGTTCGGTCATGCAAGTGAAAGGCAACGATATATGATGAAGTGACTTAGCCTGGAAAAGCTGGTATGAACTCGATCTATTTTGTTTATGTAAGTATGGCTAGCTCATCATGCCTGGTTCAGCTTTGTTGTGAGAGAAACATGTTTGCAATGACAACTTAGAGATCATAGTTGCTTATGCCATGCTTACTTAGCTAGGAGCTTATAATGGTTTGTCTTGGTTGCCCACATGAATTTTGAGATGACTATGATGTAGTATGATAGGATGGTATCCTCCTTTGAATGATTCAAGTGGCTTGACTTGGCGCATGTTTACGCATGTAGTTGAAACAAAATCAACATAGCCTCTATGATGTTCATTTTCATGGTGATTTATGTCCTACTCATGCTTGCACTCAATGTTAGTTAATCTCAATGCATTTTGATGACTGTTGTCGCTCTCTAGTTGGTCGCTTCCCAGTCTTTTGCTAGCCTTCACTTGTACTAAGCGGGAATACTTCTTGTGCATCCACTTCCATAAACCCAAAGTTGTTCCATATGAGTCCACCATACCTACCTATGTGCGGTATCTACCTGCCGTTCCAAGTAAATTTGCATGTGCCACTCTCTAAATCTTCAAGAAATAATCTGTTTTGCATGTCTGAACCGCTCATGTGGTGACAGGGGGCTATCGGTATCTTACATGCTAGGTGTGTTATCCTCGATATGTATTTATTCACTATCATTCATGAGAAAGGGGCCGGTAATTCGAATTCATAGTTCCATGCTCAAATCAAAAAGATAATTGCAAACAAAACTCCCCCAGGATTGATGTTGGTATGGACGGTACCCGAGTATTCGGTTAGCCGTGGAGTGTGATTGATTGGTGGTGGGGGAGTCAAAACTTGATTTTTCTGTTTGGGAACCGCCTATAGCATGTGAAGCGTGCAAGATGTTGAGAACTCTTAGTTATTGAGTTGACAATGAAAGCATGCCACCCAAAATTATTATCTCTGTTTTCAAAGCTTGAGCTCTGGCACCTCTGCAAATCAATCCTTTCCTCTGCGAAGGACATCTTGTTACCCTTCATGGAAAAAACACGATGCGTGCCTTGCTGCCCCTTCTGTCACTGGGAAAGGTCACCGCACGGTATGAACCCAAAACCAAGCACTTCTCCCATTGCAAGAATCATAGGTCTAGTTGGCCAAACAAAACCCAAGACTCGGAGAGACTTACAAGGATATCAAATCATGCATATAAGAAATCAGCAAAGACTCAAATATAATTCATAGATAATCTGATCACAAATCCACAATTCATCGGATCTCAACAAACACACAGCCAAAGAGGATTACATCGGATAGATCTCCATGAAGATCATGGAGAACTTTGTATTGAAGATCCAAAAGAGAGAAGAAGCCATCTAGCTACTAACTACGGACCCGTAGGTCTGAAGTAAACTACTCACGAGTCATTGGAGAGGCAATGAAGTTGATGTAGAAGCCCTCCAGCTCCAAAGCCCCCTCCGGCACGGCACTGGGAAGGGTCTCCAGATGAGATCTTGCGGAAACGGAAGCTTGCGACGACGGAAAAGTGGTTTCGTGGACGCCCTCATTTTTTCTGGGATTTTAGGGAATATATAGGCCAAAGAGCTAGGGCAGGGGAGCTCCAGGGAGGCCACAAGCCTAGTAGCCACGACCCCCCTGGCCGCGGCTACACGGCTTGTGGGCTCCCTGTGGGACTCCCGCCTTGGCCCTCAAGTCCCCCGATCTTCTTCTGTTCTGGAAAAATTCATTTCGGGGATTTTACTCCGTTTGGACTCCGTTCCAAAATCAGATATGAAAAGAGTCAAAAACACAGAAAAACAGGAACTCGCACTTGGCACTGAATTAATAAGTTAGTCCCAAAGACATATAAAAGGTATATAAAACATCCAAAGTTGACAAGATAACAACATGAAACCATAAAAAATTATAGATACGTTTGAGACGTATCACCTATCTATTTATATTCATGTTGAGTCATCCTTCTCTTACAAAAGCACCAATTAGAGAGCACCTCTGTCATTTTTATGCTTTGCTTTTAACTGTGTTGAGTATGACTGTGACTGGATCTTCTTTGCCATGAATTACAATGTTTAGTCAGCCCTTGGTCTTTGAAGGTGCTCTGCATTTATGTTTTGCGGTCTCAGAAAGAGCTAGCGAGATACCATCTGTTCGTACTGCTTCATGTTGTTTTGATTGAAGTGTTGACGTTTGAGACTTATTATCATTTGCTCGCTAGCTGATTACGCCATTGATATGAGTTTACCGTGAGACCTAGATGTCATTTGCTTATGTGGTTTGCTTGTGATCTTGCTGAAACTCTGGTTATGAGTTAGACATAGTTGCAACAACAAGATCAAACAGAGTTCGTCAAAGTTTTTCTTTTGTCTCTTTTAGTTTGTCAACTGAATTGCTTGAGGACAAGCAAGGCTTTAAGCTTGGGGGAGTTGATACGTCTCCGTCGTATCTACTTTTCCGAACTCTTTTGCCCTTGTTTTGGACTCTAATTTGCATGATTTGAATGGAACTAACCCTGACTGACGCTGTTTTCAGCAGAAGTGCCATGGTGTTGTTTTTGTGCAGAAATAAAAGTTCTCGGAATGTCCTGAAAATTTACAGAGAATTTTTCTGGAATAAAAGAAAAAGACCTACGCAAAGATCCACCGGAGGGGGCGTGCGAGTGGGCCACAAGCCCCTGGGCCGCGGCCACCCCCTAGGCCGCGTCGTGAGGGCTTGTGGGGCCCACGTGGCACCACCGCCCCCAAACTCAGCTCTATATCTTCCGTCTCGCGCGGAAAAAAATCAGGGAGAAGGTTTCATCGCGTTTTATGATACGGAGGCACCGCCACCTCCTGTTCTTCATCTAGAGAGCAGATCTGGAGTCCGTTCGGGGCTCCGGAGAGGGGAAATCGTCGCCATCGTCATCATCAACCTTCCTCCATCGTCAATTCCATGATGCTCTTCATCGTTCTTGAGTAATCTCATCGTAGGCTTGCTATACAGTGATGAGTTGGATGAGATCTATCATGTACTCGAGTTAGTTTTGACGGGGATTGATCCCTAGTATCCACTATGTTCTAGATTGATGTTGCTACAACTTGGCTATGCTTAATGCTTGTCACTAGGGTCCGAGTGCCATGATTTAAGATCTGAACCTATTATGTTGTCGCCAATATATGTGTGTTTTAGATCCTATCTTGCAAGTTGTAGTCACCTACTATGTGTTATGACCCGGCAACCCTGGAGTGACAATAGCCGGAACAACTCCCGGAGATGATGATAGTATGAGGAGTTCATGTATTCACCATGTGTTAATGCGTTGGTCCTGTTCTTTATTAAAAGGAGAACCTTAATATCCTGTAGTTTCCATTAGGACCCCGCTGCCACGGGAGGGATGGACAATAGATGTCATGCAAGTTCTTTTCCCTAAGCACGTATGACTACATATGGAATACATGCCTACATTAGATTGACGAACGGGAGCTAGTTACTTATCTCTCCGTGTTATAGCTGTTACATGATGAATCACATCCATCATACTCATCCATCACCGATCCACTGCCTATGAGTCTTTTACTACTGGTCCTTGCTACGTTACTTTGTCTAGGCTTGTCCCTTGCTACAAAAGGGATTGGGCCACTTTGCTACTACTGTTGCTATTACTGTTACTCTGCTGCTGCTGCTACTGCTGTTCCTTGCTACTTCGCTGTTACTTGTTGCAAGATCCTTTTTCGACACCGTTGTCGGGGAAGAATAGTTACTCGCCCACGTGCAACCTACTGGCGCCATTGATACAACAGTTAGGAATAGTCTGCCGTCAACATATCGTTTCTGACACCGTTGCTATCATACTACTTTGCTACTGATACTTTGCTTGCACACACTAATCTTTCAGGTGTGGTTGAATCTGACAAACTCAGCTGCTAATACTTGAGAATATTCTTTCGCTTTCCCTTGTGTGCGAATCAACAAACTTGGGTTGAATACTCTACCCTCGAAAACTGTTGCTATCCCTTACACTTGTGGGTTATCAGTGAACACACTGGAGCGCAGCTTGATAGGACTTAGATCCGACGACGGGGAAATCTATATCCCACCCACTACGCCTCTGACAAAGATCATCGAGTGCCCGGGCACGGGCTCCCCGCATCAATCACGTGAGCTGAGGATGGTCTACGTCCCGGTTAGCGATCTTTCGGACTTATCCAACAGTCCGGAAAATCTATCTCATCGTGGCAACTCGTCGGGGCCAGCGACAGGCCCAGTACGCGACCTTGTCGGGAACCCAACCATCGAGGTTTATTGCCCGCAAATCACGGGAATTCAAAAAAATTCCCCACCCATAACCCATACCGAGCATAAGACGGAAGAGCATGGCTCTCCGGGCACGTACAAAGTCATGCAGAAGCGAGGGGAATTAGTACACCACTTTTGGGCCAAATTCCTCCTCGGCAACAAGATCGGAGGCCACGACGAGCGGGAGCTTATTCAAGCTTTCCAGTAGCATTGCCACAACTTGGGCATCCTCAACGCCCTCTCTCGTTGCCGGATACAATCATGCACCGTGCTGTTGAGCATAGTGCTCAAATACCGCGTCAGGGAAAGTACTTTGCAAATTCCGCAAATGTGCAACGACCCAAGCCTCGCCAGACCAATCCGGACAAGACGCCCACCCTCGTTTATGGGGCCGGTCACAACCGGAAACTCGGCAAAAAGAACTCGAACGCAGGCTAAATCGGTCCTCGACGTACTACTGGACGAGACATGCCACATAAATACTGCCCCGTGTGAATCAAGCTCCACACATAGCCTTAGAGCATGCTGGATCCTCAGGCAGGTTGCCAAAAGCGGAGAGGCTATCCTCATCGCGACACCCTCGAAGCTCTGGCCAACAACACCGCTGGATACAACCAAAGAGATCTTAATGATCTATGAGACGTTCACATCTAAAAATCAGAGATAGAGAGCCTTTCGGGAACTCCATCAAATCCATCATGTAGCAGCGGCGAACCCATGGTCAAACACACCTATCACGTTTGACCAGGGCGATGACCCGATGGCCAATACATGCCGGGTATGTGCCGCCCTAGTCCTAAACCCCATAATCGATAGCTTCAGACTCAACAAAGTACTGATGGACAGGACAAGGACCTCAACCACATTTACAAGGACACAGTTGAAAAAACACAGTTCGACCAATCTAGAATCGAGCCGAGCACAACCACCTTCTGGGGTATTGTCCCCAAGACAGAGGCCCACTGCACAGGATGAGTAGCGCTCGACATGGTATTCGATACGCCCGATAATTACCGATCCGAAGAGCTACTCTTTCATATTGTCCCATTCCATAACGGCTATCACACACTGTTGGGACGCGAAGCCTTCACACGGTTCGAGACCATACCACATTATAGGTACATGCAACTCAAAATGCCAGGGCTAAACAGAGTGATCACGGTAAACAGTTACCCAAAAAGATCCCTCTGGGCCAAAAACAAAACGACATACCTCGCCCTCGAAGTTCTGGTAGAGACCCTTGCCGCAAAAGAACTCACGGCACTACGTGCCGTGGTGGACAAAAATGACGTGATCTTCGGCAAGCAGCCCAAGTCCACATCCTTCTAATCGGCCAACTAAATCGTCAAATTCCACGTACACCGAACAAACCCAATTAAAACAACATCAATCGGGGCACAACTGGAGCGAGAAATCAACGAAGCACTATGCGCTTTTCTACGCGCAAACTCGGACATATTTTCCTGGCACCCATCAGACATGCGAGGAATCCCTTGGGGGCTTGCAGAGCAAAGCCTGGATATAATAGCTGGTTTCAAACCTGTCAAACAGGCCTTGCGCCAATTTTCTGAACCTAAACACCAAGCTATGGGCGAAGAGCTCGCCAAGTGGCTGGAAGTCGGTTTCATCAGGGACATTAAACACCCCGGCTGGTTGGGAAACCGATGATGGTACAAAAGAAGGACAAATCCTGGCAGTTATGCGCCAATTTTGAAGACCTAAACAAAGCCTGCCCCAAGGATCCCTTTCTGTTGCCGATCAAATTATGAACGCCACAGCCGACCATGATGCCCTATGCTTCCTCGATGCCTACTCCGGATACCATCAGATCAAAATGAAGGAATACGATCATGCAAAAACCACATTAATAACACCCTACGAGCCATTCTGTTTCAACACAATGCCGTTCGGGCTAAAGATGTGGGCGCCACAATTGAGGCATATGTAGACGATATGGTCGTCAAGACCAGACACGTCAACCAGCTAGTGGACGACCTCAAGGAGACCTTTGCCAACTTACAGGAATACGACATTCGGTTTAATCCGGATAAATGCGTCTTTGGAGTCCCCGCTGGAAAGCTCCTCGGATTTATCATATCACAAAGAGGAATTGAAGCCAATCCGACCAAAGTACGAGCATTGTCGCAGCTCGTGATACCAGCATAGCTACAACATGTCCAAAAGCTGGTAGGCTGCATGGCATCCCTAAGCCAATTTATATCTCGTCTAGGCAAGAAGGCCCTGCCACCGTATCGGTTGCTGAACAAAACCAAAGATTTCAAGTGGACCGATGAGGCCACAACGGCTGTGTAGGACATCAAGACGATACTAGCTAGCAATCCCATACTAGCAGCACCCTTCACAGGGGAGCCGATGTTTCTATATATATCAGGAACCAATCAAGTCGTCAACGCGGTACTCGTGTAGAACGAGAAGCTGAAGGCCAACAACTACTGATTCAAAGGTCGGTCTTCTACGTATGTGAAGTTCTCACCCCATACAAAACCAGGTACTCACATTACCAAAAGATCGCCTACACAGTGTTCATGGCATCATGGGAGCTTTGACACTATTTCCAGGAGTGTGCAGTCAGTGTGACTTTGGAAATTCCTCTAAACGATATTATCAACAATAAGGACGCCACTGGTCGGATAACGAAATGGTCCATCGAGCTCCTGCCATATGAGATCACCTACAAACCACGATGGGCCATCAAATCTGAGGTCCTCACTAACTTCGTGGCTGAATGGATCGAGGTCGAACTCCCCAAAGAGAATAACACTTATGCTCATTGGACCATGTACTTCGACGGGTCCAAAACTCTCACCGGATTAGGGGCTGGAGTGATTCTCACATCCCTCACCGGGGATAATGTTCGGTAAGTGCTACAGATCATGTATGCCGATTCAAACAACACAGCCGAATACGAAGCCTTGTTACACGGTCTTCGGATGGCAGCATCAATGGGCATTCACTGGCTCGAAGTGCGAGGATACTCTAATCTTGCCATTTCACAAATCAATGGTGAATTCGACGCAAAGAATCCAGAAATGTCAGCTTATAGAATGCCATCCTCAAAATATCATCACGATTTGAAGGATTAGAGTTCCACGATGTCTCAAGAGACAACAACCAAGCAGCGAACGTTCTCACCCGCTTAGGTGCAAAGCATGACCCCATACCTAGAAACATCTTTCTAGAGCTGTTGTTCAAGCCATCCGTAGTATGGCAAGACGAGACGGTCCGCACAGGGGATGAAGGAGAAGAGCCGGTGGTACCCCTAGCGACCGAGCATGACGATCAAGTCATCAACGGGTCTTCAATCGAAGAAACACCCTCGGACCATGAGGTCATGGCCATAATTGCGCCATGGACTGAATCCTTCCTTGCTTATCTATTACGTAAGGAGCTGCCCGACAACCAAACTGAGGCGTGACGTATCATCCGCCGATCAAAGACTTATGAGGTCCACAAGGGTGAGCTATATAAAAAGAGCACCACAAGAGTACTCCAATGATGCATATCCGAGGAAGAAGGAAGGCAGCTTTTGGCAGAGGTACACGCCCGTATGGGCAGTCACCATGCAGCAGCACGGGCCGTGGTCAACCAGGCTTTTCAAGTCATATTCTACCGGCGGACGGCCCGAGAGGATGCCCACGCACTCATTTAGCGTTATACGGGGTGTCAACTCTTTGCAAACCAAATCCACATGCCCCCAACAGCTCTTTGAACAATTCCGATCACCCGACCCTTTGCAGTGTGGGGTCTGGATATGGTAAGTCCAGTTAAAGGGGGGACCAAGAAAAAGAAATACCTCCTGGTTATGGTTGACAAATTTACCAAATGGATCAAAGCAAATCCGGTCACCTCGACCAAGGCTAAACCAGTAATCGAAGCATCTCCAGTGTCGTACATCGTTATGGTGTTCCGCACAACATAATAACAGACAATGGGTCCAATTTCACTGCCCACGAGGTAAAAAATTGGTGCGCAAACTTGGGCGTAAAGCTCGATTATACTTCCATATACCACCCGCTGACCAACGGACACGTCAAAAGAGCCAACGAGCTCATTATGAGCGGTATTAAACCCAGGTTGGTCCGCTGCCTTCAAGATTCTGATTGCCAATGGGTGGAGGAGCTCGACTCCGTGCTATGGGGTTGCGAATCCTCCCGTCTTTGTGGTGTACACCCCCTTCTTTATGGTGCTATGGGGCTTGCGAATCCTCCCCTCTTTATGGTGTACACCCCCTATGAGGATTGCCAATGAATTAATCCACAAGGTACACCCCCTTCTTTATGGTGTACGCGGTTGAAGCAGTCCTCCCCTGTGACATAATACACGACGCACCTTGATACGTCTCCAACATATGTATAATTTTTTATGGTTTCATGCTATTATCCTGTCAAACTTTGGTTGTTTTGTATGCCTTTTATATCTTTTTGGGACTAACTTATTAACTCAGTGCCAAGTGCCAGTTCCTATTTTCTCCGTGTTTTTGACCCCTTTCAGAGGACGGTTTTAAACGGAGTCCAAATGGAACGAAACTTCCAAAAAGATTTTTTCCGAAATGGAAGAAGATCGGAAGCTTGAGAACCAAGGCATGGGGCCACTAAGGACCCACAAGCCCCCTAGCCGCGGCCAGGGGGGCCCGTGCCTCCTAGGCTTGTGGGCTCCCTGGGCCACCTCTGCCCTAGGTCTTTTGCCTATATATTCCCATAAATTCCAGAAAAAATCAGGAGATCATCGAAAGTACTTTTCCGCCGCCGCAAGCTTCTGTCTCCGCAAGATCCCATGCGGGGCACGTTCTGGTGCCCTGCCGGAGGGGGATTCGGATACGGAGGGCTTCTTCATCAACACCATGACCTCTCCGATGATGCGTGAGTAGTTCACCATAGACCTACGGGTCCATAGCTAGTAGCTAGATGGCTTCTTCTCTCTCTTGGATCTTCAATACAAAGTTCTCCATGATCTTCATGGAGATCTATCTGATGTAATATTCTTTTCCGGTGCGTTTGTCGAGATCCGATGAATTGTGGATTTATGATCAGATTATCTATGAGTCTTATTTGAGTTTCTTCCGGTCTCTCTTATGCATGATTTCATATCCTTGTAATTCTCTTCGAGTTGTGGGTTTTGTTTGGCCAGCTTGATCTATGATTCTTGCAATGGGAGAAGTGCTTGGTTTTGGGTTCATACGATGTGGTGACCTCACCCAGTAACAGAAGGGGTAGCGAGGCACGCATCGTGTTGTTGCCATCAAGGGTAAAAAGATGGGGTTTTCATCATTGGTTTGAGTTTATCCCTCTACATCATGTCATCTTGCTTAAGGCGTTACTCTGTTTGTCATGAACTCAATACACTAGATGCATGCTGGATAGCGGTCGATGTGTGGAGTAATCGTAGTAGATGAAGAAAGTATCGGTCTACTTGTCTCGAACGTGATGCCTATATGCATGATCATTGCCTTAGATATCGTCATGACTTTGCGCGGTTCTATCAATTGCTCGACAGTAATTTGTTCACCCACCGTAATATTTGCTATTTTGAGAGAAGCCTCTAGTGAACACTATGGCCCCCGGGTCTACTTCACACCATATTTTCAACCTTACTCTTTTTCTTCGTTGCACTTTCCGCCTTCAGATCTCAATTTGCAATCAATCTTGAAGGGATTGACAACCCCTTTATAGTGTTGGGTGCAAGCTCTTTTGTGTTTGCGCAGGTACTCTGGACTTGACGAGATTCTCCTACTGGATTGATACCTTGGTTCTTAAACTGAGGGAAATACTTGCTGCTCCTGTGTTGCATCACCCTTTCCTCTTCAAGGGAAAAACCAACGCAAGCAAGTCTCCGTCAATGTGTAAATTTCTGGCGCTATTTTTTGAGAAGTAGCTGAAGGATTTCTGGCGCCGTTGCCGGGGAGGATCAAGTCAAGAACTCATCCAAGTAAGTGTCGCAAACTCATCTCTTGCATTTACCTTTTTTGCATCTCGTTTTCCTCTCCCCCACTTCTGGAAAACAAAAATTTACAAAAAAATATTTTCCTTTTTCGTTTGCCTTTTTCTCTCGCTTGTTGTCTGTTCGTTTGTGTGGGATAGTCTACTTGTCCTCATGGCTAGATCCACCACTTCAAACAATACTCCCGAGAACGAAGTTCTCAATTTCAAACAAATTGAGGAAGAAAACTTAAAGGATGCTTGGTATAGGATTTGCAATGCTCAGAGTAGATCTACTCATAAGCAATCCACTACCGTCCTACTTCGCGGTTTTTATGTGGGTATTTCTCCTTGGAATAGGTATATTCTTGACACCATCATAGGCGGAAATTTCTTGGGTAGCCATACCGTTGATCTTAGGGAGCTGTAATAAATTTGGTAGGCTTACCCCCACTCATCGTTAATGGAACTACCTTAACTCTGGATCATGCGATGCGTAGGCTGGACGTCATTGAATATAAAGTTGCTACGATCAAACTTATTGATATTTTGGATAAAAAGATCCACAATCAAATCACTCAGTACGGATCCAAGGTGGGAATGGTTTTGAAAAATTTAAAGGATAAGGAACCCACAGTTAACAAAAACTAGGTCATGATTCCTCTAGGATTGGCAAACTAGAGGACGTTATAACCAACATGGGTTACGCTTTTGCCGCTGTGCAGAATCCTCCAGACTTTTCCCACAACAAGGTCACCAAGTCTGTTTTTGTTCCTAAAAATATTGGTGAATCATCTAGCAAGAAAGATGAAAACTTTAAGATGACAAGTGATCACGCTACTTATGGCTTGAGCACCAAAGACGACGATACGTGATTCCATCACCTTATGCCTAGCTAAGGGCGTTAAATAATTGCGCTTGTTGGGCGGCAACCCAATGAATTTATCTTTTTCTTTCTGTTTTGTTGCATCCACACTATCATAATTCTTTTGTGATTGTGTCTTTTGTGTTTCTTTTTGTGTTTGATCCAAGCAAAACCTTTATGACTAGTCTTGGTGATGGTTGTTTGATCATGCTGGAAAAAGACAGAAAAATTTCGCTCACGAGATTATTTTTTTACTTTTTATTCAGAAAGAGCTTTTGAGTTGACTTTTTTGTTGCTCGTTGATATGCCTTTTGCCCGGGCAGTCGTAATTTTTCAGAATTTTTGAGATACCATAAGTATATGAAGTATACAGATTGCTACAAACCGGTCTGTTTTTGACAAATTCTGTTTTTGTTGAGTTGGTTGCTTGTTTTGATAAACTATGGATAGTATTGGGGGGGGGGTACTAGCCATAGAAAAGGGAGAATACAGTAATCCAACACCAATATAAATAGAAATCAAGATTTCTATAGTACATAAAGAGGTGGTAGTTTGTTTTCTTGTGCTAATGCTATCACGAGTTTCTGTTTAAGTTTTGTGTTGTGAAGTTTTGAAGTTTTGGGTGAAGTTGTCATGGACAAAGAGATAAGGAGTGGAAAGAGCTCAAGCTTGGGGATGCCCAAGGCATCCCAAGCCAAATTCAAGGACACTAAAAAGCCTAAGCTTGGGGATGCCTCGGGAAGGCATCCCCTCTTTCGTCTTCAATCCATCGGTAACATTACTTGGAGCTATATTTTTATTCACCACATGATATGTGTTTTGCTTGGAGCGTCTTGTATCATAGGAGTCTTTTCTTTTTGTTGTGCACAATCATCCTTGCTGCACACCCTTTGAGAGAGACTTGCACTCATCGTGATTTTGCTAGAATGCTCATAGTGCTTCACTTATATCTTTTGAGCTAGATAATTTTGCTCTATGTGTTTCACTTAGATCTTTTAGAGCATGGTGGTTCGTGACTTGGTTGTAGGCTTGTGCTATGAAAGTAGTCTCCAAAGGTGATAGGTACCCAAAGAGGATACAAAAACTTCCATCTCCATGTGCATTGAGTAGAAAGAGAAGTTCGGTTCCTCTCAATTAGTTTTGAGACGTGGATTTGGTAATATTAAGAGTTATGTTAGTACGGTGTTGTGAATCTAGAAATACTTGTCTTGAAGTTAGTGATTCCCGTAGCATGCACGTATGGTGAACCGCTATGTTAGGAAGTCGGAGCATAATTGATCTATTTATTGTCATCCTTTGTGTTGCGGTCGGGATCGCGCGATGGTTAACACCTACCAACCCTTCCCCTAGGAGTATGCGTTTAGCTCTTTGTTTCAATTACTAATAAAAACTTTCGCAATAAGTATGTGAGTTCTTCATGACTAATGTGAGTCCATGGTATATATGCACTTTCACCTTCCACCATTGCTAGCCTCTCTAGTGCCGCGCAATTCTCGCCGGTGCACAAACCCACCATATGCCTTCCTCAAAACAGCCGCCATACCTACCTATTATGGCATTTTCATAGACATTCCGAGATATATTGCCATCAAACTCCCACCGTTTCGTCTCATGAATTGTGCCGTCACTCTCATATTGCCATTGCATGATCATAAGATAGCCAGCGAGATGTTTCAACGTCATACGCCAAGCTAGATCGTTGCACATCCCGGTACACTGCCGAAGGCATTTCCTATAGAGTCATCATCATTTTGAGCTCTGAGCTGTGAGTAAATAAAAGTGTGATGATCATCATTATTAGAGCATTGTCCCATGTGAGGAAATAAAAAGAGGAGGCCAAAGAGCCCAAATAAAAAAGAAGAAATAAAAAAAGAAGAGGCCCAAGAGCCCAAATAAAAAAGAGAGAAAAAGTGAGAAGGGACAATGCTACTATCTTTTTCCACACTTGTGCTTCATTATAGCACCATGTTCTTCATGATTGAGAGCTTCTCGTTTCGTCACCACCATATGCTAGTGGGAATCTTCATTATATAACTTGGCTTGTATATTCCAATGATGGGCTTCCTCAAAATTGCCCTAGGTCTTCATGAGCAAGCAAGTTGGATGCACACCCACTAGTTCTCCTTTTGAGCTTTCACATACTTATAACTCTAGTGCATCCTTTGTATGGCAATCCCTACTCATTCGCATTGATATCTATTAATGGGCATCTCCATAGCCCTTTGATACGTCGAGTCAATGTGACTATCTCCTCCTTTTTGTCTCACAACTATCACCACACTCTATTCCACCTATAGTGCTATATCCATGGCTCACGCTCATGTATTGCGTGATAGTTATAAAAGGTTTGCGAAAGTAAGAGTGCGAAAACAATTACTTGGCCAATACCGGGGTTGTGCATGATGTAAATTAGTTGTGTGAGGATGATGGAGCATAGCGAGACTATATGATTTTGTAGGGATAACTTTCTTTGGCCTTGTTATTTCGAAAGTTCGTGATTACCTTGCTAGTTTGCTTGAAGTATTATTGTTTTCATGTCAATAGCAAACTATTGTTTTGAATCTTACGGATCTGAACATTCATGTCACACAAAAGAAGTTGCAAAGGACAACTATGCTAGGTAGCATTCCACATCAAAAATTCAGTATTTATCACTTCCCTACTCGAGGACGAGCAGGAGTTAATCTTGGGGATGCTTGATACGTCTCCAACGTATCTATAATTTTTTATGGTTTCATGCTATTATCTTGTCAAAATTTGGTTGTTTTGTATGCCTTTTATATCTTTTGGGGACTAACTTATTAACTCAATGCCAAGCCAATTCCTGTTTTTTCGTGTTTTTGACCCCTTTCAGAGGAGGATTTTAAATGGAGTCCAAACGGAACGAAACTTCCAAAAAGATCCAAAACAAAAGAAGATCGGGAAGCTTGAGAACCAAGGCAGGGGGCCACCAGGGATCCCACAAGCCCCCTAGCCGTGGCCAGGGGGGCCCGTGCCTCCCAGGATTGTGGGCTCCCTGGGCCACCTCTGCCCTAGGTCTTTCGCCTATATATTCCCATAAATTCCAGAAAAAATCAGGAGATCATCGAAAGTACTTTTCCGCCGCCGTAAGCTTCTGTCTCCTCAAGATCCCATCTGGGGCACATTCTGGTGCCCTGCGAGAGGGAGGATTCGGATACGGAGGGCTTCTTCATCAACACCATGATCTCTTCGATGATGCGTGAGTAGTTCACCATAGACCTACGGGTCCATAGCTAGTAGCTAGATGGCTTCTTCTCTCTCTTGGATCTTCAATACAAAGTTCTCCTTGATCTTCATGGAGATCTATCCGATGTAATATTCTTTTGCGGTGCATTTGTCGAGATCCGATGAATTGTGGATTTATGATCAGATTATCTATGAATCTTATTTGAGTTTCTTCTGATCTCTCTTATGCATGATACATATCCTTGTAATTCTCTTCGAGTTGTGGGTTTTGTTTGGCCAGCTTGATCTATGATTCTGTCAATGGGAGAAGTGCTTGGTTTTGGGTTCATACCGTGCGGTGACCTCACCCTATGACAGAAGGGGTAGCGAGGCACGCATCGTGTTGTTGCCATCAAGGGTAAAAAGATGGGGTTTTCATCATTGGTTTGAGTTTAGCCCTCTACATCATGTCATCTTGCTTAAGGCGTTACTCTGTTTGTCATGAACTCAATACACTAGATGCATGCTGGATAGCGGTCGATGTGTGGAGTAATAGTAGTAGATGCAGGAAGTATCAGTCTCCTTGTCTCGTACTTGATGCCTATATGTATGATCATTGCCTTAGATATCATCATGACTTTGCGAGGTTCTATAAATTGCTCGACAGTAATTTGTTCACCCACCGTAATATTTGCTATTTTGAGAGAAGCCTCTAGTGAACACTATGGCCCCCGGGTCTACTTCACACCATATTTTCAGCCTTACTCTTTTTCTTCGTTGCACTTTCCGCCTTCAGATCTCACTTTGCAATCAATCTTGAAGGGATTGACAACCCCTTTATAGCGTTGGGTGCAAGCTCTTTTGTGTTTGCGCAGGTACTCTGGACTTGATGAGATTCTCCTACTGGATTGATACCTTGGTGCTCAAACTGAGGGAAATACTTACTGCTCCTGTGCTGCATCACCCTTTCCTCTTCAAGGGAAAAACCAACACAAGCAAGTCTCCGTCAACGTGTCAATTTCTGGCGCTGTTGTTTGAGAAGTAGCACACCTCACGTGTGTATGTACGAGGAAAAAGAAGTCGAGCTAGATCGGTAGGATGACCTAGATGCATTGGAAGGCAAGCGTGACATAGCTTTGGCCCGATTAACTTTCTATCAATAACAAGTTCGACACTATGAGAGCAGGTAAGTCCGGACAAAGGGATATAACGTGGCAGAACTCGTGCTACGCCTCCCCGAGAAGCAGAAGCATAAACTTCACCCTAAGTGGGAGGGCCCTTTTATGATCGATGAAATCTTAACAGGAGGATCTTATTGCCTGTGCAAATCCGAAGACAACCGCCTCGAACCCATTATGATCCTCCCTTTTTCATCACTTTCTTTTTTCCGTATCACCCACATTTTTATTATTTTTCCTATAGGGATAATTAGCTGTTCTCGCGTCATGTTCGGCTTAACCGAACACCCTCGGACATTTACCAAATCAGCCGTGTTAAACGGAACGACCAAGTAGCACCTAGGGGCTTCCTAAAGAAGTTGTTCAAAATATTTGTCATACATACTTGTTCATGTATGCATCTTGTAATAAAAACATCGATTCTTGCCATTGTATGCATCAATTGGACTTAAGATTTTAGCAATGCTGAGTTGCCTTGCTCCTGTGCTTCTTGTGATACAACTTGATCGGCTAGAACGATGCCTGCCTATTCGGCAATTTTCTGCATCATCAAACCGATGGCCGTGTTAAGTGGATAAACAACCTTACCGACTACAACCGATGTAGAAGCCCCGGAAAAAGGAACCTATAAAGGAACTATTTTTTTTCCCGAATATGCTTATTATGCCTAGTCGTAATATAAAATAATCCACCCAAACATCTTTTGTGTGTTAGTACCACATGGCCAGATTGCCTAGTTATCGGAAATTTGATTCCTAACTTTGCAGGATACAAAGTTGAAACACTACCCAGTTTATAACACGGGAGGTAGAAGCCGATGGCCAGTTAAAGACATAATTTTCAAAATTGGGAGGGAAGTGCCTTAACACACAAATATCATTACAGGTGATTACACGCCTGGTGATTGATCTAGTTGATCTATTATAGCATCTAATGCATAGTCCTCCTGTGACAAGCACGCACGAGCATCACTTGATTGTACACGAGATGTGGAGGAATCTCCTTCCCATCTGTTCGCATTGGTCCAACTCGAGCCATGTGCTCGGGATCTAGGCGGGTAAAGTGGGTCTTCATCACACCCCACGCCTCCCGAGCTCTTTCTCGGCAGGCCAAGGTCCTCCACAATTCGAAGCGATTGTGGGCTCCTGTAAATTGCTCAGCAAGATCGACCAACCCTTAGGGTCTTGGTTTGGCCATAAAGCTCAGACCATACTACGCATAGCCTTATGCGCACGCTCATGCACAATGGACAGTTCCTTCAACAGCCCCCGCCCCAAAGAAAGTGGCCTCCTCCTCACGACGCCCACTCAAAAGGCCTAATATAAAGGAGGAACAAATTTTCATGATCTACACAATAAAAGTTGAATAAGTTCCAGGTGAGAGCTTGCTACTTCTCAAACAACAGCGCCAAAATTTGACACGTTGACGGAGACTTGCTTGTGTTGGCTTTTCCCTTGAAGAGGAAAGGGTGATGCAACACAGGAGCAGTAAGTATTTCCCTCAGTTTGAGAACCAAGGTATCAATCCAGTAGGAGAATCTCGTCAAGTCTAGAGTACCTGCACAAACACAAAAGAGCTTGCACCCAACGCTATAAAGGGGTTGTCAATCCCTTCAAGATTGATTGCAAAGTGAGATCTGAAGCGGAAAGTGCAACGAAGAAAAAGAGTAAGGCTGAAAATATGGTGTGGAGTAGACCTGGGGGCCATAGTGTTCACTAGAGGCTTCTCTCAAAATAGCAAGTATTACGGTAAGTGAACAAATTACTGTCGAGCAATTGATAGAACCGCGAAAAGTCATGACGATATCTAAGGCAATCATCATACATATAGGCTACACGACCGAGACAAGTAGACCGATACTTTCTGCATCTACTACTATTACTCCACACATCGACCGCTATCCAGCATGCATCTAGTGTATTGAGTTCATGACGAACGGAATAACGCCTTAAGCAAGATGACATGATGTAGAGGGATAAACTCAAACCAATGATGAAAACCCCATCTTTTTACCCTTGATGGCAACAACACGATGCGTGCCTCGCTACCCGTTGTGTCACTGGGTGAGGTCACCGAACGGTATGAACCCAAAACCAAGCACTTCTCCCATTGCAAGAATCATAGATCAAGCTGGCCAAACAAAACCCACAACTCGAATAGAATTACAAGGATATGAAATCATGCATAGGAGAGATCAGAAGAAACTCAAATAAGATTCATAGATAATCTGATCATAAATCCACAATTCATCGGCTCTCGACAAACACACCGCAAAAGAAGGTTACATTGGATAGATCTCCATGAAGATCATGGAGAACTTTGTATTGAAGATCCAAGAGAGAGAACAAGCCATATAGTTACTAGCTATGGACCAGTAGGTCTATGGTGAACTACTCACGCATCATCGGAGAGGTCATGGTGTTGATGAAGAAGCCCTCCGTATCTGAATCCCCCTCCGGCAGGGCACCAGAACGTGCCCCAGATGGTATCTTGCGGAGACAGAAGCTTGCGGCGGCGGAAAAGTACTTTCGATGGTGTCCTGTTTTTTTCTAGAATTTATGGGAATTTATAGGCGAAAGACCTAGGGCAGAGGTGACCCAAAGAGCCCACAAGCCTGGGAGGCGCGAGCCCCCCTGGCCACGGCTAGGGGGCTTGTGGGGTCCCTGGTGGCCCCTGCCTTGGTTCTCAAGCTTCCCGATCTTCTTCTGTTTCAGAAAAAATCTTTTCGGAAGTTTTATTCCGTTTGGACTCCGTTTAAAATCCTCCTCTGAAAAGGTTCAAAAACAAGGAAAAAACAGGAACTGGCACTTGGCTCTGAGTTAATAGGTTAGTCCCAAAAAAGATATAAAAGGCATACAAAACATCCAAAGTTTGACAAGATAATAGCATGCAACCATCAAAAAATATAGATACGTTGGAGATGTATCAAGCATCCCGAAGCTTAACTCCTGCTCGTCCTCGTGTAGGGAAGTGATAAAGACTGAATTTTTGATGTGGAATGCTACCTAGCATAGTTGTCCTTTGCAACTTCTTTTGTGTGACATGAATGTTCAGATCCGTAAGATTCAAAACAATAGTTTGCTATTGACATGAAAACAATAATACTTCAAGCAAACTAGGAAGGTAATCATGAACTTTCGAAATAACAAGGCCAAAGAAAGTTATCCCCACAAAATCATATAGTCTGGCTATGCTCCATCATCCCCACACAACTAATTGAAATCATGCACAACCCCGGTATTGGCCAAGTAATTGTTTTCACACTCTTACTTTCTCAAACCTTTTACAACTATCACGCAATACATGAGTGTGAGCCATGGATATAGCACTATAGGTGGAATAGAGTGTGGTGGTGGTTGTGAGACAAAAAAAGGAGGATATGGTCACATTGACTCGGAATATCAAAAGGCTATGGAGATGCCCATTAATAGATATCAATGTGAATGAGTAGGGATTGCCATAAAAAGGATGCACGAAAGCTATAAGTATTTGAAAGCTCAAAAGGAGAAATAATGGGTGTGCATCCAACTTGCTTGCTCACGAAGGCCTAGGGCAATTTTGAGGAAGCCCATCATTGGAATATACAAGCCAAGTTATATAATGAAGATTCCCACTAGCATATGGTGGTGACGAAACGAGAGGCTCTCAATCATGAAGAACATGGTGCTATAATGAAGCACAAGTGTGGAAAAAGATAGTAGCATTGTTCCTTCTCTCTTTTTCTCTTTTTTTATTTGGGCTCTTGGGCCTCTCTTTTTTTGGGCTCTTTGGCCTCTTCTCTTTGAGCTGTAATAATGATGATCATCACACTTTTATTTACTCACAGCTCAAAGCTCAGAACGATGATGACTCTATAGGAAATGCCTCCGGCAGTGTACGGGGATGTGCAACGATCTAGCTTGGCGTATGACGTTGAAACATCTCGCTAGCTATCTTACGATCATGCAATGGCAATATGAGAGTGACGACATAAGTCATGAGACGAACGGTGGAAGTTGCATGGCAATGTATCTCGGAATGGCTATGAAAATGCCATAGTAGGTAGGTATGGTGGCTGTTTTGAGGAAGGCATATGGTGGGTTTATGCACCGGCGAGAATTGCGCGGCACAAGAGAGGCTAGCAATGGTGGAAGGTGAAAGTGCATCTATACCATGGACTCACATTAGTCATGAAGAACTCACATACTTGTTGCAAAAGTTTTCATTAGTAATCGAAACAAAGTGCTAAACGCATACTCCCACGGGAAGGGTTGGTAGGTGTTAACCATCGCGCGATCCCGACCGCAACACAAAGGATGACAATCAATAGATCAATTATGCTCCGACTTCCTAACATAGCAGTTCACCATACGTGCATGCTACGAGAATCACTAACTTCAACACAAGTATTTCTAGATTCACAACACCCTACTAACATAACTCTTAATATTACCAAATCCACGTCTCAAAACTAATTGAGAGGAATCAAAACTTCTCTTTCAACTCAATGCACATGAAGATGGAGGTTTTTGTATTCTCTTTGGGTACCTATCACCTTTGGGACTACTTTCATAGCACAAGCCAACTACCAAGTTACGCACCGCCGTGCTCTAAAAGATCTAAGTGAAGCACATAGAGCAAAATTATCTAGCTCAAAAGATATAAGTGAAGCACGATGAGCATTCTAACAAAATCACGACGAGTGCATGTCTCTCTCAAAAGTGTGCAGCAAGGATGATTGTGACACAACAAAAATAAAAGACTCCTATGATACAAGACGCTCCAAGCAAAACACATATCATGTGGTGAATAAAAATATAGCTCCAAGTAATGTTACCGATGGATTGAAGACGAAAGAAGGGATGCCTTCCCGGGGCATCCCCAAGCTTAGGGTTTTTAGTGTCCTTGAATTTGGCTTGGGATGCCTTGGGAATCCCCAAGCTTGAGATCTTTCCACTCCTAATCTCTTTTTCCATGAGAACATCACCCAAAACTTGAAAACTTCACAACACAAAACTTAAACAGAAACTCATGATAACATTAGCACAAGAAAACAAACTACCACCTCTTAAGGTACTGTAGCAAACTTGATTCCTATTTATACTGGTGTTGGATTACTGTATTCTCACTTTTCCATGGCTAGTACCCCCCGATACTATCCATAGTTTCATCAAAACAAGCAACCAACTCAACAAAAAACAGAATCTGTCAAAAACAGACCAGTTTGTAGAAATCTTTATACTTTATATACTTCTGGTACCTCAAAAATTCTGAACAATTACGACTGCCTGGGCAAAAGGCATATCAACTAGCAGCACAAAGATTTAACTCAAAATATGTTTCTGAATAAAAATGAAAAATAATCTGGTGAGCGAAAAGTTTCTGTCTTTTTCGAACAGGATCAAACAACGATCACCAAGACTAGTCATAAAGGTTTTGCTTGGCTCTAACACAAAAAGAAACACAAAAGACACAATCAAAACAGAATTATGATAGTGTGGACACAACAAAACAGAAAATAAAAAGATAAATTCATTGGGTTGCCTCCCAACAAGCGCTATTGTTTAACACCCTTAGCTAGGAATAAAGCGATAGAATCACGTATCGTCGTCTTTGGTGCTCAAACCATAAGTACCCCACATCATGGATTCATAAGGCAATCTTATTTTATTTCTAGGAAAATGTTACATGCCCTTCTTTAAAGGAAATTGAAATCTAATATTCCCTTCCTTCATATCGATAATAGCACCGATAGTCCTTAGGAGAGGTCTACCAAGAATGATAGGGCATGTAGGATTGCAATCAATGTCAAGTACAATGAAATCCACGGGTACATAGTTTCTATTTGCAATAATAAGAACATCATTGATCATTCCCATGGGTTTCTTGATAGTAGAATCCGCAAGATGCAAATTAAGAGAACACTCCTCAATCTTATTAAAACCCAGAACATCACATAAAGACTTTGGAATCGTTGAAACACTAGCACCCAAATCACACAAAGCATTGCATTCATAGTTTTTGATTTTGATTTTGATAGTAGGTTCCCACTCATCATGAAGCTTTCTAGGGATAGAGACTTCCAATTCAAGTTTCTCTTCAAGAGATTTTATCATAGCTTCGATGATATGATCGGTAAAGGCCTTGTTTTGGCTATAAGCGTGTGGGGAGTTTAGCATGGATTGCATCAAGGAAATGCATTCAATCAAGGAGCAATTATCATAATTCAATTCCTTGAAATCCAAAGTAGTAATTTCATTACTACTCAAAGTTTTAATATCTTCTACTCCACTTTTAATGCTTTTAGCATGAAGATAGATGGACTCCGAATCATTGGGGCGTTTTTCAACCAAGGTGGATTCATATACAACCCCATCATCATTAGGTTTTACACAAGAAAACAAAGATTCAATGGGAGTCACACCAAGCACTTTAAGATCTTCGTGGTTCTCATCACGAGTTTCAGGTTTAGCAGCCATTTTGTTGACTAAGGTAGCCTGCTTATCAGAAATCTGGCCTACCAACTTTACAAGACGAGCAAACTGAGAATTTAGCGCAAGGAATTCTTTAGCCATATCATCAACTTCTTTATTCATAAAGGCCAAAAAGGAAATTGCTCCTTCAGTTCCCTACGGAAGTATCTATTATAATCAAGCTGTGTAGACATGAAGCCTTTAACACTAGTTTCAATCTCTTCCAACCTCGCATAGTGATCATCAAAATCCCTTGGTTGGGCCATACATGTCTTTAGCAGGCAGACAAGCGAGCAGAAAGAAAGCGAGAGAAAAAGGCAAACGAAAAAGGCAAATATTTATTTGTAAATTTTTGTTTTTCAGAAGTGGGGGAGAGGAAAACGAGAGGCAAAAAAAGTAAATGCAAAAGATGAGTTTGCGACATTTACTTGGATGAGTTCTTGACTTGATCCTCCCCGACAACGGTGCGAGAATTCCTTCTGCTACTTCTCAAACAACAGCGCCAGAAATTTGACACGTTGACGGAGACTTGCTTGCGTTGGCTTTTCCCTTGAAGAGGAAAGGGTGATGCAGCACAGGAGCAGTAAGTATTTCCCTCAGTTTGAGAATCAAGGTATCAATCCAGTAGGAGAATCTCGTCAACTCTAGAGTACCTGCACAAACACAAAAGAGCTTGCACCCAACGCTATAAAGGGGTTGTCAATCCCTTCAAGATTGATTGCAAAGTGAGATATGAAGCGGAAAGTGCAACGAAGAAAAAGAGTAAGGCTGAAAATATGGTGTGGAGTAGACCTGGGGGCCATAGTGTTCACTAGAGGCTTCTCTCAAAATAGCAAGTATTACGGTAGGTGAACAAATTACTGTCGAGCAATTGATAGAACCGCACAAAGTCATGACGATATCTAAGGCAATGATCATACATATAGGCTACACGACCGAGACAAGTAGACCGATACTTTCTTCATCTACTACTATTACTCCACACATCGACCGCTATCCAGCATGCATCTAGTGTATTGAGTTCATGACGAACGGAATAACGCCTTAAGAAAGATGACATGATGTAGAGGGATAAACTCAAACCAATGATGAAAACCCCATCTTTTTACCCTTGATGGCAACAACACGATGCGTGCCTCGCTACCCGTTGTGTCACTGGGTGAGGTCACCGAACGGTATGAACCCAAAACCAAGCACTTCTCCCATTGCAAGAATCATAGATCAAGCTGGCCAAACAAAACCCACAACTCAAATAGAATTACAAGGATATGAAATCATGCATAGGAGAGATCAGAAGAAACTCAAATAAGATTCATAGATAATCTGATCATAAATCCACAATTCATCGGCTCTCGGCAAACACACCGCAAAGGAAGATTACATCGGATAGATCTCCATGAAGATCATGGAGAACTTTGTATTGAAGATCCAAGAGAGAGAAGAAGCCATCTAGTTACTAGCTATGGACCAGTAGGTCTATGGTGAACTACTCACGCATCATCGGAGAGGTCATGGTGTTGATGAATAAGCCCTCCGTAGCTGAATCCCCCCTCCGGCAGGGCACCAGAACGTGCCCCAGATGGTATCTTGCGGAGACAGAAGCTTGCGGCGGCGGAAAAGTACTTTCGATGGTCTCCTGATTTTTTCTGGAATTTATGGGAATTTATATGCGAAAGACCTAGGGCAGAGGTGGCCCAAAGAGCCCACAAGCCTGGGAGGCGCGAGCCTCCCTGGCCATGGCTAGGGGGCTTGTGGGGTCCCTGGTGGCCCCCTGCCTTGGTTCTCAAGCTTCCCGATCTTCTTGTGTTTCGGAAAAAAATCTTTTCAGAAGTTTTATTCTGTTTGGACTCCGTTTAAAATCCTCCTCTGAAAAGGGTAAAAAACACGGGAAAAACAGGAACTGGCACTTGGCACTGAGTTAATAGGTTAGTCTCAAAAAATATATAAAAGGCATACAAAACATCCAAAGTTTGACAAGATAATACCATGAAACCATAAAAAATTATAGATACGTTAGAGACGTATCAGAGCTCTACTTACAGAACATGGTGCCTTTCAAGTTCTGGTTCTCTTCTCGAGTCTAGGCCAATTGAGTCTTCAAACTCTCGTCTTCCTCTGCTCGTTTCTTGTTCTCTTCCTTGAGATTGTTGTTTTCTTCATAGCATCGCCTCAGTACGCGCTGACCGGCTTCAAGCTCAGATTCGGCATATCATTGAGCTTCTCGAGAAGCATCGAGATCTTTTTGGATTTGGCCTATTGATTCACCCGATATAGGAAATTTCTTGGCTATTAATATATATTTTAAGCAAATTCAGCATACTGCAAATCAACTCCCTTACCATGGGCTTCTCTTATAAATTTCTTCACATCTTACAACTCGGTCCTACTCGTTTTCCTGTTTCAAAGCCTGCAGATTGAAAAAGTACATGTTGTCCACCCTTAATTCAGCTGTGCCGACCAAATTAAGGCTCGGCCGCTAGTGGGTCTGAACTTTTGTTCGGATATTGTAAAATTGATAACTTACGTGCACGTGGGCAGACACTTGCCCGACCACTTCTTTAAGGCCATCTCGCGCGGCTCCGAGGTACGCATTGGCCGAATTAAGAGCATTAAACTCTTGTTTGGAAAATACAGGATGACGTGGAGCCTCCTTCTACTGCCGATGATTCAAGGCACTCTCGTATTTGGAGTTCATTAGCGACAGTCCGTCCGAACACTCTCGGATCAGACCTGTGTTCGTTACTCCGGCGCGTGATACGTCTCCAACGTATCTATATTTTCTGATTGTTCCATGCTATTATATTATCTGTTTTGGATGTTTTATATGCATTAATATGTTGTTTTATATTATTTCTGGGACTCACCTATTAATCTAGAGCCTAGTGCAAGTTTATGTTTTTTCCACGTTTTTGAGTTTTGCAGATAAGGAATATTAAGTGGAGTCCAAATGGAACAAAATCTCCAGAAATATTAAGTGGAGTCCAAGTGGAGGGGGCAAGGCACTTGCCGGGAGGTCACGGGCCTGCAGGGCGCACCCTAGGGGTGGTCGCACCCTTGGCTTGTGGGTCCCCTGCAGGTCTCCTAACCCTATTTCTTGGCTTATAAATTCCCAAATAATCCTGTATCGCCAAAAAAAGGAGCGCAAATACTTTTCCGTCGTCGGGAGCCTCTGTTTCCGAGAGATCCAATCCGGGAGCCTTTTGCTGTAATCTGCAAGAGAGGGCACTGATCATGGAGGGCATCTAGATCAACTCCATTGCCCCTCCGATGACTCATGATTAGTTCACCACAGACCTATGGGTCCATAGCTAGTAGCTAGATGGCTTGTTCTCTCTCTTTGATCTTCAATACCATGTTCTTCATGATCTTCATGGAGATCTATCCAATGTAATACTCTTTTGCGGTGTGTTTGTCAAGATCCAACGAATTTTGAGTTTACGTTCAGATTATTTATGAATACTATTTGAGTCTTTTCTGAATTCTTATATGCATGATTTCATATCTTTGCAAGTCTCTTCGAGTTATTGGTTTCGTTTGGCCAACTA
Source organism: Hordeum vulgare subsp. vulgare (assembly GCF_904849725.1). Lineage (NCBI taxonomy): Eukaryota > Viridiplantae > Streptophyta > Magnoliopsida > Poales > Poaceae > Hordeum > Hordeum vulgare. Next base: position 532,890,250 of record NC_058520.1, on the reverse strand, counting down.
GATTGGTCATTCTTGCAATGGGAGAAGTGCTTAGTTTTGGGTTCAATCTTACGGTGTCCTCACCCAGTGACAAAGTAGGGGTAGCGAGGCACATCTTGTATTGTTGCCATCGGGGATAAAAGGATGGGTTTTCATCATATTTCTTGAGTTTATCCCACTACATCATGTCATATTACTTAATGCGTTACTCTGTTCTTCATGAACTTAATACTCAAGATGCAGGCAGGAGTCGGTCGATGTGTGGAGTAATAGTAGTAGATGTAGAACCGTTTCGGTCTACTTGATACGGACGTGATGCCTATATGCACAATCATTGCCTTAGGTATTTTCATAATTATTCGCTTTCCTATCAATTGCTCGACAATAATTTGTTCACCCACCGTATTATTTTCCTTTATGAGAGAAGCCTCAAGTGAAACCTATGGCCCCGAGGTCTATTTTCCATATTATATTTTCAGATCTATAAACCAAAATACCAAAAATACTTTGCTGCAATTTATTTACTTTTGTTTCCACAATCTTTTATATCTATCTCTATCACATCTCATCCTTGCAAATAACTGTGAAGGGATTGACAACCCCTTTATAGCGTTGGGTGCAAGTGTTTGATTATTTGTGTAGGTACTACTATTGGAGCCTTGCTTGTTCCTCCTACTGGATTGATACCTTGGTTCTCAATAAACTGAGGGAAATACTTATCTACTTTGTTGCATCACCCTTTCCTCTTCAAGGGAAAACCAACGCAAACTCAAGAGGTAGCAAGAAGGATTTATGGCGCCGTTGCCGGCGAGGATACATAGAAAGATCACGCCTACCAAGTACCCATCACAAATTCACCTATTGCATTTACTTTATTTGCCTTTTGCCTCTCGTTTTCCTCTCCCCCACTTCTAAAATGATTTCTAGACAATACCAAAAAGATTTTCCTTTTTATTCGCCCTTTTTCCATTCGTCTTTTCCTTTTCTTGCTTGTGTGCTAGATTGCTTGCTTTGTCACAATGGCTCAAGAGAATACCAAGTTATGTGATTTTTACACTACTACTAATAATTATTTTATTCATACTCCGATTGCTCCTGCCACTAGTGTGGAATCTTGTGAAATTAATGCCGCGTTGCTCAATCTTGTTATGAAAGAATAATTTCCCGGCCTTCCTAGTGAAGATGCCGCATCCCATCTAAATACTTTCGTTGAGTTGTGTGTTATGAAAAATAATAAAGATGTGGATAATGAAATGTTAAATGAAACCTATTTCCTTTCTCACTACGAGATCGTTCCAAAACTTGGTTTTCATCTTAACCTAAAAATAGTATTGATTCATGGAATAAGTCTAAAGATGTTTTTATTTCCTAGTACTTTCCGCCCGCCAAGATTATCTTCCTTAGGAACGATATAATGAATTTTAAGCAACTTGATCATGAGCATGTTGCACAATCTTGGGAGAGGATGAACCTAATTAATAGGAATTACCCCACGCATGGTTTGGGTTTATGGATGATTATACAATTTTTTATGCGGGATTGAATTTTCCTTCTAGAAATCTTTTAGATTCCGCCGCGGGTGGTACCTTTATGGAAATCATATTAGGAGAAGCTACTAAACTCATAGATAATATTATGGCAAATTATTCTCAGTGGCATACAGAAAGATCTCCTACTAGTAAAAAGTGCACGCTATTAAAGAAATAAACACTTTGAGTGGAAAGATGGATGAATTAATGAATTTTTTTTCTAGTAAGAGTGCTCCTATTGATCCCAATGATATGCCTTTGTCTTATTTGATTGGAAATAATAGTGAATCTATGGATGTGAATTTTGTTTGTAGGAACAATTTTGGCAATAACGCGTATAAAGGTAAATTCAATCATAGGTAGTTTCGTAGTAATTCCTCTGTTAATTATGGTAATTCCTACAAAAATTCTTACGGAAATTATAATAAGATGCCCTCTAATCTTGAGAATAATATTAAAGAATTCATTAGCTCTCAAAAAGGTTTCAATGCTATGATTGAAGAAAAATTACTCAAGATTGATGATTTCGCTAGGAACGTTGATAGAATTTCTCTTGAGATAGATTCTTCGAAAATTAGATCTATTCCACCCAAGCATGATATTAATGAGTCTTTAAAAGCTATGATAATTTCTATTGATGAGTGTAAGCAAAGAACCGCTAGAATACGTGCTAAGCATGAATGGCTTGAAAAAGTGCTAAGCATGAATGGATTGATAATATTGATGAAGATCTTTAAGTGATCGGTGTGACACCTATGGAATCTTTGTTTTCTAGTATAAATCTTGAAAAATATGGGACTGGAGATGACTTGACTTTAGTTAAAAGGCGTCCTAATGATTCGGAGTTTTTAGATCTTAATGATAAGATTGATAAAAGTGGGATGGAAGAGGTGAAAACTTTAAATAGCAATGAGCCCACTCTTTAGGATTTCAAGGATTTTAATTATGATAGTTGCTCTTTTATAGATTGTGTTTCCTTGTTGCAATCCATGTTGAATTCTCCACATGCTTATAGTCAAAATAAAGCTTTTACTAAACATATTGTGGATGCCATGATGAATTTTTTTGAAGAAAAACTTGAGTTGGAAGTCTCTATACCTAGAAAGCTTTATGATGAGTGGGAACCTACTATCAAAATTGAAATGAAACATTATGATTGCCATGCTTTGAGTGATTTGGGTGCTAGCGTTTCCACGATTCCAAAAACATTACGTGATGTGCTAGCATTCAGTGAATTTGGTGATTGCTCCTTAAATATGCATCCAGCGGATTCTACAATTCAGAAACCTACGGGAAGGATTTATGATGTTCTTATTGTTGCAAATAGGAATTATGTGACCGTAGATTTCATTTTCTTGATATAGATTGCAATCCTACAGGTCCTATTATTGTTGGTAGACCTTTCCTTAGAACGATTGGTGCAATTACTGATATTAAAGAAGGTAATATTATATTCCAATTTCCACTAAGGAAAGGCATGGAGCACTTTCCTAGAAAGAAAATAAGATTACCTTATGAATCTATTATGAGAGCTACCTATGGATCTATTGCATTATGCCTAGCTAGGGGCGTTAAACAATAGCGCTTGTTGGGAGGCAACCCAAATTTTTTTGTTTTAATTTTGTTTTTGCTTATTTTTTGTGAGATTCACATATGATTACTTCTATACTAATTGTATTTTCTTGTTTTAGTTATTGTTTGAGCCAAGTAAAACCTTTGGGATGGTCTACGGTGTTTGCAAGTTGATTCTGCTGAAAAACACAAACTTTCGCACTCAGTTCATGAATTTTGTAAATTCACTGCAACGTGCTTTTGATCTGAATTTTTTACAGAATATTGGCTTAACAATTTCCCACATCTTCCTAAATTTTACGAATTTTCAGAGTTACAGAATTATTTGAAGTAAACAGATTGCTAAAGACTATTCTTTTTTTGACAGATTCTGTTTTCTCTGTGTTGTTTGCTTATTTTGATGAATCTATGGGTTGTATAGGGGGTATGAACCATGGATAAGTTGGAATATAGTAAATATTACATAAATATAAATAAAGAATGAGTTCACAACAGTACTTAAAGTGGTGATCTATTTTTCTTATACTAACGAATCTCATGAGTTTTCTGTTGAGTTCTGTGTAGTGATGCTTTCAAGATTTGGGTAAAGATTTGATGGACTATGGAATAAGGAGTGGCAAGAGCCTAAGCCCGGGGATTCCCAAGGCACCCCAAGCCATATTCAAGTATACCAAAGGGCCTAAGCCTGGGGATGCCCCAGAAGGCATCCCCTCTTTTGTCTTCAATCCATCGGTAAATTTATTTGAGGCTATATTTTTATTCACCACATGATATGTGTTTTGCTTGGAGCGTCTTGTATGATATGAGTCTTTACTATTTATTTTGACACAATCATCCTGGCTACACACATATCTTGAGATAGACATATTTTTATTCACCACATGATATGTATTTTGCTTGAAGCGTCTTGTATGATATGAGTCTCTACTATTTATTTTGACACAATCATCCCGGTTGTACACATCTCCTGAGAGAGAGAGACACGCTGAATCATGAATTTATTAAAATATTGTCTGTGCTTCACTTATATCTTTTGATCTAAGCAATGTTGCTCTAGTACTTCACTTATATCTTTTAGAGCACGTCGGTGTTGTGTTTTATAGAAATTATTAAACTCTCGTACCTCACTTATATTATTTTGGGAGTTCTTTAAACAACGTGGTAATTGGTATAGGTTATGAATTTAGTCCTAATATAACAGGCATCCAAGAGGGATACAATAAAAAGTTTCATATTAAGTGCATTGAATATGATGAAAAGTTTGATTCCTTGCATATAGTTTTGAGATGTGAAGATGGTAATATGAGAGTCATGCTAGTAAGTAATTGTGAATTAGAATAAATACTTGTGTTAAAGCTTGTGATTCCCGTAGCATGCACGTATGGTGAACCGTTATGTGATGAAGTCGGAGCATGATTTTTTTAATGATTGTCAACCTTTGTGTGGAGGTCGGTATCGCGCGATGGTTAACTCCTACCAACCCTCCCCCTAGGAGCATGCGTCTAATATTTTGCTTCGATAACTAATAGGCTTTCACAATAAGTATGTGAGTTATTTATGACTAATGTTGAGTTCATGGATTAGACACACTCTCACCCTTCCACCTTTGGTAGCCTCTCTAGTACCGCACAAATTTTGCCGATACATTAAACCCACCTTCCTCAAAATAACCACCATATATTTTCCTCAAAACATCCACCATATCTACCTATTATGGCATTTTCATAGCCATTCCGAGATATATTGCCATGCAACACCATCGTCTAGTTTTTATGAGACGCACCATCACTTTCATATTTCTTATAGAGTCATACTTTGTTCTAGATATCTAGTTGTAATATTTGAGTTGTAAGTAAATAAAAGTTTGATGATTCGCATAATTAGAGCATTGTCCCTTGTGAGAAAAGGATGATGGAAGCTATGATTCCCTTACAAGTTGGGATGAGTCTCCGGCCTTTACAAGAAATAAAAGAGGCCAATGAAGCCCATAAAAAATAAAAGAGGCCAAAGAAGCCCATTCAATAAAAAGAGAAAAAAATGAGAGAAAGAGAGAAGCGACAATATTACTATATTTTTCCACACTTGTGGTTCAAAATAGCATCATGTTCTTCATAGAGAGTCTCCTATTTTGTCACTTTCATATAACTAGTGGGATTACATCTTTTCCACAACCACTTAGTTTTATTTTTGAGCTTTCATACACTTATAGGTCTAGTGCATTTGTTGCATGGCAATCCCTACTCACTCACATTGATATCTATTGATGGGCATATCCATAGCCCGTTGATATGCCTAGTTGATGTGAGACTACCTTCTTCCTTTCTTTTTGCAACCTCCACCACACTGTATTCCACCTGTAGTGCTATATCCATGGCTCAGGCTCATGTATTGCGTGAGAGTTGAAAATGTTTGAGAACATAAAAAGTGCGAAACAATTGCTTGATTTTCATCGAGGTTGTGCATGATTTAGATACGTTGTGTGGTGAAGATGGAGCATAGCCAGATGAGATGATTTTGTAGGGATAACTTTCTAAGACCATGCATTATTAGTATGCTTGAAATATTATTGTTTTTATGTCAATATGAGACTTTTGTTTTGAGTCTTATGGATCTGAATATTCATGCCACAATAGAGAATATTACATGGATAAATATGTTAGGTAGCATTCCACATCAAAACTTTTGTTTTTATCATTTACCTACTCAAGGAAGAGCAGGAATTAAGCTTGGGGATGTTGATACGTCTCCAATGTATCTATAATTTTTGGTTGTTCCATGCAAATATATTATCTGTTTTGGATGTTTTATATGCATTAATATCTTGTTTTACATTATTTTTGGGACTAACCTATTAATCTAGAGCCTAGAGCAAGTTTATGTTTTTTTCATGTTTTTGAGTTTTGCGGATAAGGAATATTAAACGGAGTCCAAACGAAACAAAATCTTTGGAAAGATTTTTCTTGGACTAGAAGACAACTAGGAGACTTGGAGTAGGGGGCAAGGCACTTGCCGGGAGGCTACAAGTGTGCATGGCGTGCCCTAGGGGGGTGGCTGCGCCCCCTGGCTTGTGGGTCCCCTGCAAGTCTCCTAAAACTATTTCTTGGCCTATGAATTCCCAAATATTCCCGTATCACCAAAAAGAGGAGTGCAAATACTTTTCCGCCGCAGGGAGCCTCTGTTTCCGAGAGATCCAATCTGGGAGCCTTTTTCGGTAATCTGTCGGAGAGGGAATTGATCACGGAGGGCATCTACAACAACTCCATTGCCCCTCCGATGAAGCGTGATTAGTTCACCACAGACCTACGGGTCCATAGCTAGTAGCTAGATGGCTTCTTCTCTCTCTTTGATCTTCAATACCATGTTCTTCATGATCTTCATGGAGATCTATCTTATGTAATACTCTTTTGCGGTGTGTTTGTCGAGATCCGATGAATTGTGAGTTTATGTTCAGATTATCTATGAATATTATTTGAGTCTTTTCTGAATTCTTATATGCATGATTTCATATCTTTGCAAGTCTCTTCGAGTTACTGGTTTGCTTTGGCCAACTAGATTGGTAATTCTTGCAATGGGAGAAGTGCTTAGTTTTGGGTTCAATCTTGCAGTGTCCTCACCCAGTGACAAAGTAGGGCTAGTGTTGGGGATGTTATCCCGTTATCAGACCCGCCCTAGGGAGCCGAGTTAGGATAATGGCGGCTCAGTATCCATGTTCAAGATGGGCCGTGACCTGTGAAGTGGAAGACGCAAGACGTACGCTGTGAGAGCCGGTTGGCCCAAGACCTAAAGAAGGCGACTTACGACCCATATGGGGAAGGAGTCGCCTGGAGTTTCCTTGCGTAAGGGACAAGGCGAGTTAGAGACGTACCGGCTCACGAACTATAATGTGATCCAGACTCTTGTAAACCTAGAGCCTCGACCTGTATATAAAGGCGAGTCTCTAGGGTTGATAGGGATAAGTTAACATCAATCGAGAGATAGGTGAGGCGAATCCTCACCCTTGTAATCGATTTCCGCAGCACTATACATATAGCAGGACGTAGGCATTTACTTCAAACTGAGGGGCCAAACCTGGGTAAACTTGTCTCCCGTTTCCCGAACAACCCCTTTGAGTCGTCACATAGTTGCGATGGATTCACCACTAAGTCCTTTCACGAGGACATCCGCCATGACAAAACCACGACAGTTGGTGCCCACCGTGGGGCCTGCGCACGGTGGAGTTGAGTTCTCGAAGGGGCCCTTCCAGGGTTCGGGAGCGACGTGGTCGGTCTCATGACTAAGAGTCGCCGCGGAATGTACTACATCGACAATTCGAGTTGGGATCCCGAGGCCGGTTCAATCGAATCAGGATACCGGGTCCCCTTCGGCAAGATCCATCTCTTCATTGGCAAGATCGGACCACCGGTTCCCGAGACGAACATCTGCACCGACATCGTCGAGCCGGATCGGCTCGCCCAACCCGCCACGTCTCGGATTGGACAGCGTCGCATCTTCATCGGGTTCACGCAAGGGGCTAGCCTTCCGGATAAGCCGGAAGCTGGTGGAGATACCCATGTCAATTCTGATGGCGAGTCATCGATCGGAGATACTAACTCAATCTGCCCTCTCTACGAGGGAAAGCTGGGCGGTTTTCCTGAGGCAGCGATCTCTGAAGGGCCGCAGGAACCACCCCGGCAAGTCGCCACCTATACGGCAGGAGCCACGACGGCTCAGGACCAACCGAACGTGGACCCGCTGATGGGGCTAGCGGGTCAGGGAAGACCCCTATTCAAGCCATGTCAGATGTGATGGATGAGATGTCAAAACTCATGGCAGTAGTTGTGACGGCAGTAACAAAGCGGAAGTTAATGCTGAATTGACTAAAATTCGCGAAGAGATGGCTCATATCGAGCGCAAGATTTACGCGGCGAAGACCCATATGGCGGATCAACAAGTTCAAATCGACAAGGAGACACAGCGTTTGAATGTGGAAGCATGGCGGCTCGAGCGCCAACGAGTTTTTCTAGAACACAAGAAGATCGGGGGACTTGAGGGCCAAAGCAGGAGGCCCACAGGGGGCCCACAAGCCCTGTAGCCGCGACCAGGGGGCCCGCGGCTACCAGGCTTGTGCCCCCCTGGAGCTCCCCTGCCCTAGCTCTTTTGCCTATATATTCCCTAAAATCCCAGAAAAAAATAAGGGCGTCCACGAAACCACTTTTCCGCCGCCGCAAGCTTCCATTTCTGCGAGATCTCATCTGGAGACCCTTCCCAGTGCCCTGTCGGAGGGGACTTTGGAGCTGGAGGGCTTCTACATGAACATCATTGCCTCTCCAATGACTCGTGAGTAGTCTACTTCAGAACTACGGGTCCGTAGTTAGTAGCTAGATGGCTTCTTCTCTCTCTTGGATATTCAATACAAAGTTCTCCATGATCTTCATGGAGATCTATTCGATCTAATCCTCTTTGGCGGTGTGTTTGTCGAGATCTGAGGAATTGTGGATTTGTGATCAGATTATCTATGAATTATATTTGAGTCTTTGCTGATTTCTTATATGCTTGATTTGATATCCTTGTAAGTCTCTCCGAGTCTTGGGTTTTGTTTGGGCAACTAGATCTATGATTCTTGCAATGGGAGAAGTGCTTGGTTTTGGGTTCATACCGTGCGGTGACCTTTCCCAGTGACAGAAGGGGCAGCAAGGCACGCATCGTGTTGTTGCCATCAAGGGTAACAAGATGGGCTTTCATCATAGATTTGAGATTGTCCATCTACATCATGTCATCTTGCTTAAGGTGTTACTCTGTGCTTATGAACTCAATACACTAGATGCATGTTGGATAGCGGTTGATGTGTGGAGTAATAGTAGTAGATGCAGAAAGTATCGGTCTACTTTTTTTGGACGTGATGCCTATGTGTATGATCATTGCCATAGATAACGTCATGACTTTGCGCGGTTCTATCAATTGCTCGACAGTAATTCGTTCACCCACCGTCTACTTCCTTTAATGAGAGAAGCCACTAGTGAACACTATGGCCCCGGGGTCTACTCACAATTATCATCTCCGCTTTTACTTTTACTTTGCTTTGTTTACCTTTTGCTTTCAGTTCTTACTTTGCAAACAATCTATAAGGGATTGACAACCCCTTCATAGTGTTGGGTGCAAGCTCTTTGCGTTTGTGCAGGTACTTGTGACTTAACGCGACCCTCCTACTGGATTGATACCTTGGTTCTCAAACTGAGGGAAATACTTACCGCCGCGGTGCTACATCACCATTTCCTTTTCAAGGGAACACCAACCCAAGGCTCCAAGGCCGCAGGGGAGTCCTTTGCATACTTGCCAAGGAAATCCCTATAGGCGTAGCCAGCAACAGAAGGATTTCTGGCGCCGTTGCCAGGGAGAGATCAAGTCAAGATCTATCCAAGTAAGTGCCACAAACTCATCTCTTGCATTTACTTTGTTTGCCAGTTGTCTCTCGTTTTCCTCTCCCCCACTTCACCTATTTTACTTTTTTGTTTGCCTTTTATTTCGCCCTTTTCTCTCGCTTTCTTTCTGTTCGCTTGTGTGCCATGTGCCTTCAATGTGCTTGCATCTTCGCTTGCTGAAAATCTAGTGATATGGATCCTAATCGACTTCCTAATCTCTTTAAGAGATCCAATTATGTTGATCCAATTGGTAGTGAGTCGAGTGCACTTGACTATCTTTATGGAGTTCTGCTAGAGATGCGTGAATCTGAAATTTTTTAGGAAGATTCACGAGGGCTCCTTGGATAAAAAGCATGATTGCAATGGTTTCACTATAAATTCTTTTAGTGACAATGATGCTAAAAATATGCAAAACCCTAAGCTTGGGGATGCTAGTTTTGCTATGTCCACTACTGGTTGCAATGATCATGATTGGGGTGATGATTTTTCTTATGATCTTGAAAATTTGTTTAAGCCTCATGATGAATATGATATTTGCAATATTATTGAAAGTGGGATTGGAGAAGTCATGACTTTATTTGATGATAATCCCACTATTTTTGAAGAGCGTCAACTTTGCATGCATGTGGATCATGAAAACAATATCCTATGTGATAGCTATATTGTTGAATTTGATTATGATCCCACATGTAATTGCTATGAGAGAGGAAAATATTTTGGTAGGAACTTTCATGTTACCAAATTACCTCTCGTTATGTTGAGATTGCTATTGTCTCTTTCTTCTTCCTTGCATGTCGCAACTATTGGTTGTCTTGCTAGTTTGTTTTCCTATAAAATGCCTATGCATAGGAAGTATGTTAGACTTATATGTGATTTTCACATGCTTTATGATGCTCTCGTTGTGCTTCAACTCTTGTCTTTTGTGTGAGCATCATTGATGCCTAGCTAAGGGCATTAAACAATAGTGCTTGTTGGGAGGCAACCCAACGAATCTATCCTTTTTCTTTCTGTTTTGTGTTTTCCACACTTTCATAATTCTGTTATGATTGTGCTTTTTGTGTTTCTTTTGCATTTGTGCCAAGTGAAACCGTTATGATTAGCCTTTGGGATGATCGTTTGATCATGCTGGAAAAGACAGAAACTTTCTGCTCACGAAAAGAATTTTCATTTTTTTTCTATGAGAGGTTTTGAGTGGATTCTTTTTGCTGCTGATTGCTATGAAATTCATCAGACTGTCGTAATTGTTCAGAATTTTTGAAGTACCAGAAGTATACGAAGTATACAGATTGCTACAGACTGGTCTGCTGTTAAAAGATTCTGTTTTTGTTGAGTTGGTTTCTTATTTTGATGAAACTATGGATAGTATCGGGGGGTATTAGCCATGGAAGATTGAAAATACAGTAACCCAACATCAACATAAGTAGAATTTAAGTTTGCTACAGTACCTATGGAAGTGGTGATTTGCTTTCTTATACTAATGATATCACGAGTTTCTGTTTAAGTTTCGTGTTGTGAAGTTTTCAAGTTTTGGGTGAAGTTCTTATAAACAAAGAGATAAAGAGTGGCAAGATCTCAACCTTGGGGATGCCCAAGGCACCCCAAGTTGATTCAAGGATGCCGAAAAAGCCTAAGCTTGGGAATGCCCCGGGAAGGCATCCCCTCTTTCGTCTTCAAACCATCGGTAACGTTACTTGGGGCTATATTTTTGTTCACCACATGTTATGTGTTTTTCTTGGAGCGTCTTGTATCGTAGGAGTCTTTTATTTTTGTTGTGTCACAATCTTCCTTGCTGCACACCTAGAGAGAGAGAGACATGCACTCACCATGATTTTGTCGAGCTTCACTTATATCCTTTGGTTAGGCAACTCAGCTCCCATGTGTTTCACTTATATCTTTTGAGCTAGTTGGTTTTGCTCTATGTGCTTCACTTCTATCTTTTGGAGCACGGAAGTGCGTGGCGTGGTAGTTGATCTATGCTATAAAAGTAGTCTCAAAAGGGGTAGTTATCCAAAGGGATATGAAAACTTCCACCTTCATGTGCATTGAGTAGTTAGAGAAGTTTGATTCATCTAAATTAGTTTTGAGTTGTGGTTGTGGTAATATTGAAGTTATACTAGTAAGGCGTTGTGGATCTAGAAATACTTGTGTTGAAGTTAGTGATTCCCGTAGCATGCACGTATGGTGAACCGCTATGTGATGAAGTCTGAGCATGATTAGTTTATTGATTGTCATCCTTTGTGTAGCGGTCAGGATCGCGCGATGGTTTATACCTACCAACCCTTCCCCTAGGAGTATGAGTTGAATGCTTTGTTTCGATTACTACTAAAACTTTTGCAACAAGTATATGAGTTCTTCATGACTAATGTTGAATCCATGGTTTAGATGCACTTTCACCTTCCACCATCACTATCTTCTTTAGTGCCGTGCAACTTTCGCCGGTGCTTTCTAAAAAAACCACCATTAGCCTCCCTCAAAACAGCCACCATACCTACCTACTATGGCTTTTTCAAAGCCATTGCGAGAGATATTTCCATGCAACTACCACCATGACATGTGCCACAACTTCTACATTGCCATTGCATGATCATAAGATAGCTAGCATGATGTTTCCATTGATGTCTATGCCATGCTAGATCATTGTCACGGTACACCATCGAAGGCATTCCATATAGAGTCATCATTGCTCTAAGTTTGAGTTGTAAGTGTGATGATCATCATTGATGGAGCATTGTCCCATGTGAGGAAATAAAAGAGGCCAGCGAAGCCCATTTACAAAAAAAGTGGCCAAAGATGCCCACCAAAATATAAAAATAAAAAAAGAGGCCAAAGAGCCCACCAAAAAAATGAGAGAAAAAGAGAGAAAGGACAATGCTACTATCTTTCCACACTTGCGCTTATTAAGCACCATGATCTTCATGATTGAGAGTCTCTCGTTTTGTCACCATCACATAGCTAGTGGGAAATTTTCATTATATAACTTGGCTTGTATATTCCAATGATGGGCTTTCTCAAAATTGCCTTAGGTCTTCGTGAGCAAGCAAGTTGGATGCACACCCACTAGTTTTCTTTAAGAGCTTTCACATACTCTTAGCTCTAGCGCATCATTTGTATGGCAATCCCTACTCATTCACATTGATATCTATTGATGAGCATCTCCATAGCTCATTGATATGCCTAGTCAATGTGACCATCTTCTCCTTGTTTGCCTTTCAACCTCCACCACAGTCCATTCCACTTATAGTCCTAAAACCATGGCTCACGCTCATGTATTGCGTGAGAGTTGAAAAAGTTTGAGAAAGTAAAGGTGTGAAAACAATTACTTGGCTAATACCGAGGTTGTGCATGATTTAAATTCGTTGTGCAAGGATGATAGAGCATAGCCAGACTATATGATTTTGTAGGGATAGCTTTCTTTTGGCCTTGTTATTTTGGAAGTTCATGATTACCTTGCTAGTTTGCTTGAAGTATTATTGTCTCCACATCAATAGTAAACTACTGTTTTGAATCTAACGGATCTGAACATTCATGTCACATAAGAGGAGTTACAAAGGACATCTATGCTAGGTAGCATGAAAGCATCAAAAATTCATTCTTTATCACTAACCTACTCGAGGACGAGCATGAGTTAAGCTTGGGGATGCTTGATACGTCTCAAACGTATCTATAATTTTTAATGGTTTGATGTTGTTATCTTCTCAACTTTGGATGTTTTATATACCTTTTATATCTTTTTTGGGACTAACTTATTAATTCAGTGCCACTTCCTGTTTTTGTGTGTTTTTGACTCTTTTCAGATCTGATTTTGGAACGGAGTCCAAACGAATAAAATCCCCGAAATGAATTTTTCCAGAACCAAAGAAGATCGGGGGACTTGAGGGCCAAGGCAGGAGGCCCACACGGGGCCCACAAGCCCTGTAGCCGCGGCCAGGGGAGCCCGCGGCTACCAAGCTTGTGGCCCCCTTGGAACTCCCATGCCCTAGCTCTTTCGTCTATATATTCCCTAAAATCCCAGAAAAAATAAGGGCGTCGACGAAACCACTTTTCCGCGGGTGCAAGCTTCCGTTTCCGCGAGATCTCATCTGGAGACCCTTCCTGGTGCCCTGCCGGAGGGGACTTTGGAGCTGGAGGGCTTCTACATCAACATCATTGCCTCTCCAATGACTCGTGAGTAGTCTACTTCAGACCTACGGGTCCGTAGTTAGTAGCTACATGGCTTCTTCTCTCTCTTGCATCTTCAATACAAAGTTCTACATTATCTTCATGGAGATCTATCCGATGTAATACTCTTTGGTGGTGTGTTTGTCGAGATCCGATGAATTGTGGATTTGTGATCAGATTATCTATGAATTATATTTGAGTCTTCGCTAATTTCTTATATGCTTGATTTGATATCCTTGTAAGTCTCTCCGAGTATTGGGTTTTGTTTGGGCAACTAGATCTCTGATTCTTGCAATGGGAGAAGTGCTTGGTTTTGGGTTCATACCGTGCGGTGACCTTTCCCAGTGACAGAAGGGCAGCAAGGCACGCATCATGTTGTTGCCATCAAGGGTAAGACGATGGGCTTTCATCATAGATTTGAGATTGTCCATCTAGATCATGTCATCTTGCTTAAGGCGTTACTCCGTTATTATGATCTTAATACACTAGATGCATGCTGGATAGCGGTCGACGTGTGGAGTAATAGTAGTAGATGTAGAAAGTATCGGTCTACTTGTTTTGGACGTGATGCCTATATGTATGATCATTGCCATAGATAACGTCATGACTTTGCGCGGTTCTATCAATTGCTCGATAGTATTTCGTTCACCCACCGTCTACTTGCTTTCATGAGAGAAGCCACTAGTGAACACTACGGCCCCGGGGTCTACTCACAATTATCATCTCCGTTTTTACTTTTACTTTGCTTTGTTTACCTTTTGCTTTCAGTTCTCACTTTGTAAACAATCTATAAGGGATTGACAACCCCTTCATAGCGTTGGGTGCAAGCTCTTTGTGTTTGTGCAGGTACTTGTGACTTGACGCGATCCTCCTACTGGATTGATACCTTGGTTCTCAAACTGAGGGAAATACTTACCACCGATGTGCTACATCACCCTTTCCTCTTCAAGGGAACACCAATGCAAGGCTCCAAGGCCGCGGGGGAATCCTTTGCATACTTGCCAAGGAAATCCCTATAGGCGTAGCCAGCAGCACCGCCCGGCAGGCCGAGGAAGAGGTCGTGGCGACCTTGGCGGGTCAGGGAGTTCCACCTTATGCCCAGCCGACTCCTGGATATGGTGGGCAAGGAGGAAGGAATGTTGGGGTCCCTTGCCTATCTTTTGCTGTGCATAATGAACGCATCCCGAGAGTCTTCAAAGGCCCATGTAAGGTACCTAATTATACTCCGGATCTCGAGCCGGGGGCATGGGTTGAGATTTATGAACTCGCTATGGATATGCTTGAAGCTTATGACGCGGTCTGCGCCAAGTATTTCACCATGATGTTGGAAGGGCCGGCTCGCACATGGTTGAAGAACCTACCACCCAACTACATCAACACCTGGGCAGAACTCAATGAGCCTTTCGTCAGAAACTTTTGAGGAACGTGCAAGCGTTCGATGACCATCGTTGATCTCCAACACTGTGTTCAGCGGGCGGATGAGTCCGCTCATCATTGGACAAGGCGGGTCGCAGAAATTATCCACTCCTCGGATGACATCACGGCGGCTCAGGCCATGTTTATCTGGGAGAAGAACTTTCATTTTCAGCCCCTGCTGTTGAAGCTTGGCCGCCTCAAGCGGAAGGTGCAGGATATGGGTGATTTGATGGACACCCTCACTAGATATGTTGAGTCAGACGACATGAAGGACGCTGGTTCTGATGACGAGAAGGTCAGTGAAGTTAAAACGAGAGATGGAGCTAAGGGTCACTTCCTACTTTCTGGGCGCAATAACAACGAGGGAGCTCAAGGAAACAGAAGGCAACAGGATGGCGTGTCTAACTTTGTTGCTAACACAAATGCCTGACCTCGGAATCAACGACGGAACATGAATCAGGGCGGTTTTGAGGACCGGGGCTTTAGTGGAAGGAAGCCAAGAAATTATTAAGAGTTGGTCAAGGGACCTTGTGCTACGATAACAAAAGTCCTTTCTTGGCGCTAGGAATTCTTCTTGCTACTTCTCTGGTTTGCGTCGGTTTTTCCCTTGAAGGGGAAAGGGTGATGCAACAAAGGAGCAGTAAGTATTTCCCTCAGTTTGAGAACCAAGGTATCGATCCAGAAGGAGGGTCTCGTCAAGTCCAGAATACCTGCGCAAACACAAACAAGCTTGCACCCAACGCTTCAAAGGGGTTGTCAATCCCTTCGAGATTGTTTGCAAAGGGAGATCTGAAGGCGGAAAGTGCAACGAAGTAAAAAGTGTAAGGCTGAAAATATGGTGTGGAGTAGACCCGGGGGCCATAGTGTTTACTAGAGGCTTCTCTCAAAATAGCAAATATCACGGTGGGTGAACAAATTACTGTCGAGCAATTGATAGAACCGCGCATAGTCATGACGATATCTAAGGCAATGATCATACATATAGGCATCACGTCTGAGACAAGTAGACCGATACTTTCTGCATCTACTACTATTACTCCACACATCGACCGCTATCGAGCATGCATCTAGTGTATTGAGTTCATAACGAACAGAGTAACGCCTTAAGCAAGATGACCTGATGTAGAGGGATAATCTCAAACCAATGATGAAAACCCCATCTTCTTACCCTTGATGGCAACAAAATGATGCGTGCCTCGCTACCCCTTCTGTCACTGGGTGAGGTCACCGCACGGTATGAACCCAAAACCAAGCACTTCTCCCATTGCAAGAATAATAGATCTAGTTGTCCAGACAAAACCCACAACTCGAAGAGAATTACAAGGATATGAAATCATGCATAAGAGAGATCAGAAGAAACTCAAATAAGATTCATAGATAATCTGATCATAAATCCACAATTCATCAGATCTCGACAAACACACCACAAAATAAGATTACATCGGATAGATCTCCATGAAGATCATGGAGAACTTCGTATTGAAGATCCAAGAGAGAGAACAAGCCATCTAGTTACTAGCTATGGACCCGTAGGTCTATGGTGAACTACTCACTCATCATCGGAGAGGTCATGGTGTTGATGAAGAAGCCCTCCGTGTCCGAATCCCCCCTCCGGCAGGGCACCAGAACGTGCCCCAGATGGGATCTTGCGGAGACAGAAGCTTGCGGCGGCGGAAAAGTACTTTCGATGATCTCCTGATTTTTTTGGGGATTTTTAGGGAATATATAGGCGCAACCCCTAGGGTAGAGGGCGCTTAGGGGGGCCACAAGCCTGTGGGCCGCGATCTCCCCCCTGGTCGCGGGGTGGGGTCTTGTGGGGCCCCTGAGGCTCCCCTGCCTTGGCTCTCAAGCTTCTCGATCTTCTTCCCTGACGGAAAAAATATTTTCGGGGATTTTCTTTCGTTTGGACCCTGTTTCAAAATCTCCTCTCAAAGGGGTCAAAAACATGGAAAAAACTGGAACTAGCACTTGGCACTGAGTTAATAAGTTAGTCCAAGAAAATATATAAAAGGCATGCAAAACATCCAAAGTTTGACAAGATAATAGCATGAAACCATAAAAAATTCTAGACACGTTGGAGACGTATCAAGCATCCCCAAGCTTAACTCCTGCTCGTCCTCGAGTAGGGAAGTGATAAAGAATGAATTTTCGATGTGGAATGCTACCTAGCATAGTTGTCCTTTGCAATTTCTTTCACGTGACATGAATGTTCAGATCCGTAAGATTCAAAACAATAGTTTGCTATTGACATGAAAACAATAATACTTCAAGCAAACTAGCAAGGTAATCATGAACTTTCAAAATAACAAGGCCAATGGAAGTTATCCCTACAAAATCATATAGTCTGGCTATGATCCATCATCCTCACACAATTAATGTAAATCATGCACAACCCCGGAATTGGCCAAGTAATTGTTTTCGCACTCTTACTTTCTCAAACTTTTTATAACTATCACGCAATACATGAGCATGATCCATGGATATAACACTATAGGTGGAATAGAGTCTGGTGGTGGTTGTGAGACAAAAAGGAGGAGATGGTCACATTGACTTGGCGTATGAAAAGGCTATGGAGATGCCCATTAATAGATATCAATGTGAATGAGTAGGGATTGCCATACAAGAGATGCACTAGAGCTATAAGTATGTGAAAGCTCAAAAACAAAACTAGTTGGTGTGCATCCAACTTGCTTGCTCACGAAGACCTAGGGCAATTTTGAGGAAGCCCATCATTGGAATATACAAGCCAAGTTATATAATGAAGATTACCACTAGCATATGGTAGTGACAAAGCAAGAACCTCTCAATCATGAAGAACATGGTGCTATTATGAAGCACAAGTGTGGAAAAAGATAGTACCATTGTCCCTTCTCTCTTTTTCTCTCCTTTCTTTTTTTTCATTTGGGCTCTTAGGCCTCTATTTTTCTCCTTTTATTTTATTTTTGGTCTCTTTGGCCTCTTTTTTTTATTTCCTCACATGGTACAATGCTTCTAATAATGATGATTATCACACCTTTATTTACTCACAGCTCAAAACTCACAAGGATGACTCCATAGAAAATGCCTCCGGCAGTGTACCGGGATGTGCAATGATCTAGCGTGGCGTATGACATTGAAACGTCTCTCTAGCTATCTTACGATCATGCAAAGGCAATGTAAGAGTGACGGCACAAGTCATGAGACGGAACGGTGGGAGTTGCATGGCAATATATCTCGGAATGGCTATGAAAATGCCATAGTAGGTAGGTATGGTGGCTTTTTTTAGGAAGGAATATGGTGGGTTTGTGTACCGACGAGAATTGCGCGGCACTAGAGAGGCTAGCAATGGTGGAAGGTGAAAGTGCATCTATACCATGGAGTCACATTAGTCATGAAGAACTCACATACTTGTTGCGAAAGTTTTTATTAGTAATCAAAACAAAGTGCTAAACGCATACTCCAAGGGGAAGGGTTGGTAGGTGTTAACCATCGCGTGATCCCGACCTCAACACAAAAGATGACAATCAATAGATCAATTGTGCTCCGACTTCCTAACATAGCGGTTCACCATACGTGCATGCTACGGGAATCACTAACTTCAACACAAGTATTTCTAGATTCACAACACCCTACTAACATAACTCTTAATATTACCGAATCCACGTCTCAAAACTAATTGAGAGGAACCAAAACTTCTCTTTCTACTCAATGCACATGAATATGGAGGTTTTTTCCATCCTTTTTGGGTACCTATCACATTTGGGACTACTTTCATAGCATAAGCCAACTACCAAATCACGCACCGCCGTGCCCTAAAGATATAAGTGAAGCACAAGAGCAAAAGTATCTAGCTCAAAAGATATAAGTGAAGCACTAGAGCAAAAGTATCTAGCTCAAAAGATATAAGTGAAGCACTAGAGCAAAAGTATCTATCTCAGAAGATATAAGTGAAGCACTAGAGCAAAAGTATCTAGCTCAAAAGATATAAGTGAAGCACTATGAGCATTCTAGCAAAATCACGATGAGTGCATGTCTCTCTCTCTCAAAAATGTGTGCAGCAATGATGATTGTGACACAACAAAAAGAAAAGACTCCTAAGATACAAGACGCTCCAAGCAAAACACATATCATGTGGTGAATAAAAATATAGCTCCAAGTAATGTTACCGATGGATAGAAGACGAAAGAGGGGATGCCTTCCCGGGGCATCCCCAAGCTTAGGATTTTTGGTGTCCTTGAATTTGGCTTGGGATGCCTTGGGCATCCCCAAGCTTGAGCTCTTTCCACTCCTTATCTCTTTGTCCATGAGAACATCACCCAAAACTTGAAAACTTCACAACACAAAACTTAAACAAAAACTCGTGATATCATTAGCACAAGAAAACAAACTACCACCTCTTTTGGTACTGTGGAAAACTTGAATTCTATCTATATTGGTGTTGGGATACTATATTCTCACTTTTCCAAGGCTATTACCCCCCATACTAACCATAGTTTCATCAAAACAAGCAACCAACTCAACAAAAACATAATCTGTCAAAAACAGACCAGTCTGTAACAATCTGTATACTTCGTATACTTCTGATACCTCAAAAAATCTGACAAATTACAAATGCGTGGGAAAAAGGCATATCAACCAGCAGCAAAAGGAATAATCTCAAAAGCTCTTTCTGAATAAAAATTAAAATTCATCTCGTGAGCGAAAAGTTTTTGTCTTTTTCCAGCAGGATCAAACAACCATCACCAAGACTAGTCATAAAGGTTTTGCTTGGCTCAAACACAAAAATAAACACAAAAAACACAATCACAACAGAATTATGAGGGTGTGGACGCAACAAAACAGAAAATAAAAAAGATAAATTCATTGTGTTGCCTCCCAACAAGCGCTATTGTTTAACGCCCTTAGCTAGGCATTGATAATTCAATGATGCTCACACAAAAGACAAGAATTTAAGCACAACAAGAGCATCATATAGCGTGTGAAAATCACATCTAAGTCTAACATACTTCCTATGCATAGGCATTTTATAGGAAAACAGATTGTCAAGACACCAATAGTTACCATATGCAAGGAAGAAGTTAGAGACAATAACAATCTCAACATAACAAGAGGTGATTTAGTGATATGAAAGTTTCTACCACCATATTTTACTCTCTCATAATAATTACATGTGGGATCATATTCGAATTCAACAATGTAACTATCACATAGGATATTCTTTTCATGAAACACATGCATGCAAAGTTGACGCTCTTCAAAAATAGTGGGATTATCATCAACTAAAGTCATGACTTCTCCAAACCCACTTTGAATAATATTGCAAATATCATATTCATCACGAGGCTGAAACAAGTTTTCAAGATCATAAGAAAAATCATCGCCCCACTCATGATCATTGCAACAAGTAGTGGACATAGCAAAACTAGCATCCCCAAGCTTAGGGTTTTGCATATTTTTAGCATGATTGTCACTAATAGAAATTATAGTGAAACCATTGCAATCATGCTTTTCATCCAAGGAGCCCTCGTGAATCACTTCATAAATTTCCTGCTCACAATTTTCAGATTCACGCATCTCAAGCAAAACTCCATAAAGATAGTCAAGTGCACTCAGCTCACTAGCAATTGGATCAACATAATTGGATCTCTTAAAGAGATTAGCAAGTGGATCAGGATCCATATCACTAGATTTTCAGCAAGCGAAGATGCAAGCATATTGAAGGCACATGGCACACAAGCGAACAAAGAGCAAGCGAGAAAAAGGGCGAACGAAAAGGCAAACGGAAATGGCAAACGGAAATGGCAAACGAAAAAGGCAAATTGGAGGAAAACAAGAGGCAACTGGCAAACAAAGTAAATGCAAGAGATGAGTTTGCGACACCTACTTGGATGAGTTCTTGACTTGATCCTCCCCGGCAACGGTGCCAGAAATTCTTCTGCTACGGTAACAAAAGTCCTTCGTTGGCGCTAGGAATTCTTCTTGCTACTTCTCTGGTTTGCGTCAGTTTTTCCCTTGAAGAGGAAAGGGTGATGCAGCAGACGACCAGTAAGTATTTCCCTCAGTTTGAGAACCAAGGTATCTATCCAGAAGGAGGGTCTCGTCAAGTCCAGAGTACCTGTGCAAACACAAACAAGCTTGCACCCAACACTTCAAAGGGGTTGTCAATCCCTTCAAGATTGTTTGCAAAGTGAGATCTGAAGGCGGAAAGTGCAACGAAGTAAAAAGTGTAAGGCTAAAAATATAGTGTGGAGTAGACCCGGGGGCCATAGTGTTCACTAGAGGCTTCTCTCAAAATAGCAAATATCACGGTGGGTGAACAAATTACTGTCGAGCAATTGATAGAACCGCGCAAAGTCATGACGATATCTATAGCAATGATCATACATATAGGCATCACGTCCGAGACAAGTAGATCGATACTTTCTGCATCTACTACTATTACTCCACACATCGACCGCTATCGAGCATGCATCTAGTGTATTGAGTTCATAACGAACAAAGTAACGCCTTAAGCAAGATGACATGATGTAGAGGGATAATCTCAAACCAATGATGAAAACCCTATATTTTTACCCTTGATGGCAACAACACGATGCGTGCCTCGCTACCCCTTCTGTCACTAGGTGAGGTCACCGCACGGTATGAACCCAAAACCAAGCACTTCTCCCATTGCAAGAGTCATAGATCTAGTTGGCCAAACAGAACCCAAGACTCGAAGAGACTTACAAGGATATCAAATCAAGCATATAAGAAATCAGCAAAGACTCAAATATAATGATGGGCAGTCATCAGGCCAAGGTAGTCAGCAGTATAATGACCAGGGCAATTTCCAACAGACAAACAACTAGGGCGGTTTTCAGAGTAACCTTAACTGCTGAACAGTGGGCAATATCATGTCTTCACCACTCGCACTTGTAAAAGATATCAAGAAGGTGAAGCAGAGGGCATTAATATGGCTGAGCCGGCGGTTCCTAGGTACTTAAATTGGTCTGAGCAACCTGTCACATGGAGTAGAGCTAACCACCCGCCTCAAATTGATAACCCTGGCGACTTGGCATTGCTGGTGGTGCCTCAAGTTGGTAGATAAACGCTCTCTAAGGTCCTCATGGATGGGGGTAGTCGTATCAACATCTTATACTATGACACGTCCCAGCGGATGAACTTTGATGAGAAAGATCTAATGCCCTCAACCATGGTTTTCCATGGTATTGTTCCGGGCAAGTCGGCATACCATGTTGGGCGGATCAAGTTGAATGTGGCTTTCGATGATGAGTCCAATTACAAGAACGAGTTATTGACGTTTGAGGTGGTCAAAATTAAAAGCCCTCATCATGCTTTGCTCGGGCGGCCGGCTTATGCTCGTTTCATGGCCCAACCCTGTTATGCGTTCCTCAAGCTTAAAATGTCGGGTCTCAAGGGCACCATCACAGTCAACGAGAACCAAAAGATAGCCCATGAGTGCGAAGAAGGTAACGCTGTGTATGCTGAGTCGGCGTGCGCTGCTGAGGAGTTGAAGTTCCACAAAGCCAATGTGGATCCAGCTGACATGAGTCCGTTGATAAAACCGACGATTGATTCTGAGCCGCCCCTTAAGTTCAAACCAGTAGATGATACCAAGCAGGTTGATTTTGTTCCCGACGAGTCTTCCAAGCAGTTTACTATTGGGAGTGGCTTGGATCCCAAATAGGGAAGTGCGCTTGTCGAATTCATCTGTGAGAATCGGGACATCTTCGCGTGGAGACCTTCTGACATGCCAGGTGTACCGAGAGAATTCGTTGAGCACCATCTCAATGTAGATCCTAAGATGAAGCCGGTTCATCAGTACCTTCGTCGTTTTAATGAGGAGAGGCACAAGGCAATTGGAGAAGAAGTCGGCCAGCTTTTAGCCGCCGGGTTCATCGTCGAGGTTTTTCACCCTGAGTGGTTGGCTAACCCGGTCTTAGTTCTTGAAAAGAACGGCACTTTTCGCATGTGCATTGACTATACCGACCATAACAAAGCGTGTCCAAAGGATCCTTTTTCCCTCCCCCATATCGATCAAATCATTGACTCTACGGCGGGTTGTGAGCAGCTATGCTTCCTGGATGTGTACTTTGGGTATCATCATATCAAGGTAGCCAAGGAGGAGCAGGATAAGACGGCCTTTATCACCCCCTTTGGTGCCTTTTGCTATGTATCAATGCCTTTTGGGCTCAAGAGCGCGGGGGCGACTTATCAATGTTGTATTCAGAATTTTCTGCACAGCCAGATTGGTCGTAATGTCCATGCTTATGTCGATGACATCGTGGTAAAGTCACAGAAGAAGGAAACACTTCTAGGTGACCACAAGGAGATGTTCGACAACCTCCGGGTGTATCAGATGAAGCTTAACCCGACCAAGTGCATGTTTGGAGTTCCTGCAGGAAAATTGCTGGGATTCTTGGTGTCCGAGCGTGGCATAGAAGCTAACCCGGACAACATCAAGGCGATAACTTCGTTTGGGAAGCCGGCTAATATTAATTAGATCCAACGGATGGCAGGTCGTATCGCGGCACTGAGTCGTTTCATAAGTCGCCTCTGTGAGAAAGTTGTCCCTCTTTATCAGTTGCTCAGTAAAATAGACCACTTTGTATGGACCTATGCGGCCAATGAGGCTTTCGACGCCCTCAAGAAGCAACTTGTCGAGCCGTCCGTGCTGGCAGCCCTGGTTGACAAAGAACCAATGCTCTTATACATTGCCGTTAATTCTAAAACCGTGAGTGTGGCAGTGGTTGTCGAACGCAAAGAAGAAGGCAAAGAATATCCTATTCAATGGCCGGTGTATTTCGTTAGTGAGGTATTGACCGTGTCCAAACAGCGGTATCCACATTGGCAGAAGTTGGTCTTTGGGATCTTTATGGCGAGTTGGAAGTTGAAACACTACTTCTTGGCGCACCCAATCACCATGGTCAGTTCTACACCGATAGGGGATATTATACAGAACCGAGAAGCCACTGGACGGATTGCTAAATGGGCAATAGAGCTTGGTCCTGATCATGTGAAGTATATGCCTCGTACAACCATCAAGTCTCACGCTCTGGTGGATTTCGTCAACGATTGGACTGAGTTGCAGATTACGGAAGATAGGCCTGATAACACATATTGGACTATCTATTTTGATGGTTCTAGGCAGTTGGAGGGCTCATGAGCTGGAGTGGTGTTATCATCCCCAAGAGGAGACAAGTTTTGTTATGTTCCACGGCTCATGTTTCCTTGCACAAACAATGCTACTGAGTATGAGCCTTTACTTCATGGGCTCAGGATAGCTAAGGAGATGAACCCGAGTCGAGTCAGGTGCTAAGGCGACTCAGATTTAGTGGCTCAGCAAGTATCACAAACCTGGGACTCTAAAGATCCATTGATGGCGGCTTATAGGCGTGCGGTGACTAAGGTGGCGGGTTATTTCCATGCCTATCAGGTTGACCATATTGTTCGTTGCCAGAACGAGGCAGCTGATGCCCTCTCCCGACTCGGATCACAATGTATGCCCGTTCATCCCAATGTGTTCTTGGATGTCTTGCATAATCCTTTTGTGAAATTGCTTTCTGAAGATGACATCGCAGTTCCTGACCCGGAGTCACAGTTGGTGGTGGCTCTCCGGGCAACTCCTGACTGGACGATACCCTACATGGCTTACCTAGCTCGAGGCGAGTTGCCAGTTGATGAAGTTTTTGCTAGGAAAATCGTGCGGCGGTGTAAGTCCATGGGTATACACAAAGGCGAGTTGCACAGACGAAGTACTTGTGGGATTTTTCAGCGCTGTGTCTCGCCGGAAGAATGGCGAGATATTATCAATGAGATACACGTGGGCGACTGTAGACACCACGTCGGGTCACGATCTTTAGTGTCGAAGGCTCTTCGACATGGTTTCTACTCGTTGATGGCTCATGCCGATGTAGATGACATAGTGCGTCGATGTGATGGCTGTCAGAAGTTTGGACGTCAAGCACATGTGCCGGCTCAGGAATTGCGCATGATCCCAATTACGTGGCCCTTCGCGGTTTGGGGGCTCGACATGGTTGGCCCGTATAAAAAATATTCTGACAAAAAGACTCATCTGCTAGTGGCGGTTGATAAGTTTAGCACGTGGGTTGAATCAGAGCCGGCCAGTAATTGCGAAGCAGAGACGACGGTCAAATTTCTCAAGAAGCTGATTTTTCGTTTTGGTTATCCCCGTAGCATCATTACTGATAATGGTACTAATTTGTCTAAGGGGGCAATGAAGGAGTTCTGTCAACGAGAGCACATCCGGCTTGATGTATCCGCAGTCTAATGGTCAAGCTGAGCGGGCTAACGAGGAAATCTTGCATGGGATCAAGCCCCGGCTCATGGTTCCTCTGCAACGTACTCCGGGTTGTTGGATCAAAGAACTTCCTTCTATACTTTGGAGTATGAGAACAACACCAAACAGATCTACTAGTTACACCCCCTTTTTCCTCGTCTATGGGGCGGAGGTGGTTCTCCCAAGTGATATAAGGCATGATTCTCCGAGAGTCGCCGCATGCATAGAGGCTGATAACGAGAAATCACGTTAGGATTCTTGGGATGCCCTCGAGGAGGAGCGTAATTTAGCCGCAGCAAGGTCAACGATCTACCAGCAAGACTTGCGTCGTTACCACAGTCGACGAGTCAAGAGTCGGGCCTTCCAGGAGGGCGACTTGGTTCTCGGCTGATTCAAGATCATACGAGTATGCTCAAGCTTTCTCCTTCATGGGAGGGACCCTTCGTCGTCGGCAAAAACCTCCACAACGGCTCGTATTACTTGATCGACTTACACCGTGACAGGCCAACCACGGAGGAGGAGACAACCCGCCCATGGAACATTGCGCGACCCTATTATACATAGAGCCATTGACTCCTTATCCATGTACATACTTAGGTAATTGTGTACTCTTTTCATTACATCAAAAAAGTCGGCTCCCATGAAATTCGGGGTCTTTGTCGTTTTGGCCTCTATTTGAGCATGAGCCTTTATTGATTAAAATAAGCCGCCCAAGAGGATGAGTCGCCACTTAGGAGGCCATCCAAACATGGACGCTACTAGTATCAAAGAGAGTGAGTCACCCTGATGTGATCACTCAAATATGGATACTAGTAAAGCCAAAGAGGATCAAGTACCATGATGCATGGTTCAAACATAGGCGCCTATGTATGATCATGAACCAATAAAACCGGCTTACGTGGGGGCTACTACTCCCCAGGTCATTTAGCAGTAATAGTATTGTCTTCTGCTATCCTATGCCCATTTTTCCTTGATCATAGGTCATTTGGGGGCTTCTGACTCATTGAGTCCCGCCTTACTACCCTCTTGGCTAGCAAAAAATTAACGCATTACAATGGTTATAATGTATTGTAAGTTTTGCGACTTGCCCATAAGACCCATGTACTCTTGGCGAGTCAATCCAATATTGCACCCTGAACTTCCAAAGTTAAAACATTGAGGTACTTGCGAGAGCCAGCATATGGAAAATAGACAAACCATGGGTTCACTGAAGCTTGACTTGAGCCTGATCAGCCAGTCTTAACACATAAAGGTTTTTGCAAAAACCTCTCTGGGTATGATTAGAACCTTGCAAGCTCGTCTACCCGCCGTGACTCAATGAGTCAGCTTATTTTACACCTCATGTGGTGATTATGCTTTCAAGCAGTGATTCAACAACCATGTTGAGTCATTCAAGTTGGGCGATGATCAAGGAAGAAAGAACACAATACTTCATAAATTGCTGATAGCCAAACCAAGGCGACTTATATTACGAGGTAACGCCAGGAAAGTTTGGCATTCTTTTTTAATGCAAGTATATAAGCAGTTTTAAGTATGCTCAAAAGCAAATTACATGGCTCGTAAAGGCCAAAAGTCTTTCTATATTAACCCGGTGGCAAGTTTCATCCATGTTCAGCCTCGTGTGCAGGTTGAAGTTTTGAAAGCCGCCACTGGGTCACCCTGTGCCGAGCTTTCCGTTTCCTCGATCTGGAAGTTATCCACATCGCAGGTGCAATTGATTAAGGCATGAAATTCAGCTTCTTTTGTCAAGATGGTTGACGGGTCAGCATCAGAGGCAAAAAGATGCTTACGGCAGTGAGGAGTCAAGTCCATTGGTGCGAAACTGGGAGTTTCCACACGATTTCCATCATCATCATAAGCCGCCTGATATTTCAGCAGATCAAGGCTCTCAACAAGGCGGCTTGCTGTAGGGCGAACATCCTTTACGCATTGAGCGTAGGCTTCTTGCGTAAAGTCTGAGTCGTCATCCTTATATTCTGGAAACCCCCAGCTATTTCATTCGGCTTGAGCTATGGAGCATAGGCTATTGATCGGCTCATAGCCGCGATCAGGCCTTTCTGTGTGTATGACTTCCTTATTTCTTCTATGTGTTGGGAATGGTTGAGAGGCGCCTTAGCATATCCCTAATATATTTCACTGGGTCTTTATTCCCCCATACAGCCTTGACAGTCAGTAAGCTGCCAGCATAGAGTTGCTCTGTAAGGGTATATATCGCATTTATCTTCAGAACAGAATCATCCTGAAGATTGGCAGATCGAGGACCTGCAAGGAACAAATGAAAAATAAGTCGCCTCGCACCTTATGTCCTTCACAAAAAATTATAACAGGCACTATATCAAGGACTTACCAAAGATCGCATTGGTCATATTGGAGATGTGTTGGTGAAGACCAGTCAATTCTTCAGTAACTTGTTCCAGTTGGCCCTTGGAATTTTCAGCATATTTCACAATTGCGGCTCTCCCATCTTCAGTTGACCCTTTGTAACAAAGATATTCAACCGTGACCTTTTCAAGTTCTGTCACCGTGGCTCGAAGTTTTTCCTCTGCCGCGGCCCTGGCGTCTTGCTGACGTCCCAAACTTTTTTTCATCCCACTTAGGGATGCGTCAGTTTGACTAATAGTCTCCTACAAATTCAAGCAGGAAGGACCGGTGACCTTATCGCTACTTGGTCGCATTGATCGATGGACATTCAAGTCTCAAGTACATTGCAAGGAATACACTTGACACTTGGGGGATAATGTATTTGCTTCTCTAAAGCAAGATTTTTAAAACAAGACCCGGGTCATCTTCAAGAAGATGACCCGACCCTTGGGGGCTACAGGTTGATGTTTTTCAAGACTATTAAACAAGACTCGGCTCATCTTCAAGAATATGACCCGACCCTTGGGGCTACAGGTTGATGTTTTTCAAGACTATTAAGCAAGACCCGGCTCATCTTCAAAAAGATGAGCCCTTGGGGGCTACGGGTTGAAGTTTTTCAAAGCTATTAAGCAAGACCCGACTCATCTTCAAAAAGATGACCCGACCCTTGGGGGCTACAGGTTGAAGTTTTTCAAGACTATTAAGCAAGACCCGACTCATCTTCAAGAAGATGACCCGACCCTTGGGGGCTACAGAGGGATATATGGGGGAATTTATTCAGTAAATACCCAGTATATTTTCTTCATCATGTTTACCAGGCTAGCTTCAAAGTCTCGGCTCTCGGAAAGGCGGGTTAAATATCCCGCATGTAGCTCTTCAAAATTCAGCTTCTCAATGTTGGGGAGTTCAAGTGCAGATTTTTGTTTGACCGTCTTAGTAGAGACGTCTTCAACAGTATGCTTAGCCAACACATTACGGGCGGGCGTCGTATGACCCGTCCCAATAATGACAATGACATATTCTTCAGGCGTGACGTCTTTGGATGACTTCTGGGGACTTGGCGGGTTGAGATCTTCTTTTTGACTCGGATCCATGGTCATATCATCAATTTTTGGTGGGTTGACTTCGACATCAGGGATGTTATCCATGGCAGTGCTTTCTGCAGGATCAGCATAAGCTCCAGTGGGTTCATCTTGAATAACATGGACACACGCATCTTCTTCTTCCACTTCACGCTTTTCAATATTTGGAGCTGACCGGCTAGTTTTCTGTTTCTTGGCTTGAGCCCTAAAAATGGAAGGTTAAGACATAGATAATGACATGTGAATGACACATGAAGTATTGAAGCAAGGGTTCGTAAAGCGAATAGTAACATACCCTGTGAGACGAACAAGGGGTGGCAATTTTGAGGATGCTGAGTCGCCAGATGAAGGAGGAGACACCTATTACAATAGAAAAATTTGGTGAGTTTAAGCAAGTTGACAATATACTTGATAAGGAAATAGAAGGTACCATAGTACGACGCTTGCGGACGGATGTTTTTTTCAGGCAGACCCGCCATAAGATCACCTGAAGAGCTACGTGTGTGGCGTTTTGGAGTATACAGAGCCTTCTTCAAAAGGAAGTTAGGATCCAAATGAGCATCTAGGTGATTCATAGGGACTTTCCTACAAACCCTCCTTTGAGGCCTTTCGAAGGAAATATTTGAGTCAGAAGATATTGAAATTACCTCAGCATCTTCATTGTCACTTTCAACGCCATCCCCGTGAGAATAAGATAAATGATTAGAACAAGTATATGATACAATCAAGGGATAGTCCGGAAATTTACCTCAGATAATTATTCAATATGTGGTGACTCGCCCACGATAGATGACTCGCCCGCACCTGATTTGGCCTTCTTCTTCTTGGCAAGAGTCTTGACCCTTTTAACAGGCGGCGTTACAAGCCTACGTTTCCAGAAAGGTGCATTTTTCTACAACAAGGGAAGTTAGTGCTACAAAAGAGCAAAAGAAAAATACCAAATAGGACGGGTAAAGGATGAATTTATTTACCTCAGGAGCCGTGTTTGCAATGCAGAAAAGTTTCAAACCAATTTTGGAACAAGCCTCTTTAGGTTCACCACATAATTTCTTCACAAGACTATTGACCTCTTCAGAGTCAAGCATTACGTTGGTGAAACGCTGAGTATTGTTTAAATCGCCATCAAAACGACACATCAGTCCATCACGGCGGCTTAGGGGCAAGATGCACCATTCTACCATTAAGTCAATCCCAGTCAAACCATTAGAATTCAAGGCTGTCAGTCGTGGCCAAACAAGTTTGTGGGCGGCTCGTTCTTCATGAGTAAGAGCCTCGGGGAGTTGGAAGTCCATTGGAAGGCGACCTTCTTTGAAACCCGGCAACGGATTTTCCTGAGCTGGTGCAATATTCTTGCAATAGAACCAGGTTTTTCCCGAGCCTTTGGGATGGCTGGGTAAAGCGGCAGCAGGGAAGCCAATTTCACGCCGCCTTTGGATGGTGACTCCGCAGAGTTCTAAGATGGGGCCATCAGCCCCTTCAGTTTGGCGGTTTAAATATAAGAATTCCCTAAATAAGGAAACTGTGGGTTCTATTTCTAAGTATGCTTCACAAAAGACGTGTGACATAAGTTGTTGACTGAATTGGGACCTAAATCTTGGGGGTGAAGGTTGAAAAAGTTGAGGGCCTCCCGAAAGAATTTTGAGCTAGGAGGAGTGAAGCCTCGTTCTAAATGGTCTGCGAAAACCACTACTTCCCTTCGGCGGGTTGAGGTCGGACTTCTCTAGCAGGGGCTCTCCATCCAATTATTTCTTTAGGAGACAAGGTCCCCAGCGACAAAAATCGTTGCAAGGCGGCTTCATCAATGCCAGAAGGTACCCAGTCACACTTTGATGGTTTCGACATGATGTTGAAAATCGGGAAGAAGCAAGCTGCATAGGTGTGATTGGCGGGTTATTCTAGCAAATAAAAATCGCTCGAAAAAGCAAGGAGCTCAAAAAATAGGCAATAAAGCAAATCATAATACTTAAGTCGCCTGACTACGAGGCGGCTCGCGAAGGTGGCGAGTTACAAAAATATTTAAGCCGGCTTATGAGGAGGCAGTACTGGGTCACAAAGAAACCATGATGTTGGATTCTACTAAGTGTTGGAAAACAATTTTTGTATCAAACTACATAGAAAGATGGATCTATCAGCAGTACGAAAAAGAAAAATTAATTGCTAAAATAACGTTGTAGTATGATGGTGGCAACAGCTAATGACAGCGAGGTTCTCACAGAAGTATCAATGAAACTCTGTGCGGGATTGATTTCATATCCATTCCGTAACTTATCAACGGGAATGCTTTGCTAAAGAAATCGAATGAACTCGTACTATTAATGGCGGCACGACGAACACTAAGAACTCCCGTGAGCCATGGTGATTGATCTAACAGATCTACTACAGGAGGTGAAGACGTACCTGATGGTACCAACAGATGTCGAAGAAGGTTGCGGCTTGATGCAGAAGACGTGCGGCGGCGAAGCCCTTGCGTCGGGGATTTCGCCGGAGGAAAGTGCAGAGGCAACGCGTCGTGGACTGGATATTCGAGGTGGAAGAAGAAGATGATCTAGGGTAAACCTAAAAAAAGGAGATCCCCCCGTCGGTATTTAAAGACTAGGGGGAATGAAACAATAGGCGCGGGAATCTAGGGGATGCTGTAAATCTTGGAATTGATGGTGCCTCGATTGTCGGGCCGGACAGATAGACCAAAAGAGCCGTTTAGGATGGCATCATGAAGATTCTTGAAATTTCGGAATGATTGACATCATTAATTTCTGCAGCAGAAAATCAAGAGAAGCTTTCAAGCCGGCGATTCTTCCGTTGAGGAGCACGCTGACGTTTTGGTTGAGCCGCCGAGCATATAAGGAATGTTTATTGACATGAACAAGTTCAAGATAATATGGGGCCTAATGTTGGGGTTCTTATCCCGTTATAAGACCCGCCCTATGTAGCGGGGTTAGGATAATGGCGGCTCAGTATCCATGTTCAAGATGGGCCGTTCCCTATGAAGCAAAAGATGCAAGACGTACGCTGTGAGAGCCGGTTGGCCCAAGACGTGAAGAAGGCGACTTACGACCCATATGGGGAAGGAGTCGCGTGGAGTTTCCTTGCGTAAGGGAAAAGGTGAGTTAGACATGTACTAGCTCATGAACTGTAGTGTGATCTGGACTCTTGTAAACCTAGAGCCTCGACCTGTATATAAAGGCGAGTCTCTAGGGTTGATAGGGCTAAGTTAACATCAATCGAGAGCTAGGCCAGGCGAATCCGCACCCTTGTAATCGATTTCCACAGCAATAAACACATAGTAGGACGTAGGCTTTTACCTCAAATTGAGGGGCCGAACCTGGGTAAACGTGTCTCCCGTTTCCCGAACAACCCCTTTGAGTTGCCAAATAGTTGCAATGGCTTCACCACTAAGTCCTTTCACGAGGACATCTGCCGTGACAAAATCTCGATAGGTAGCGAGGCACGTATTGTATTGTTGACATCTGATGTTTACGCACGCTTCTATTCTTGTGGACTATGTTGGGCCTCCAAGCGCAGAGGTTTGTAGGACATCAACAATTTCTGTCAAGTGGATGACCTAAGGTTTATCGAACTCAAGGAAGTAAAGGATGAAGATGGTCTCTCTCAAGCAACCCTGCAATGAAGATACAAGAAGTCTCTTGTGTCCCCAACACACCTAATACAATTGTCAGTTGTATATGTGCACTAGTTCAGCGAAGAGATGTTAAAAGGCAAGTGATGTGGATGGTAAAACAAGGTATTGTAAATATGAAATAAAAATGGCAGCAAGGTAGCAAGTGACAAAAGTGATCATAAACGGTGTAACAATGGTGAGAAACAAGGCCTAGGGTTCATACTTTCACTAGTGGCAACTCCCAACAACATTAACATAGTCTAATCACATGATATTTCCACTAAACATACAATGGAGACGTAATCGGAGGTCGTTCCTTTGTGATCAAGAGAGGAGGAGAATTATGTAAGGCTACAAAAGCACACCTCAGAGTTCGTAGTTCTCATCTATGGATTTCCCATTATCACCGCGGCCATCCAAAGAGAGTACCACAATCACCACAACGTATCTCAAGGATAGTCAAAGACAAGCACCAAGAGACTCTCAATCTTCAATCAATTCACAATAAAGGAAATCACTTATGAAAATAGTCTTCTAATCCATGTCCAATAGACCGCTGTCACCATGGTCTCGGGGATTATACTAGATAAGATCAAGTGAGTACATTAATCCAATACATAGAAGAAGGGGAAACATCATGGGATCACCCTAGATTAACATAGCCCATAATCAGAATCAAGATCACATCATGAGGGAGAGAATTAACTATATAGCTATTGTAGAAGACCTTAGCCCCGAGGAGGAACTACTCCCGCTTCATGGAGGGAGAAAGCAACGTCGATGGAGATAAATCCGGGGGCACTTCCCCGTCCTGGCAGGGTGCTGGCACAGGAATTCTGGTCCCCGAAACTTGTTTGCGATGGCGGCGGAGGTCGGAATTGCTTCTAGAGAAAATGGTTCCGTAATCAGTGTTTCCTCCACGGGGGTAAAAATTGGAGCCAAGGTAGGGCACCACAAGGGGTGGGCCCACCCAGGCGGCCTCCTTGCGCAGCCAGGGGGCAGGCCGCACCACCAGCTCGCCTGGAGGCCTGGTGGCCCCCCTCTGGCCCTACTTCGGCCGTCTGGAGTCTTCTAGAAAGCTGATTTTTTATATTTTTATGTGGAATTTTTCAGGCACTGTAAATATGGGTATAAACCTGCAATTCACACACATTAGCATACAGAAACTGGCACTCGGTGCACTGCGTTAGTAGATTAGTCCAAATATGTTGAAAAAGGTAAGAAAGTGTACAAAACACATAGCAATATCACCCAAAACTTGCATGGAGGAAGCATAAATTATAGATACGTTTGGGACGTATCAACATCCCCAAGCTTAATTCCTGGTTGTCCTCGAGTAGGTAAATCATAACAAGCAAAATTTCTGTGGTGACATGCTAACACACATATCAGAACTTCAAAGTAAAGCAAGTAAGATATGCAATTCAAGTCAAGACAATAACAAGAAAGAGTCTATATCTAATATTGAAACTAGCAAAGTAAGAACATAAAGGTGCAAGAGCTCTCGCTGTCCGTGACTCGAATGTCTGCAAATGGTATTTGCATGCAAGAAGTGGGAGATGGGTTTAGAGCATAAAAATAATGGGAATATAGTTTAATTGAGAACTCAGCCTACTAAAACTTCATACCTGGTCTCCTTCAAATCTTATTTTTGACTCATCCCCACACAACTAGTCAGGCACAAGTCAAAATGATCTTGTCCCTTTCGACTTTGAGCACTCATGCAATGGATGAGCCCAAGAAAGATACGTTGGCACTTAGGATGGAAAAGAGAATACTAATGGGGAAGGAAGAAAAAAAAGGTGTGAAAGGCTCACATCAATGAGGACAATCATAGGAGAGAAAGCCAAATGGTAGATAATATGTGAGGAGTGGGGATTGCCATGCAGCGGATGCACATATGAGCTAAGATAAGCTCTCCAATGAAACTAGTGCGGGTGCATCCATCTTGCTTGCTCATGAAGACCTAGAGCTCATTTGAGGAGGCTCATCATTGGAATATACAAGCCAAGTTCTATAGTGTAAGGGTCCCCACAAAGTTATGCATGAATGATAATCTCTATGGAGTACAAATATAACAATGGAGTACGAGTGTGGATCTTTCAAAAGGACTAGTAGTGTTGCCCCCTTCTCCCTTTTTTTTGTGGCCTCTTTGGCTCTTTCTACTTATCTCTCATTTGTCCTCTTTGGGATCTTTTCATGTGTCCTCTTTTGGGATCTTTTAATTTGTCCTCTTTGGGATCTTTTCCTCACTTAAGGGCAACACTCTATATTTTACAAGAATAAAAAGATCTTCACACTTTGTAAGAAGTACTCAACATAAAGATAAATGAAAACTATCATGATGTATGCAAATGTATGCCTCTGCCAGTGTAGCATGATATGCAATGATACTAACGCGTCATGTAGCAATAATAAGGGCAAGGCCCAACTAGCATGCGGCTCCTCGATCAAGCAAAAGCATGTATGACATGAAGATCAAGTCATGAGATGGTGGATGATGCATGGCAATGTATCTCAAAAAGGCTGTGGAAATCCCTTAATAGGTAGGTATGGTGGTTGTTCTAAGGAAGGATATAATGGGGCTTATGATGACAGAGCGTATCATGCCAAGGGTTTGGATGCACTCGCGAAGTATGCACCAACTCTCAAGATGAGAAAGGGCAATGCACGATACCGAAGAGGCTAGCAAAATATGGATGGTGGATGTGCCAACAATCGAATACTCGCATTAGTCTCAAGAACTCATGCACTTATTATCGGTAACTCTCTATCTAGTCAGGAGATTCACAAAGAGACAAGTACCCAAGGAGGAGTGTTTGGGGGTTTGGTTATCCTTGCGCATCCTCGACCCATGATAACGTGAGGGTACTCTATATATTCCAACCCCTCCAGAGGTTAGCGATCGATCTAGTAGCTAGAGTTCTCAACTAATTTTTTGTTTTTTAAAATACACACGGATTTCCCAAAATACGACACCTATCACTAATAGGTTCAAGCTCTTGACACCAAAAGTTCAAACATTACTCAAATCAATACCTCAAAACTATTGCAAGGTACTACTATACTTAAATAGCAACCTTAGTTACCTACTCATGCAAGACACACAACTCGGTGCAAAAAGCCAACTCTCTAAACAAGATAAGCATGATAACTCAAGAGATTTCCAAAATCATCTAAATAAAATCTCTTAAAAAGATAAAGCGTGGAAACTAAGAGCTAAGCATGACAGCAGCTATGAAAAGATAAAGAACACACAAAAAGATAAGCATGAAAACCTATGTTGTGTTCTATGGTGGA
Source organism: Hordeum vulgare subsp. vulgare (assembly GCF_904849725.1). Lineage (NCBI taxonomy): Eukaryota > Viridiplantae > Streptophyta > Magnoliopsida > Poales > Poaceae > Hordeum > Hordeum vulgare. The sequence continues at coordinate 532,854,557 of NC_058520.1, read as the reverse complement.
GTGGAGCGTGTTTCTCCCCCAAACAAAGAAGGCTAGGATCCAAGTTGTTATGAACAGCAAGCAAAACTAAAACAAACTAAAAAGTAAAGAGCGGGACGCTCCAAGCATAGCACATAACATATGAAGTGATAAAAGTATAACATGGAGAAGGACGAACTAACGATTGTTGATGGAGAAGGGGATGCACGGGGGCATCCCCAAGCTTAGACTCTTGAGTCTCCTTGGATATTTCTTGTTGTGCATGGGGGCATCCCCAAGCTTGAGAGTTTGACACTCCTGGATCTTCTTTCATCATCTTCCATCGCATACTTGAAAACCCCCTTCATACAAAACTCATCATAAGCTGATTAGAGTGGTTAGTGCCCATAATAAAATAATTTTTCTCCACTACAGATAAAGATTTTCATGAAGAGCTACTGTTTCTCAAGATTTCCAAAAAGTATTTGCAAAGAAAAAGCAAGCTTGAGATTCGCAAAACAATGAAAACGCAAAACGTGACAGAATCTGTGAAAAAGAGACCAGGAGGTAGTAAATAAGTTTTTCGGGGCACTTCTGCAACTCAGAACCGACGCCAGAAAGCCAATTGTATAGAGCATACTATCAAAAAATTCAGATAAAAAAGATGATCTCGTGATGTGTGGTGAATTTTTCTATCAAGCAAACATAATCTGTTTCTCGACAGCATGTCACAACATTTTAACTTTCTTGCAATCGGAGGCTAGAACTTGGCAGAAAGATTAAAAATAAAGATATTGTCGTGGGTATAAGCCTGACAGTAGAGGTGTAGGGTACGAATGAGATGGGCAGAGTCCTAGCTACGGCAAGGTTGTATGAGTTCAGGCCCCTCTGCGGTGGAGGTAACAGCCCTACGTCTTAGTGCTCTCGGAGCTTGTTGTCGAGTGTAATATGGAATACAATGATTTGCTAACCCTTCTACCAGTGGGGGAGGGCGGCTTATATAGAGTGCGCTGCCCTCCACAACGGTTCCGGCACAGGGGTGGAGTAACGGGGGTTGAATGCGTACGTTACAGGTAACGTATGCCCTAAATGCTAATAAATGCACCCGGAAACGTACGGCAGTTTCCCTCCAGAGAGGTTACGATGTACCGAGTGTAGCCAGTCGGTTAGCCTGGTATCCTCCGAATGCTAGTCTCCGACTGGATGATTCAGGACCTGTTACCGACTGGATGATGGGGACTCCTTAATTCAGTCGGGGCAGACTTAGGGCCTTGTCCTTTGTGTGGGGTAGTCCTTGGGTAGGACCTGTATGGCAGGCCTATGACCCTACCCAAGGACTATGACCCCATCATTAGTCCCCGAATGGATTGGGGTTGAAACGCCGAAGCGGTGCTTGAAGTTCGGATCCGACTGGATTAGATTCGGCTTGAGCGTTGCTTGCGTCTATCCATTTTATCTTTTCTGACTAACGATCCGAGTGGAAGTGCTTGCGAAACAGACTGTCGGGAGCCGAGTGTTTCTGCGGCATCTTTTGACGCGACCGGTCAACTGATAGCGGCGGATTTTCCGGGATCTCAACTTTCGGGTTCCGCGCGCGCAGCGGGGATGACGCCAGCGCACTCGAGTAGCGCCCGACGCCTCGATTCTCGCGCGTTCAACTCCTCCACGGATATCGCCGCGGCCGGTCGGGCGGATAAGGTTTCGGGGCCACCCGCCAGTGACCCAGTCGGAACCTTATTTAAATCTGGGTGGCGAGGCTTCTTCGTTACGCTCGCCGAATCTTCCGCTCTCACCTGCTCCGTCTTCCTCGCCACCTCCAGCGCTCCTACACTCCTTCCTTCTCCTTCCTCTCGAGGGCTCGCCATCGCCTCCATGACCAAGGGTCAGACCAGCAAGATGGACGCGAGGAAGAAGAAGGGCAAGGCGGCGGCGCCTGCTCAGCGGCGGCAGCGGCCGCTGCCGGCGGGGTGGATCCAAGGAGACTTCCTCCCCTCCACGGTGACGGAGGGAGATCTGCTGCAGTTGGTGGAGCACGGAATGCTCGTGCATAAGTCCTGGAGACTGCCGGCGGAGCACGAGGTCGAGCCGGCGCCTCGGGAGGGGGAGCGCGTCCTGCTCCTCCGCCATGTCCACCGAGGTTTTTCTTTGCCCCCGCATCCTTTCTTCAAGGGCATCATGAATCACTTCGGGGCCCAACTTCACCATTTTCCTCTGAATGCCATCGCCCATCTTTCTGCCTTTATTGTTTTGTCCGAGTGTTTCATCGGGTGCCCTCCCCATTGGGGTTTGTTCAAACACATCTTCTCCGCCCGATCCCAAACCATCAAACGACTTAGACAGTCGGATGATAAGACGCACCTCCTCCAGCTCTACGGGGGTTTAGGATTCCAGAAGAAGAGTCGGAGTAGCTATCCCGCTCTCCAATTAAGTGAGTCAGTTAGGAACTAGCAGTCGACGTGGTTCTACTGCCAGGATATCGCCTGTCCGAATGCGTCGACTGGGCTACCTCCTTTTAGTCTAGATCGGCCCGCCCCGCCTAAGCAGCTCGCGCTCTCGAAGGCGGAGAAGAACGACGTCCAGCCCTTGGTTGAGGCACTCGTGGACGTTGTCAGGAGGGGGGTCACCGGTATAGACCTGCTGGAAGTCTTCCTTCGTCGGCGGATCCAGCCTCTGCAGGCTCGCGACCATGCCATGTGGCATTACACGGGGCCCGAAGACTCCACTCGGACCAACGTGGTGGGTGTGACTGAGGAGAGGGTGACCTCGTGGGTGCTCCAAATCACGGGTCCCTGCGAGAACCCCAAAGGGGCCCGGCGAGTGAAGCCTTACAGCACGGATCATCCTCCACCGAACCAGGTGAGTGGCACTTGTCGAGTGCATTGAACTGTCTTAATTCCTGTCGTTTGTCTATATCTCCGTGTGATGTCCAATGTTTCCGACTGAAATTTATGCAGGCGTGGACCAACTGGTTCTCCCCCGTCTCGAATGGGAATCCGGAGGAGGAAGGCAGCCAGGAGGGCAGTGTGGAGAGCGCCGAGTACGTCTCCGACAGCGGAGGATCAGAGGAGGAGAACAGCGAGGAAGAGGAAGAAGACGAGGAGCAGGACTCGCCACCTCCGCAACTGGAGCATCGGACCAAGCACCGACATGAGCCCGCTGTCCCCTCAGCTCCTCCCGCGTCTTCGAGTGCTCCGCCTACTGCTCCAGTGGTCCCGAGTGTTCGAAGCACTAAGAGGACCAGGGATGCCGCCGCTGAGCCCGTGGGCCAATCTTCTAAGGCGCCCAAGCCGAGTGGGCCTAAACCTCGGAAGGCTGTGCCGCGAATGAGGGTCGCTGTCCCCATCACCTCCACGTACGTGTACTCGGCTTTCAGTTCTTTCTGATATCCGAGTGAACTTCTGTTTACCGGCCGAATGGATCTCACTCGACAGGGTCGCTACTTATGCCACCTCTCCGGCGCGTCAGGAAGACGACCCCATGGACACGGACAACGTCGTCTCGTCTCAGCCAGGTGTGTTGTAGGAACGTCGAGTGTTTTATACTATCGCGTCCCAGCCAGGTGCTTCTTTCTTTTTCTGAGACCTCGTGTCATTCGGCCTGTCAGGGGCGATCTGCCTGGATGAGGGCGACCAGGGGAGAGCCGACCCAGCTGTGGAGCCTGTTCTTGAGGCTGCTCCTCCCGCTGTCGCTCTCGCCGCCGACGTGCTGCCGACAGAGGCGCCGCCACCGACAGAACCAGTGCTGGTGGAGGAGGGGCCGACTGGGGCGGACCTTGGGATGCCTCAGGAACCTCCGACGATTCCAGGTTCGTCGAATGCTGAATTCAGCATCCAGCGTCTTCCGGAGGAGCAGGTGGGAGCGGCCAAGGGGGCTATGATGCAGGCGGAGCTGATGGCTGGAGAAGCCAAGAGGGCCTATGACTCCATTGCGGCCTTGTACCAGCGGAGCTTGGAGCTGCGCGATGATATCCGATTAAGTGGTCTAGTAAGTATTTACTTTTCCCCAGTAACCCACTGGGTGTTCTTCAATAGCAGCTTTTGTTTGCAATGGGTTCACTCTGAGTGAACCCAGTGGGTGTAGTCCCCAGACTTCTGTCGAGTGCTTGCACTGACAGTTGTCTTTATACATTTTGCCTTGAGTTTGGTTGTGTCTGTAGATAGGATTACCGAGTGCGAGTAGTTGTTGCACTCGGAGTGCACTTACGGTAAGAGTCCCCGAGAGTAAGTTGTACTCAGGTCGGGTAGTATTGGCCTCGGAGGCGTAGGTGATAACATCCATCTCAATAGGGCAGGCCTGCTTGAGGTGCATGCCAGTGGGGTCACTCTTAGTGAACCCACTGGGTGTAGTCCCCGAGACCGTTGTCGACTGCTTGCGTCGGCAGGGGTCTGAAGAACTTATACTGTTAACTGTTGAACTTTCTGATTGTCCCTTGTTTCTTGTTGGCAGAAAACTTGTGAAATGGGGACGGCCTATGAGACTCTCAAGGCGGAGAGGAATCAGTTCGCTGGTGAACTTGATGCGGCCATGCTTGCAATGGCCGGCATGAAGGATGCTCTGGCGGAACGGGAGAGGTCATTGGAGCAGGCGCGTGAAGTGAACAAGGTGTTGACTGAGGAAGTGGAAAAGATGGGGAAACAGAGGACTGCGCTGATGAGTCAGATGGATGTGCTGAACAAACGATGCAGGGCGCAAGAGAAATATGTCAGCGACTGGGCTCGGCAGATGATGACGCGTCTGGCTGGTAAGTCCTGCTTTTTCCGAGTGGTTGTGCTATGCGCGTAACACTCGGCGCTTATTGTCTGTTTGTCCTATTTTTGCAGATTTTTGCTTTGACGCTGAAGCTGAAGCAGCTGACGTGGAGCGTTCGATTCTTGAGAACGTTCCACTCGACGACGACGCCAATCGGGATCTGCTCCGTGCGCACATCCGCGTGGGCAAAGTTGGTCCTTTCATCGGTCGAATGAGAGAAGTCGTCGGCCGAATCGACAAGGAGCTTTGGCCAGAAGATGATTCGCGGCAGGAGATGGAGAACGTGATGACCCGACTAGAGGAGATTCCCAACAGAGTGTAGTCGTGGAAGAAATCTGCAGCTCGTTGCGGTGCAGATGTTGCTCTGTCCTTGGTCCGAGTCCATTGCAAGGAGGTGCGTGAGGAAAAACTGAAGACTCTGAAGGTCGCCAACACGAAGAAGCTTCGATTCGAAGACTTCATGGAGACGTTCCTTGAGAGTGCTACCCACATCGCCGACGGAATCGACTTGGACACTTTCGTGGAGCCCTCCAGTCCTGGCGCCGGCCCAGCTGACGCGTAAGAAACTTTATCCTCGGTATGCCGAGTGTTTGTCTGTAAGGTACTTTGGCCACTTCTGTTGGCCGTCCCACTTTTAAATTGGTGCGGGTAAGCTTGATCCGCACCGAGTTAGCTATCTTTGCGAGAATTTTGGAATCGGATTTTTGCTCTTCTGTTGCAATGTTGATTCGTGTTTTTGTTTGGCGGTTATTGGGGAAGCCAAAGGCAAACAATCGCTGCTTGATCGCAGCTAAGCCTCCGAGTGTGACGTGAAGTGCACACTCGGAGAAGGTTAATACTTAGGCGATGCTGGATTGCAGCTAAGCCCCCGAGTGTGACGTGTAGTGCACACTCGGAGAAGGTTAATACTAAGGCGATGCTGGATCGCAGCTAAGCCCCCGAGTGTGACGTTAAGTGCACACTCGGAGAAGTTTAATCCTTAGGCGATGCTGGACCGTAGCTAAGCCCCCGAGTGTGACGTGAAGTGCACAGTCGAAGAAAGTTAACACTTAGGCGATGCTGGATCGCAGCTAAGCCCCCCGAGTGTGACGTGTAGTGCACACTCGGAGAAGGGTAGTACGTGGGCGATTCTGGATCGCAGCTAAGCCTCCGAGTGTGACGTTAAGTGCTCACTCGGAGAAAGTTAATACTTAGGCGATGCTGGATCGCAGCTAAGCCCCCGAGTGTGACGTTAAGTGCACACTCGGAGAAAGTTAATACTTAGGCGATGCTGGATCGCAGCTAAGCCCCCCGAGTGTGACGTTAAGTGCACACTCGAAGAAAGTTAATACTTAGGCGATGCTGGATCGCGGCTAAGCCCCCGAGTGTGACGTTAAGTGCACACTCGAAGAAAGTTAATACTTAGGCGATGCTGGATCGCAGCTAAGCCCCCGAGTGTGACGTTAAGTTCACACTCGGAGAAAGTTAATACTTAGGCGATGCTGGATCGCGGCTAAGTCCTCCGAGTCTGACGTTAAATGCACACTCGAAGAAAGTTAATACTTAGGCGATGCTGGATCGCAGCTAAGCCCCCGAGTATGACGTTAAGTGCACACTCGGAGAAAGTTAATACTTAGGCGATGCTGGATCGCAGCTAAGCCCCCGAGTGTGACGTGAAGTGCACACTCGGAGAAAGTTAATACTTAGGCGATGCTGAATCGCAGCTAAGCCCCCGAGTGTGACGTTAAGTGCACACTCGGAGAAAGTTAATACTTAGGCGATGCTGGATCGCAGCTAAGCCCCCGAGTGTGACGTGAAGTGCACACTCGGAGAAAGTTAATACTTAGGCGATGCTGGATCGCAGCTAAGCCTCCCCGAGTGTGACGTGAAGTGCACACTCGGAGAAAGTGAATACTTAGGCGATTCTGGATCGCAACTAAGTTTTTTTTTTGAGACCGGAGTCTGTGACCGCGGAAGAACTTTGAACCTGCAAAAAACTCAATCTGCTTTATATTATTTCGCCAACACTTGTTCTTTACATCGCTTCAGTCAACGGTCACGTGTAGAAACGCTTCAGGAGATCTTCGTTCCATGCGCGCGGCTCGTCTGTCTCCCTCTCGATGTTGTAGAGTCTGTATGCTCCGTTTTTCAGCACCTTGGAGATGATGAAGGGTCCTTCCCAGGCTGGAGCCAACTTGTGAGGTCTTTGTTGATCCACTCGAAGCACCAGGTCGCCTGCTTGGAACGTCCGACTCCTGACGTGGCGTGCAGGAAAACGCTGCAGATTTTGTTGATAAACGGTCGAGCGAGTTAGTGCCATCTCGCGTTCTTCCTCCAGGAGATCCACTCCATCTTGCCTTGCTTATTCTACTTCGGCTTCGGAGAAGAGTTCGACTCGTGGCGCATTGTGAAGCTAGTCATTCGGAAGGACTGCTTCTGCTCCATAAACGAGGAAGAACGGTGATCGCCCTATAGATCTGTTCGGGGTTGTGCGAAGTCCCCAAAGCACTGAAGGTAGCTCGGTAACCCAAGCGCCAGCGGCATGTCCTATCTCTCGCAGGAGTCGGGGCTTCAATCCTTGCAAAATAAGTCCGTTTGCCCGCTCTGCTTGTCCATTGGACTGAGGATGTGCTACGGAAGCAAAATCCACTCGGATGCCTTGGCTTGTACAGAAACCTTTGAATCTGTCCGAGTCGAAGTTTGTCCCGTTGTCCGTGATTATACTGTGAGGTACACCGAATCTGAAGATGATGTCCGTGACAAACGTGACGGCTGTTGAGGCGTCGAGCTTCTTGATGGGCTTCGCTTCGATCCATTTCGTGAACTTGTCGACTGCCACCAACAGATGTGTGTATCCACCTTGGCCTATCTTGAATGGGCCGACTGTATCTAATCCCCACACTGCAAACGGCCACACCAGAGGGATCGTCTTCAACGCAGACGTTGGCTTGTGGGACTTGTTGGAGTAGAACTGGCAGCCCTCACATCGATCAACCATATCCTTAGCCATCTCGTTAGCCTGCAGCCAAAAGAAACCAGCCCTGAATGCCTTGGCTACGATTGCTCTCGAAGAAGCGTGATGACCGCAGGTCCCCGAGTGAATATCCTCCAGAATCAGCTGCCCCTCCTCTCGGGAGATGCATCATTGAAGAACGACTGAGATACTTTCCTTGTACAATTGGCCTTCAATGACAGTGAATGACTTCGACCTGCGGACTATCTGCCTGGCTTGGACTTCGTCTTCTGGAAGTTCTTGCCTCAAGATATATGCCATGATCGGCACGGTCCAATCGGGAATGACAGCCAGAATCTCCATGACCAGATCAACCACAGCAGGTACATCAACTTCAGTCGGATCTGTTGTGCTCTTGGGTTGTACCGGTTCTTTTGTGAAAGGATCTTCTTTGACTGAGGGAAGGTGGAGGTGCTCGAGGCAGACATCACTCGGGACTGGTCTCCGAGTGGATCCGAGTTTTGCCAACTCATCAGCTGCTTGGTTCTTCAGTCTCGGAACATGGTGGAGCTCTAGACCTTCAAACTTCTTCTCCAGCTTCCTCACTGCATTGCAGTATGTGGTCATGGTGGGGTTCCTGACGTCCCACTCTTTCATCACTTGATTGACCACCAAATCCGAATCGCCGTAGACCATTAAGCGACGGACGTCGAGTGAGATGGCCATGCGCAATCCGTAGAGGAGAGCTTCATATTCTGCCTCGTTGTTGTAGGAATCAAAGTGTATCTGCAGCACGTACTTGAGCTTGTCGCCCTTTGGTGATATGATCACAACACCAGCGCCGGAGCCATTCAACATCTTAGACCCATCGAAGAACATTGTCCAATGAGCCGAGTAGATGTGGGTCGGTTGCTATTGTTCTACCCATTCTGCTATAAAGTCAGCCAGGGCTTGGGACTTAATAGCTTTCTTGGCCTCGAACTTGATGTCACAGTACAACATCTCCATTGCCCACTTCGCCACTCGGCCTGATGCGTCTTGATTGTGGAGAATTTCCGACAACGGAGCATCAGAAACGACAAATACTGAGTGGTCTTCGAAATAATGAGCCACCTTCTTCGCAGTCATATAGATCCCATAGATAAATTTTTGATAATGGGGATACCTCTGCTTGGAAGGAGTCAGGACTTCGGAGACGTAGTACACTGACCGCTGAACTTTGTACGCTTTGCCTTCTTCTTCTCGCTCGACTGTAAGAACAGTACTGACAACTTGATTTGTAGCCGCGATATATAGAAGAAGGGGCTCTTTACTGAACGGAGCAGTAAGAACCGGTTGGGTGGAAAGTAGGACTTTGAGGTCGTCGAATGCGACTTCGGCTTCGTCTGTCCATTCGAAGGTATCTGATTTCTTCATGAGTCGGTACACAGGAAGTGCTTTTTCGCCGAGTCGACTGATGAACCTGCTCAAAGCCGCTAGGCAACCTGTGAGCCGTTGAACATCGTGTATTCTGACCGACCTCTCCATTCGGACGATGGTCCCGATCTTTTCGGGGTTGACGTAGATCCCTTGTTCGGAAACGAAGAAACCGAGTAACTTTCTGCTGGGAACACCGAATGAACATTTGGCTGGGTTGAGCTTGATATCGTACCTACGAAGGTTGGCGAATGTTTCTGCCAAGTCAGTCAGCAGGTCGGAACCTTTGCGTGACTTGACTACGATATCATCCATGTATGCCTCCACATTGTGACCGATCTGGTCGAGGAGACATTTTTGGATCATGCGCATAAAGGTAGCTCCTGCATTCTTCAGACCGAAAGGCATAGTGATGTAGCAGAAGCACCTGAATGGGGTGATGAAGGCTGTCTTTAACTCATCGGGACCATACAGACGGATCTGATGATAGCCCGAGTAGGCATCGAGAAATGACAGACGCTCGCAACCTGCAGTCGAATCGACAATTTGATCTATGCGGGGGAGCGGAAAATGGTCTTTCGGGCAGACCTTATTGAGATGCTTGAAGTCGATGCACATTCGGAGCGACTTGTCCTTCTTCGGCACCATGACAACATTGGCGAGCCACTCAGAGTGGTGAACCTCGCGAATGAAGTTGGCTGCCAGCAGCTTGGCCACCTCTTCCCCGATTGCCTTCCTCTTGTGCGCGGCGGACCGACGCGGGCGTTCTCGGACAGGCCGGGCCGTGGAATCCACGTGCAGTCGGTGCTCAGCCAATTCCCTGGGTACACCTGGCATGTCAGAGGGTTTCCATGCGAAGATGTCCCAGTTCTCATGGAGGAATTGGGTGAGCTCCGCTTCCTATTTAGGATCGAGGGTGGTGGAGATGTTCGTCGGGGCAGCAGTGGCGTCCGTCGGGTGGATGCTGACCTTCTTCGTCTCTCCCGCCGACTGAAATGCAGACTCTGAAGCCGGCTTTTTCGAGCGCATCAGGTCGGCGGGGTCGACTGTTTTCTTGTACTCGTCCAGCTCGAGGACGGCCATCTGCTGGTCGGCGATTCTTGATCCCTGCTGCAGACACTCTTCAGCCCGCTGCTGATTGCCTGTGATGGTGATCACGCCCTTCGGGCCTGGCATCTTCAGCTTTAGGTATACGTAACATGGACGGGCCATGAAGTGCGCATACGCTGGGCGACCCAGAATTGCGTGATAAGCGCTCTCGAAGTCAACCACTTCGAACGTCAGCTTCTCCTTGCGGAAGTTCTTGTCGGAGCCGAAAACGACGTCCAACGCGATCTGGCCGGGTGATTTGGCCTTCCGTCCAGGAACGACTCCGTGGAACTGCATGCTGCTCTCACTGAGTCTGGACATCGGGATGCCCATCCCCTTGAGGGTGTCGGCGTACATGATGTTCAAGCCGCTGCCGCCATCCATGAGGACTTTGCGCAGTCGGACTCCTTCTACCACCGGGTCGACGACCAGGGACTGTCTTCCTGGGGTGGGTACATGTGCCGGGTGATCCGACTGGTCGAAGGTGATCGCAGTTTGGGACCATTTGAGGAACTTGGGGTTGGAAGGGGTGGCCATGTTCACCTCTATGTTCACCAGCTTCAGTCGGCTCTTGCTCTCGACGTCAGCAAAGATCATCAGGGTTGCATGGACTTGGGGGAACGGATCCTCCTTATCCTCCTCAACCTGTTCATGGTCCTTCTCACTTGGTTGCCCTTCGTTGAACCCCTGGATCAGGAGGCGACACTGTCGAGTGGTATGCTTCGCATATATGGGGTTGCCTTCTTCGTCCATCTTAGTGTGAACCGGACAGGGCTGGTCCAAGATGGGATTATTGAACTGCTTCTTCTTGGGGGTAAACTGCGCCTTCCCTTTGCCCTTGAACTTGGCATTGGTCACGGCTGCAGCTTCTGCTTGCGGTGTGGGCGGAGCTTTCTGTTTCTGCTTCCGAGTGTCACCTCCGTCCACATCGCCGACTGTATTGTGCTTGCCGCTCCGGATGCGGTCTTCCTCTTCGCCATTTGCATAGCGTGTGGCTATCTCCATCATCTTGCTCATGGAAATGTCGCCTGTTCGGCCGAACTTCAGGTACAGATCCCTGTACCGCACACCTGCCATGAAAGCGCAGACTGCTTGATGCTCGGTGACGTTCTCCACTGTGTGATAGAGAGTTGTCCAGCGCTGGATGAAGTCACGCAGGGGCTCATTCCGTTTCTGTACGCAGTGCTGGAGCTCCACAAGGCCAGAAGGGCGCTTGCACGTCCCTTCGAAGGTCTTGATGAACACTCGGGCCAGATCTGCCCAACTGTAGATGCTTGAGGGGGTCAATTGGTTCAGCCACGCTCGTGCCGAGCCGTCGAGCATCAGAGGGAGATGCTTCATGGTGACATGGTCGTCCCCTCCTCCGATCTGGACTGCCACTCGGTAGTCATCCAGCCACGTTTCTGGCTTGGGCTCTCCTGTGAACTTGCTAATTCCCGTCGCCAATCGGAAGTTGGGAGGGATGTCAGCCGAACGGATGGCTCGACTGAAACACTCGGGACCAGACACGGTGGCCCTGCTTCCACTCGGACGGTCGATATCGCGACCATCGCGGTGGGCTCGACCTCTGTCGACTCTTCGCTGGGCGATACATCCTCTTGCGTCGGGTCTTGGGTCATAAGTGTCGCCGACTGAACGCCGGTCATCATGATGCCGGGACCCATAGGGCCCACCCCGCGGAGGGGTGCGTGAGCGGCGACGATCTTCATGAATCACAGAACGGCTGCCTCCCCTGTGGCGCTGATGGGAACCGGGGCTGTGAACTGATCGATGCGTATTCGCGTGGACGGAGCTGTTATAGATCCGGTTGTGCGCCTGGGAGACTGCCGAATTCTGCTGATGCGCCATGTGCAACAGGGCTCGGATCTGCTCGATCCCTCTACCAGCCTCTGAATCAGTCGGCTGGAGGGCATCAGCTATCTTGGCAGCTGCAGCCAAGTTGAGGAGGGGTGTGCGGAACAGCTCCACGTTGCTCCGCCGAGTGTGCCGACTAGCAGAACGGCGAGGTGGACGACGTGCGCCGGACGTTTCGCCGATCTCGTGCTCGTTCCGGCCAGCCTGACGGGGATCTTCATGGGAGTTGGCCATGTGTACTTCTGCTGCGGGCCCGTGACCCGCATACTCGGAAGGAAACTCAGTCGGAACCGAGTCCGAGTGCTGGGCCGACGGGGCAACCACAACGGACTCAAGAACCGCCACTTGCGAAGATGCGTTCTGGCGCGCCTGGGCGTGTTGCACCCAACGCTGGAGCCGCGGACGGCGGGACCGCTTGACGTGGCGCGTGACGACGGTGTAGGTCGACACGGGAGCCGACCGCTGTACAAGAAGAATGTCGCGGGCGCCGGCACGGAAGTGTGTAGCCCCGCGACGGGGAAGCTCCTCGATGACGAGAGGCGCATCCCAAAGCCACGCCAAGTCGTCGACGATGAAGGAGAGAGCGGCGAAGAAGATCTGGTGACCCATGCTCGAATCTCCACCGGACGACATGACGACAAGAAGTAGTCGCAAATTCGCCGGAAGTCGCTTAGACGCCTGCCCCACGGTGGGCGCCAACTGTCGTGGGTATAAGCCTGACAGTAGAGGTGTAGGGTACGAATGAGATGGGCAGAGTCCTAGCTACGGCAAGGTTGTATGAGTTCAGGCCCCTCTGCGGTGGAGGTAACAGCCCTACGTCTTAGTGCTCTCGGAGCTTGTTGTCGAGTGTAATATGGAATACAATGATTTGCTAACCCTTCTACCAGTGGGGGAGGGCGGCTTATATAGAGTGCGCTGCCCTCCACAACGGTTCCGGCACAGGGGTGGAGTAACGGGGGTTGAATGCGTACGTTACAGGTAACGTATGCCCTAAATGCTAATAAATGCACCCGAAAACGTACGGCAGTTTCCCTCCAGAGAGGTTACGATGTACCGAGTGTAGCCAGTCGGTTAGCCTGGTATCCTCCGAATGCTAGTCTCCGACTGGATGATTCAGGATCTGTTACCGACTGGATGATGGGGACTCCTTAATTCAGTCGGGGCAGACTTAGGGCCCTGTCCTTTGTGTGGGGTAGTCCTTGGGTAGGACCTGTATGGCAGGCCTATGACCTTACCCTAGGACTATGACCCCATCAGATACAATGATGTTGCTATAGTAGTAACACACATAAAGACCACTAAAAACTGAAAGTAAATACTCAAAGTAAAGATAACAAGGGTTGTCTACCTAGAGCTCTTTCTTTATAGCCATAAAGATAGGCTTAAGATTTTAATGATGCTCTCGTAGTAATAAGAGTTGTAGAACAAAAGAGAGCATCAAGAAGCAAATACCAAACACATTTAAGTCTAACATGCTTCCTATGCATAGGAATATTGCAATAGAATAATTCATCGAAGCACGAAGCAGTAAGCATAGGAAGGCAAAACAAGTGCAGCTTCAAAACCTTCAACATAAAGAGGGGGAACTTGATATTATTGAAATATCTATAAGCATGTGTTCCCTTCTCATAATAATTTCAGTGGGATCATGAATAAACTCAACAATATAAGTATCACATAAGGCATTATTTCCATGATCCAAAAGCATAAACGTATCACTACTCTTCTTATAAGCAAAATCTTTCTTATTAGGAATAGTGAGAGTAAAGCAATCATTATTATCATGGTAATCATCAAAGCAAATTTTCTCCTCAAAAGTTGGGGGACGAAAAATATCATGTTCATCAAACCCGTTATCCCCAAGATTAGAGCTTTCCATCTCATTAGCAATATTGTTATTCAAAGAAAGCATACTAATAACATTGCCACCATCATAATTGTTATGCAAATAATAAAGTTTCATAGGTTTTTTAATTTTCTCCTCAAACACTTCATGTCCTAGTTCAAGATAAAGTTTGTAAAGCTCTCTCATATTTTTATTGTTTTCCATGAAGCCTAACTAGTGAAATAAAAACAAGAAACAAAAAGATTTAATTGCAAGATCTAAATATATACCTTCAAGCACTCACCTCCTCGGCAAGGACGCCAGAAATAGCTTGATGTCTACGCACGCATCTATTCTTGTAGACTATGTTGGGCCTCCAAGCGTAGAGGTTTGTAGGATAGCAGCAATTTCCCTCAAGTGGATGACCTAAGGTTTATTGAACTCGGGGAAGTAGAGGTTGAAGATGGTCTCTCTCAAGCAACCCTGCAATTAAGATACTCCCTCCATCCATATATATAGGGCCTAATGCATTTTTCGAGATTGCCTTTGACTATTGATAAGATTAATCGTATATGAAATATATAACGTGAAAATTATATCATTGAAAGCTCCTTTCACGTACGAATTAAATGATATGCTTTGTGTAACTTGCATGTCATATATTATTGCTCTAACATATGGTCAAATTAGCCTCGAAAAATGCATTAGGCCCTGTATATATGGATATAGGGAGTACAAGAAGTGTCTTGTGTCCCCAACACACCTAATACAATTGTCAGTTGTACAGGTGCACTAGTTCAGCGAAGAGATGTTAAAAGGCAAGTGATATGGATGGTAAAACAAGGTATTGTAAATCTGAAATAAAAATGGCAGCAAGGTAGCAAGTGACAAAAGTGAGCATAAACGGTGTAACAATGGTGAGAAACAAGGCCTAGGATTCATACTTTCACTAGTGGCAACTCCCAACAACATTAACATAGTCTAATCACATGATATTTCCACTAAACATGCAATGGAGACGTACTCGGAGGTCATTCCTTTGTGATAAAGAGAGGACGAGAATTATGTAGGGCTACAAAAGCACACCTCACAGTTCGTAGTTCTCATCTATGGATTTCCCAGTGTCACCGCGGCCATCCAAAGAGAGTACCACAATCAACACAACGTATCTCAAGGATAGTCAAAGACAAGCACCAAGTGACTCTCAATCTTCAATCAATTCACAAAAGAGGAAATCACTCATGAAAATATTCTTCTAATCCATGTCCAATAGAACGCTCTCACCATGGTCTCGGGGATTATACTAGATAAGATAAAGTGAGTACATCAATCCAATACATAGAAGAAGGGGAAACGTCATGGGATCACCCTATATCCACATAGCCCATGATCACAATCAAGAGCACATCATGAGAGAGAGAATTAACCACATAGTTACTATAGAAGACCTCAGCCCCGAGGAGGACCTACTCCCGCTTCATGGAGGGAGGAAGCAACGTCGATGGAGATGAATCCGGAGGCACTTCCCCGTCCCAGCAGGGTGCCGGCACAGGAATTCTGGTCCCCCGAAACTTGTTGGCGATGGCGGCGGAGGTCGGAATTGCTTCTGGAGAAAAGGGTTCCGGAATCAGGGTTTCCTCCACGGGGGTAAAAATAGGAGCCAAGGTAGGGCACCAAAGGGGGTGGGCCCCACCCAGGCGGCCTCCTCGCGCAGCCAGGGGGCAGGCCGCACCACCAGGTCTCCTCGAGGCCTGGTGGCCCCCCTCTGGCCCTACTTCGGCCGTCTAGAGTCTTCTGGAACACTGATTTTTTATATATTTTATGTGGAATTTTTCGGGCACTGTAAATATGAGTATAAACCTGCAATTCACAGACATCAGCAGACAGAAACTGGCACTGGGTGAACTGAGTTAGTAGGTTAGTCCAAATATGTTGAAAAAGGTATGAAAGTGTACAAAACACATAGCAATATCACCCAAAACTAGCATGGAGCAAGCAGAAATTATAGATACGTTTGGGACGTATCAACATCGAGGATAAAAAGATGGGGTTTTCATCATATTGCTTGAGTTTATCCCTCTACATCAGGTCATCTTACTTAATGCATTACTCTGTTCTCATTAACTTAATACTCTAGATGCACGCAGGAGTCGGTCGAGGTGTGGAGTAATAGTAGTAGATACAGAACCGTTTCTGTCTACTTGATACTGACGTGATGCCTATATGCATAATCATTGCCTTAGATATCTTCATAATTATTCGCTTTTCTATCAATTTCTCGAGAGTAATTTGTTGACCCACCGTATTACTTTCCTTTATGAGAGATGCCTCTTGTGAAACCTATGGCCCCCGGGTCTATTTTCCATATTATATTTTCAGATCTATAAACCAAAAATACGATAAATACTTTGCTGCTATTTATTTACTTTTGTTTCCGCGATCTTTTATATCTATCTCTATCAGATCTTATCCTTGCAAATAACTCTGAAGGGATTGACAACCCCTTTATAGCGTTGGGTGCAAGTGTTTGATTATTTTTGTAGGTACTACTATTGGGGCCTTGCTTGTTCCTCCTACTGGATTGATACCTTGGTTCTCAACAAACTGAGGGAAATACTTATCTACTTCACTGCATCACCCTTTCCTATTCAAGGGAAAACCAACGCAAGCTCAAGAGGTAGCAGCCCCCACTGACGCGTCGGGGTTTGGTTGACTACCTAATACCTTGACACCGTCCTTGGGCGGGGAAGGTTTCGCATGTCTCCTACATTGGTCGGTCAAGGGTCATGAAAGTATGGAAGGACAGATATCGCCGTAAGGAATATAAGTCAGTCCATATAACTTTATGCGAGTGGAGCGGCAGATAGGTTTTCTCCCGCCACCTTTTGTTTGGGAATTCTGTCCTCGCTCGACATAATCCCGGTCGATCTTGTTCGGGGAGTGGTCCGGCGAGCGCTCCAACGACCCCAAGGCGCAGCCCCTCGTTGGGTCGTCGTTTTTCTCTTACTCCCCAAAGAGGGAAGGGGACTAGGGTTGTCGGCTACAAAGGCTACCCTCTCTTAATCAACTCCATCCTGGGAAAACACCCCGTCCTCGTAAGTGATCGAAAGCTTCGGGTCTTCATGAAACCAAGGATCATCATCACGGGTATAGTCCTCGGGCTAAGGCGCGGGACATTTTACCATCTCGATCCAGCGCTTCTAAGGCTGCAAGGAAGGGGTAGAAGTTATAAATCAAACAATAAAGGGTGTTAACGCCCGAAACTTTGAACATTAGGACACTTACGTATTCGATGGGGTTGTATGTTGAATAGCCTTCCTTTGTGAAGGGGCGGTTAAAATCTTCTTTTTCCCCTTTGAAGAGATAGTCTAGGATGGCCGCTAATACTTTTTGGTCTTTCGGTCCTAGCCTTCTGGATCGAGTGGAATCACTCGTCCCGCTCTAACACCACAAGGGATGTGTACGTTGTTGGAGCGGCTGGATGCACCGGGTAATCACCACGACCATTACATCAATGATGATTAGACCGCAATGTGCAAGCACCTTGACCTTAGTGGATAGTTGTTTTACTTTGGAATGCTCCTCTTGGGAGAGACTCTTTGGCCTCCAGCTATAATGCTTTTTCAAAGGCTCTGTCGAGTATTTGTGAAGGCCCCTCCGAATTGGATCGAACAGGGGAACATTCTCGATATTAAACCACTCTGAGGGCCACTCGTCAAGTTCCTTCTTCGGTGTCCCAATTGGGTATGCGGTAGCGGCTATACACCACACCTTGGCTCCGCCCATTTCCCGGATTGTTGTCCCTCTGGTTCGAGGAACGA
This sequence comes from Hordeum vulgare subsp. vulgare, assembly GCF_904849725.1. NCBI lineage: Eukaryota > Viridiplantae > Streptophyta > Magnoliopsida > Poales > Poaceae > Hordeum > Hordeum vulgare. Next base: position 532,836,913 of record NC_058520.1, on the reverse strand, counting down.
CACAAAAATACCTTCTCTAGAGATCAAAGTGGGGTTCACAACCCAAGAACATCTCGCATAAGGCCACAAAGCTTGAGATATGGAGGATGGAACCAGGAGTGAGATTGTGGAGCTGCAGCCCATAAAATTCCAATAAACCCCTTAAGAAGAGGTGAATGGGGAATCCCACCCCTCGCAACAGGAAGGGAACAAGGCAAACTCATTCTCCCCCATGCAGGGAAGGGAAGATCTCTGCAATGGCCTTCGCATCAATGGAGGTCAGACTAGCGTGAGTTGGTGCGAGATCCTTTGGGGGAGATATCCGTGCGTTTCCAGCTCACGCAGGCGGAGGAGGGAGACAAAGCAACTGGGACAGTCCTGTGGAAGGGGACCGAGGGGACGTGAAGATGAACCAACCATGATTCCAGGAGTATTAAGAGCTCTAGGGCTTATTGGCGAGGGGAAGATACGATGGGGGCCTTGAGACAGATTTTGATCCGTTTGTAAAGGGCGCTTCCCCCGCTTGTTATAAGGAGCGGTTCCATCAAGGATTGCCACACGTGTTTTCCTCTACAAAACCATGCGAGAATCGAGAAATATTGTTAATCTTTGTGCAGAATTAAAAGCCGTGGGGCCCGCAACGCTTCGGTAATCATGAGCCAGCCAAAGACCAATACCATCATTTCTTGTTCAGAGGAGACAAAGGAACTTGCCTTGCAAGCCAATCACTTTGGGCGCAATCATCTGAAGACCCTACACATCGGCATTGAAGGCTAGTTCGGGGTCTACTCAGGGAGTCCGAAATTGAGGGGTCCTCGGGTAGTCAGGTCACTACCAAGAGGTCGGCCTGATGGGCTATGCCTATGTTGGGCTACGCTGTGTGATCATCTCGTATTCAAGAAGGAGCACCCCAAAGACTCGTGTGGCAACCAAGTAAAAGTAGAGTAGGTCTGTTGCATGTAACCCTAAGCCCCCCGGTGACTATATAAACTGGGGTCCTCGTCCATGTAGGGGGATTATTCCACCTAGGGTTTAGTATACACGATCTCGAGGTAGACTATGTAATCATCATCATCATCAATATAATTGAACAGGACATAGGGTTTTACCTCCTCAAGAGGGCCCAAACCTGGATGAGCATTGTCGCCCCTCTCTTCTGCAACCCATCGATCCAAGGTCCACAGTTCGGGACCCCATGCCCAAGAACTGAAGGTTTTTACACCGACAACGGTAAAGACCTTCTTTGTCGTTTGTCGGGCGGAAGCGGACGGCAGAGATCTTTGCCCTCGGTCTTTCTAGACTAGCACACGACAAATGGGCTAGACGACATCGAATAGCTATCAGCCCCATTAGGTGGCTAACGGCAACCTTTGCTGTCTGCCAGCTGACGGCAACCTATGCCGTCTGATATCTAACATCACCCTACCTCCGCCAGGGTGCGTGCCATGCCCTTTGTCGTTTGCGTGCGACTCCCTTTCCATTTTGGGTGCTTCTAGCTAACGACAAATTGACAAAATGGATCAGACATGTTGCACCTAGGTTGCACATGTAGCTGCCATGTGGCACCTTTGCCATCAGCTCGCACACGGCAACGGCCTTTGCCATCGGCTGGTAGACAGCAAAATTCCTTTATTGCCACTTTTTGTTTGTTTTCAGTTATTTACCTAAATTTTCAAAATACATCTATGATATATATAATTTCAAACATAATATATAGTTTCAAACATCATATAAGAAGCATAGGCCATGTTTCCAACATCATCATGAAAATATTGAGCAAGACAAGAAATAGGCTAGCTTCACATTGTTCATCCATATATACACATAGTTTCAAACATCACATTGTTCATCCATACAAATCAAAACAAAAAGGAAAGAGTAGCAGTCCATCAATGCCAGCTTCCATGAATGCGAGTTTCCATGAAGTGAATAGAATCTACTAAATGAGAATAAGAAAATTAGAAGAAGAACAACAACAAAACTAGAAGAAGAAGAAGAAGAAGAAGAAGAAGCGGACTAGAAGAAGAAGAAGAAGAGGAAGAAGAAGAAGAATAAGAAGAAGAAGAAGAAGAAGAAGAAGAAGACAAAGAACACTAGAAGAACAAGAAGACTAGAAGAAGAAGAAGAAGAAGAAGAAGAAGAAGAAGAAGAAGAAGAAGAAGAAGAAGAGGAGGAGGAAGAAGAAGATGATGAATAAGAAGAAGAAGAAGACTAGAAGAAGAAGAAGAAAAAGAAGAAGAAGAAGAAGAATAAGAAGAAGAAGAAGAAGAAGAAGAAGAAGATGATGATGATGATGATGATGATGATGATGATGATGATGATGAATAAGAAGAAGAAGACTAGAAGAATAGGACTAGAAGAAGAGGACTAGAAGAAGAAGAAGAAGAAGAAGAAGAAGAAGAAGAAGAAGAAGAAGAAGAAGAAGAAGAAGAAGAAGAAGAAGAAGCAGGAAGAGGAGGAGGAGAAGAAGAATAAAAATAAGAAGAAGAAGAAAAGAAGAAGAAGAAGAAGAAGAAGAAGAAGAAGAAGAAGAAGAAGAAGAAGAAGAACACTAGAAGAAGAAGAATGAGACTACAAGAAGAAGAAGAAGAAGAAGAAGAATAGAATAAGAAGTCTAGAAGACTAGAAGAAGAAGAAGAAGAAGAAGAAGAAGAAGAAGAAAAATAAGAAGAAGAAGAAGAAGAAGAAGAAGGAGAAGAAGAAGTTTCGTCCAATTCCGAGAACTTTTATTTCTGCATAGAAAAACAACATCACGGTAGTTCTCCTGAAAACAACGCCAGTCCGGGTTAATTCTAAATAAATCATATAAAATGCAGCAAAACCGTATATAACTATTGTAAACATAGGCGAGCATGGCATGGATACTTCATAAATTGTCGTTACGTTGGAGACGTATCAGCTGCCGACGAAGAAGTACCCACGGAGCAATCTGGACCCCCGCCCACCATCTTTCAACACCTGCCATGACAAAGAGTAAAAGAAATTAGTACAACATAAAAAATCAATACTTGACATGAGTAATGATATGTACATAATTTATGTTGGGATGCATACAAACTAATAATAGTATGGATCGACTAAATATGCTCTCGGATCAATAAATGCATCATCATCATCATCATCACTATCATGCATGTCGTCATGAATGAAGTGCTCATAGGGTCCAGCAGCATCAACATGTGGAAGGACATTTTGTAATTGGTCAAGCATTGACACGTCATCCGGAGTAGTAACCTCTTCTAGTTCCGGTTGTGCTTGTTTCGGCTCAAGGGTGAAGTCAAATTCACTGTCCCTCCCTACTTCCATGTTCTGGGATGAAGTAGAGCGGTTCTTGAAATGTTTCTTGGAAAGACATGTTTCTTGGAAGAATTCTCTGTCATATCTGTGTGCGTTAATGTGAGGTTCATAATCCTCTTCATTGGGGGGGTCTAGTACGTTGCGACACTTCATAAACAACATCCCAACCATTCAGATTCTCATCAATTTGGTAGGCCCACGGTAGATAGAAAACTTGGGTCGCCTATTGAGCCGTAATATAGGCATTGGGAACATCTAAATGGGTGCTTTGTTTGATTTTGACTTGTCCTATATGTCCATGGGTCCTTCTAGTCTCCTTTGGCTGGAACCAATAACATTTGAAGACTAGGACGTTCGGTGGATTTTCATCATAGAATTGAAGTTCTTGCTTCAACTCTTCCATAATACTTGGTACCTCCCTTTCCGATAGAAGAGGCGCCACAATTTGTAGATTTCTAGTTGGTCAAAGATAGCTCTTTGCCAGAGGTACAAAAGTGATACCCGTTGATGTTGTATTTCTCAAATGAACGAATCTTATAGTCAAAACCATTAGCGGCTTTTCTCAATTCGGCGTCCATAGACTCTAAATTAGCCTACAAGTTTAATACGGAAGGATTGTTGCATTAGCCACAAATTAGAACAAAAAATGAAATGGTCCATTAATGATAATTACCATTGTCCGAACCAAGAGATGAAACTGGGATAGCCGCCTCCATGCTTTGCGAGAAGCTCATACTCTTCGACGGAATCCTTTTGGATCACCGCTCCATCCAAGAATTTGGTGACGTATCAACTGTATAAAATATCCGGGAATAAGAGCAGTTCAAAGGAATTAGAATTTGGGGAAAGTGTACCGAGAACTTACTCAACGTACGGCCGCACTTCTGTTAGGTTGCTGAAGATATACAAAGAAATGGTTTGCCATTCTTCGACATTCAATGCTATTGCTTTCAAAGCACCAGATGGTGCGAGCTTCCCTTTAAATAGGCTGAGGTTGCATCCACCTTTTTAGGGTCAACATCATTGTACCGAGGCTTTGGATTATGCAAATGCTGATTTTTGGCTTCGTGGTGTGTTGTCACGAAGTTTGCCACCCCCTCAGTAATGAATGCCTCGGCCATCGATGCTTCAATTCTATGTTTATTTTTACATTTCACTCCCCTCTTTAGATTTCCTGCATACCCATTAGGGAACATCAAGTGTATTTTGGCCCACAAGATAATTTCCCTGATAGCTCCCTTTTTAGATTGATCCACGCCTTTGGCTTCGACCAGTTCTGCTTTCTTTTCGATTGTCGCATGTTTTGTAATGGTCTATCACATAGACTGTGTTGATCAACTCTAGCCTTACGATTATCCTTTGACTTCCCATATATGCCGAACAATGTATCAAAAATGGCCTCTCCAATATTCTTTGTAGTGTGCATCATGTCGATGTTGTGTGGAAGCAGGTCTTCGAAGTAAGGCAGATCCCACAAGCATATCTTGTGAGTCCACGCGTGTTCTGAATTATACCCCTTGAAATATCTTGGACGCTCTGAATGAAGCTCGAGAGTGTATAACTGATCCAGGATCTGTTGGCCTATCAACGCAGGTGGTGCCGAGTTTTTGACAACTTTACGTTTGATAAAGTTATTCTATTCTTTTCTGTACTGATGGCGAGGATGCATGAATTGTCTATACAAGTCGATGCAAGAATATTTCCGACTCGCCTGCAGCTAATGAAACTCAAGAGCTGACTTGCATGTGGGGCACGGGAACTTTCCATGCACACACGAGTGAGAGAATAGCACATACGCCGGGAAGTCATGCATCGAGTACATGTACCAAGCATGCATTTTGAAGTTTTCTTTTCTAGCAGTGTCGTATGTCTTGAACCCATTATCCCAAGCTTCTTGCAATTCATCCTTAAGCGGCTACATGTACACATTCATATTCTAGCCCGGATAGTTGGGCCTTGGAATTATCTACGTCAGGAATGTGTTCTTTCTTTGCATAATCTGTCTGGGGGGAGATTGAGTGGAATGACAAATATAGGCTTCTATCCCACAGACAACAGCGCCAGAAGTTGACACGTTGACAAAGGCCGCGCTTGTGTTGGTTTTTCCCTTGAAGAGGAAAGGGTGATGTAGCACAGGAGCAGTAAGTATTTCCCTCAGTTTGAGAACCAAGGTATCGATCTAGAAGGAGGGTTTCGTCAAGTCCAGAGTACCTGCGCAAACACAAACAAGCTTGCACCCAACGCTTCAAAGGGGTTGTCAATCCCTTCAAGGTTGTTTGCAAAATGAGATCCGAAAGCGGAAAGTGCAACGAAGTAAAACGTGTAAGGCTGAAAATATGGTGTGGAGTAGACCCTGGGGCCATAGTGTTCACTAGAGGCTTCTCTCAAAATAGCAAGTATTACGGTGGGTGAACAAATTACTGTCGAGCAATTGATAGAACCCCGCAAAGTCATGACGATATCTAAGGCAATGATCATACATATAGGCATCATGTCCGAGACAAGTAGACCGATACTTTCTGCATCTACTACTATTACTCCACACATCGACCGCTATCCAGCATGCATCTAGTGTATTGAGTTCATGATGAACGGAGTAACGCTTTAAGGAAGATGACATCATGTAGAGGGATAATCTCAAACCAATGATGAAAACCCCATCTTTTTACCCTTGATGGCAACAACACGATGCGTGCCTCGCTACCCCTTCTGTCACTGGGTGAGGTCACCGCACGGTATGAACCCAAAGCCAAGCACTTCTCCCATTCCAAGAATCATAGATCTAGTTGGCCAGACAAAACCCACAACTCGAAGAGAATTACAAGGATATGAAATCATGCATAAGAGAGATCAGAAGAAACTCAAATAAGATTCATAGATAATCTGATCATAAATCCACAATTCATCGGATCTTGACAAACACACCGCAAAAAAAGATTACATCGGATAGATCTCCATGAAGATCGTGGAGAACTTTGTATTGAAGATCCAAGAGAGAGAAGAAGCCATCTAGTCTAGTTACTAGTTATGGACCCGTAGGTCTATGGTGAACTACTCACGCATCATCGGAGAGGTCATGGTGTTGATGGAGAAGCCCTCCGTGTCTGAATCCCCCCTCCAGCAGGGCACCAGGACGTGCCCCAGATGGGATCTTGCGGAGACAAAAGCTTGCGGTGGCGGAAAAGCGATTGCGATGATCTCCTGATTTTTTCTGGAATTTATGGGATTATATAGGCGAAAGACCTAGCTCAGGGGACCTCCAGGGGGCCACAAGCCTGGATGGCGCCCCCCTGGCCACGGGGTGGGAGCTTGTGGGGCCCCTGAGGCTCCCCTGCCTTGGCTCCCAAGTTCTCCGATCTTCTTCCGTTCCAAAAAAAAAATCTTTTCGGGGATTTTCTTCCATTTGGACTCCGTTTCAAAATCTCCTCTGAAAGGGGTCAAAAACATGGAAAAAACAGGAACTAGCGCTTGGCACTGAGTTAATAAGTTAGTCCCGAAAAATATATAAAAGGCATACAAAACATCCAAAGTTTGACAAGATAATAGTATGAAACCATCAAAAATTATAGATACGTTGGAGATGTATCATAGGCCAACTACTGTATTGGGTTGCCATCATACCAAATGGATTGAAACCATCTGTGGTGACGCACACTCGAGGATGCTTCGGATCTGCCGCTTTATCCAGATGTAATGCGTCGAAGTGCTTCCACGGAAAAGCATATGATGTGTGTACCAACATCTTATTCTCATCTACATCTAGTTCGTTTCTTTTGCCCAATTTGTGCCATGTCATCTGTCTGGTTGTCTCTTCGACCGTGAGAAGACATTGAAGTCTTGGTATGATTGGCATATACCGAAGAACATTAATGGGATTTTGGTGTGCCTCTTCTCACCCATACCGTTGTGTATCACAACATATGTGGAAGAATTGCAAATGAGACAATAGTTCAAGTCCGCATACTCAAGCCTTAATAAGGCACATCCTTTCTTAGAGGCATCTATCTTCTCATAGGGCCTCTTAAGTACATAGAGTATTTTGTCCGACTGGTACACGTTTGCAGGCATGACATGGCCTTTGGGTAGAAAGCGTCCAAATAGTGGCATCATCGCGTTGTAGCACTCTCAGCCCAAGTTGAATTGCGCCTTCACAGCCATTACTTGTGCGATGGCTGCAACTGACAAAGCTCAGTGTGCTCGTGGAGAGGACATTTTGAAGACTCCAACATTTCATAGAAGGCCTTTGCAGATTCCTCCATCTCATTGTCTGAATCCCGAGCATCATCAAAGTCTTGCACCATGTCTTCGATCCCGATACCATGCTCGTCGGTGCAACAACGAACCACCTCACCTCTGGTACGTTGGTTAGACTCACCATGAAATGTCCACACCTATAATAAGACGTAAAACCCCTCGCAGGTGTTTACCCATTTCACCTTGTGTCATCCTTTTAAAGTTGTCGCACCCACGACAGGGGCACGAGGTTTTTCTGTGGCCATTTGAAATGCGGCTTTCACAAACCCCTTGGTTTTTGTTAACCATTCTTTGGTCATCTCTTTCTGACTAGTGTGACCAGTGTACATCCACGCACGATCACCCATGATGGTACTTGTACTGACAGTAGGTCCTTATATTATATTTTTTACGCCACAATTTTACTTTTTACCATACAAAAGGGAAACGGGCATTCATGGATTGAATCTATCTCTAATAGGTAAAGATGGGTCCTAATCCCACCCGAGTACGTGTTGATCGGGTTCGTTTTCCATCTTGTGCTCCAGATCCGATGCAAAATTTCGACAACACCTCCCCGATGTTCTCCTGATACATGTCTCGGCAACAATCCGAGAGAATGTGTACCCGGAGAACAACGGGGTGGCAGTGATGAAATTTACCTCAAACTGTGGTAGAGCACGGGAAACGAAACCCAATCTACACGTACTCGGGCTGTCCATGGATAACATGGACAATTCAAAAGGATAACGGTTATGAATATGCAAATACATACATATTTGTAGATGCCACCCTTTCGAACGGGAGACGTCTAGGTCACGGACTTGACATGAAAGTAGAATGAAGTGACATCGGCATGATAACCGGAACACAGCAAATCAGCGAGATGGCAGTAGTTCTCACCACTAGACCATGTAGGGGAGGTAGTCCCATGGGGAGGTCCTCGAACACCAAACCCTCGAAGTGATGAAACAACTCCACATTTAAATCCACACGATTAACACGAATATTCAATAGCGATAGAAAAATCTCTCTATATATAACTACTTTTGCACTTCTATTTTCATCCTTTTCTCCTCTATTTCTTCTTGTCCTTTTCTTCTCTTATTCCTCTTCTTCTTCTTATTCTTCTTCTTCTTCTTCTTCTCCTTCTTCTTCTCCTTCTTCTTCTTCTTCTTCTTCTTTTCTTCTCCACTTCTTCTTCTCCTCTTTTTCTTCTTCTTTCTCCTCTTTTTCTTCTTTTTCTTCTTCTTTTCTTCCCCTAGTCCTCCTCTTCTTCTTCCTTCTTTTCCTTTTTCCTATTCTTATCCTCTTCTTCTTCTCCTCTTCTCCTCTTCTATTCTTTTTCTTCTTCTTATTCTTCTTTTCTTCTTCCCCTCCTCTTCTTATTCTTGTTAGTCTTCTTCTTCCTCTTCTTCCTTTTTTCCTTTATCTTCTTATTCTACTTATTCTTCTTTTATTATTTATCTTGCACTAACCTCATTAACCTAAACTAACAGTAACCTAATTGAAACTAGCAGTAACCTAATGAACACTAATAGTAACCTAAACTAACGAATGCAGTGAACTGAAAAAAAGAAAAAAAGAAAGATGAACTCAGCGGAGGAGGGCCGATGGAGGAGGGCCAGTGCAAGGAGGAAGGCTGGCAGAGGGAGGACGCCGCGGTGGTGGAGGAGGGCAGCGGAGAGGGGTGGCTTGCCGCACGGAGGGGTGCGGTGGTGGAGGAGGGCAGCGGGGAGGGGCGCGATGGTGGAGGAGGGTCGTGGGATGGTGGAGGAGGGCCGCATGAGGGGTGCTCGCCGCGGGGAGGGGCGCGGTGGTGAAAGAGGGCCGCAGCGAGGGGAGCTCTCCGTAGGGAGGGGGCGCGATGGTGGAGAAGGGTCATGGGGTGGTGGAGGAGGGTCGTGGGGTGTTTGAGGAGGGCCATGAGGAAGGGGAGGGGTGGCGCCTCGAGATGGCTCTGGCGGTGGGGCGATGCCGCGGTGGGTTGCGGGTGGGGTGGAGGTGGGGCGCCACCGCGGGAACGGGGGGAGGAGGTGTGGTGGTGGGGAGAGAGAGATGGGGAGAGGGGAGAGAGGGGGTGGGGTGGGGGACACAACCATTATGTTGCCATCCTATTTGCCATCTGCCAGCAGACGACAAAGATGTTGCTGACAGCATCCATGCTGTCGAGTTGGCCCATGGTCTAGTGGGGCCCACCTGGTCTCTTTCTCGTCTACCATTGGTCTCTTTGCCGTGTGCGAGCACACGATAAAGAACTGATTGATGGCAAACAATATCTTTGCCATCTGTCACTTCTTTGCCGTCAGCTTTTTTGGAGACGACAAAGACCTTCTTTCCCGTTAGCTGGCAGACGACAAAGGACTCACTCATGGCAAATTCTTTGATTCTAGTAGTGGAAGTGATTGCTTGTGGGTTGCGGCATACTCTTTGTGTGGATGGAAACCAAGAGGATTCTTGGGTCCCTTATCATCAAAGCCAAGCAAGTTCATGAATATCTTCCAGGGAGCATAAAGCGGCCTACCATTGGTCATCCAAGTAAGAGTCCTCTCCGCATCAGTTCCCAAATGCACCATGGCAAAGAATACCGCAACAATCTCACGATCAAAGTCTTTGTTGAACTGCATGAGGTTGAGTATACCGATCTTTTTACAAGGAGTAAGAGCAGTCCCGAAATGCCTGACATTTTGTTGTAAGTATTCCACATCAATGGAATTGGCATTGGGAACATACAGGTTCTCTTTACGCTTCAGAACATCAGTGTACATAGATAGTTGTTGACTGGTCCAAAAGGGACAATTGCCCACAGATGAGTCCTGAGGTTCCCTGTAGGGATTAATCTTGCGAGACATCCAAAAGTCCTTAGCTTTCAGAGTGGCCATGGATTGGGGCTTAGAAGGCCTGACAGCAGGGCGCTTCCCCTTAGACTTGTAAGAAGCCTCGCTAGCACTCTCCTCTTGAACGGACCCCTCCCGTTGAATTGAGATATCTGCCTCAGATGTATGGTAACGCTTCATGGTTCCACGGCTGGGTTTCTTCCTACGCTCCGCATGAGCAGAGCTGCCACCTCGTGAGATCCAAAACACAAACAGAGGAAAACACGAGAGTAAACAATGTGCATAAGTCACCAATAAATCAAGAAAAGGGGGGGAAAGGGTGTTTAAATAGTAGGAATGAAGTGCACATATCAACCCAGAGCGATAGTACCGCTTCCAGGAGTGGTACTACCTCTTATAGGCGGTAGTACCACTCGGAAGAGCGGTAGTACCGCTCACGGCAGAGACCGTGGGGTGAAAACCACCACTGGTCAGATCCAGTACTACTCGGGATGCCACAAGAACCAAATTCCTACAAGAACATCAAGTCTACTCCCTAGCCACCTTCCACACCCTACTCATGACGCGAATCGGGTCTAAAACAAGGGATACAACTCATATTGCCCACAACCTAGATCTAAAAAATAGACCAAACAAAGAGAAAAATGGGGGGCAATAATGGTATCCATGGCAAGATGAAGGGGTGGGGATCGATTCCACCGGTTGGAATCACGAAAGAACATTCGAAAACGGAGATCGATGGCGGCCACGGGAGCCCTTGGGTCGCCTGGAGAGAGAACCCCACGAGGAGTGGGGCTGAATGGGTATGGGGAGTGGTAACTACCCCTGCCCGTGCCTCAGAACCCCCTGTGGAGTCACATAAGCAATAGTACCACTCGCGGAGAAGTAGCACAACCCAGCGGTAGTACTGCTGTGACCAGCGGTACTACCTCTTATCATCGGTAGTACCGCTTGATAGAGGCAAAGTTGTCCCTATCTTTCGATGAGATGGTGGTTATCGTTTTGGCGGAGTAGACTTTGACGATCCAACTATGAACGTGTGAGGACATCAGGCCTTAGCAATCGCTAAACCAACTCTGAGAGGTTATTGACCACGCCAGAGCACAATCAACCTAACCACGAGGATCTGTTTCTTTCACGCAAACGAAGAACAAGCAAGAAACTAAGATTGCAATCTGGTTATTGCAAATATAAGAGGAAAGCTTTATTGATGAAAGTGGGGTTCTGTGACGCCTTTGTCTCGTCGTGGAATACAAACGAAGCACGCGAAGTTGCAACTATGGCGAACTTGTTATCTAAACAAAACCCAACACTACTCGAATGAGGGAATTTGCCATCAGCCAGTTCTTTGCCCTGTGCTGACTGATGGCAAAGAACCTATTTGACGTCAGCTTCCATAAAACAGATGGCAAAGATATGGCTGATGGTAAATACAGTGTTTGCCATCAGCCACGCAAACGGCAACGGGCCCATGCCCCCCCCCCCACTTTGTCGTCTGCCAGCGGAAGATAAAGAAGTGGCGGGTAGACGACAAATTGGATTCCCTAACGGTCGACACCAACCCCGCCCCCACCCCCCTCTTTGTCGTGTTCCTCACACGGCAAAGAGGGGTCCTAGCCTAACGGCCTCCCCCGGCACAACACCCCCTCTCTCCCCCCTCTCCCCCTTCTGTCTCTATCCCGCCCCCCACACATCACAACCGCCGCAACGCCACCCCCTTCCCCACTGTCGGTGACATTGCCCCTTCCCCCACCGCCGCAGCCACCACCTTCCCCAACCATGGCGCTCGCCTCCCCATGGCGACACCCCCCTTCCCCACCGCCGGAGGCACCCCTTCCACCACCGTCGGAGCCACCGCCCCTTGCCCCATTGCGGCGCCCCCTCCCCATGGCGAGCCCCCCCACCGGAGCCAGCCCGCGGCGCCACCCCCCACCCACCCCGCGGCGAGCTCCCCTCCACGCGCCCCTCCTCCACCGCGGCGAAGCCCCACCTCCGGTACCGGTGGGTTCATCCTCTTCATATTTTTTTGCATTTTTTCATTTCATTGCATCTCTTAGTTTAGGTTAATTGGGTTAGTTTAGGTCACTGTTAGTGTTAATTTTGGTCACTCTTAGTGTTAAATAGGTTATTGTTAGTTTAGGTTAATTAGCTTAGTGCAAGAAAAGGAATAAAAGGAGAATAATTAAGTAGAAGAAGAGGATAAAGGAAAAAAGGAAGAAGAAGAAGAAGAAGAAGAAGAAAAAGAAAAAGAAGAAGAGGAGAAGGAGGAGGAGGAGAAGAAGAAGAAGAAGAAGAAAAGAGAATAGGAGAATAATAACGATAATAATAATAATAATAATAATAATAATAGTAATAATAATAAGAAGAAGAAGAAGAAGAAGAAGAGGACAAAGAAGAGGAGGAGTAAGAAGACGGAAAAGAAGAAGAAAAGGAGGAGAGGAGGAGAAGAAGAAGTGTAAAAAGGAAAAGAAGAAGAAGAAGAAGAGGTGGAGGAGAATAAAGAAGAAGAAGAAGAAGAAGAAGAAGAAGAAGGAGAAGAAGAAGAAGAAGAAGAAGAAGAATAAGAAGAAGAAGAAGACGACGAAGAAGAAGAAGAAGGAAGAAGAGGAAGAAGAGGAAGAACAAGAAGAAGAATAAGAGGAAGAAAAGGAAGAACAAGAAGAATAATAAGAGGAAGAAAAGGAAGAAGAAGAAGAAGAAGAAGAAGAAGAAGAAGAAGAAGAAGAAGAAGAAGAAGAAGAAGAAGAAGAAGAAGAAGAAGAAGAAGAAGAGAAGAAGAAGAAGAAGAAGAAAAAGAAGAAAAAGAAGAAGAAAAAGAAGAAAAAGAAGAAGAAGAAGAAGAAGAAGAAGAAGAAGAAGAAGAAGAAGAAGAAGAAGAAGAAGAAGAAGAAGAAGAAGAAGAAGAAGAAGAAGAAGAAGAAGAAGAAGAAGAAGAAGAAGAAGAAGAGGAAGAAGAGGAAGAACAAGAAGAAGAATAAGAGGAAGAAAAGGAAGAAGAAGAATAAGAGGAAGAAAAGGAAAAAAGGAAGAAGAAGAGAAGAGGAGGAGAAGAAGAATATGATGAAGAGGAGGAAGAACAAGAAGAAGAATAAGAGGAAGAAAAGGAAGAATAGTAAGAGGAGGAGGAGGAGGAAGAAGAAGAAGAAGAAGAAGAAGAATAGAATAAGAAGAGGGGAAGCAGAAGGAAAGAAGAAGAAGAAGAAGAAGAAGAATAAGAAGAAGAAGAGGAGGAGGAGGATAAGAGGAGATGTAATTAGAAATATGGTTTTTTTATATAGTTTGAACTGTTAATGCTTTATGTGATGTGATGTCCTAAATTTTTTTCACTCGGTAAAATTTACAGAATTTGTGCTATTTCATCTCCTTGGAGTCATCATCGTCGACGTTTTTGGTCCGTGACCCGTCGTTGTTCGACTACTTCCTCTACAGCCGAGGGTGAACTACGAATCCACCTTCACCTCCTATGTTCTTTTAATCATGTCAGTAGATTTAATTTTCATGCCAAGTCACGTAACCTAGGGGTCTCCCGTCCGAAAGGGTTGCATCGAAAAATATGCATTCAGTTGCATATTTATCATCATAACTCATTCGGATTGTCCAGCGATTTCCACGAACAGCCCGAGGATGTGTAGATTGGGTACGTTCTTCATGCTCTACCCCATTCCAAGACAAAATTTTAGAAGTGCCTCCTCGTTGTTCTCCGGATGCACATTCTCTCGGCTTTTTTGCCGAGACGTGTATTTGGAGAACAGCGGGGAGGTGCTGCCGAAATCTTGTCTTGGAATGCGGTAGAACATGGAGAACGTACTCACAGTACACATACTCGGGTGGGACTAGGACCTATCTTTACCAATTAGCGTGTAGGTTGCATGGACGTAATAAAATTGACAAACTAGATTAACTGTTGAATATACATGCTCTGGTGTCTTTAGCAGCAAGGCTAGATGAGTGATCGTGCGTGGATGTACACTGGTCACACTAGTCAGAAAGAGATGACCAAAGAATGGTTTATAAAAACCAAGGAGTTTTTGAGAGTCGCATTTGCAAATGGCGAGGAAACAAACTGATGCCCATGTCCTAAGTGCGACAACTATAAAAAGAAGATCAAGGCACACCAGTCAAGCTCCTGTCCTGAGATAAGGTCGCGTCCACAACGAGTCATTCTCACCATCGATGTTAGTTATACGGACTCACAAAACTTTCATCCATTACATTGTGTGTGTGGCCATTGATGATTACAATGCTAACGAGGAGTGGTGTTGCAGGTTACTCTTCAAAAAGAGAGAGCAGCAACCCAGACGCTTCTGGAGGAGACGGATCAGGCCACGAAGGAGAACACGGCTCGGTTCTTGGAGGAGGAGAGGGCACAGAATGAGGCAGCTAACCAAGCCATGTACGATCTCCTTGTGGTAAGTTTCTTTTTCACATTAGCCAAATCATGCACGTAATGTATGTTTCATTACTAACTGATATGACTGACCCTTCAAAACCAAATGTGCAGTCTATGTGCCTCCAGAACGGTGAGACCCCTCCGCCGATGCTGGAAATCTCTGGGGTTGGAACGGTGAGTTTCGTTTCAATGGTCATAAGTTACTAGTATTAACATTTGAGTGTCATCATGCTAACAAGATATTGCAAAATATCTTTGGCGCATAATAACTCCCGAGCCGCATCGCACAACCCTTCTCCACGGCAACCTTTTCCAAGTGAACCCGCCCCTAGCAACCCCAATGATTCACATCCTTGATGACGACGACGGTAAGTTTTCCCTAGTGTTCCGCGGCATACTTAGCTTACTTTCTTCAATATGACATAATTAGCTTAGTTAGATCAAAAATAGCACAAGAACCCTGGTTAGCTCATAACTTAGTGTATCTTCCCACAAAATGACATAATAAGCTCAAAATAAGATAAGTAATCATCTCCACCTTCTTCTTCTTTTCCTACTTCTTCTTCTAGTCTTCTTCTTCTTCTTCTTCTTCTTCGTCTAGTTTTATTCTCCAAAATGACATACTTAGCTAATGATCCTCCAAAATGACATACTTAGCTACTTATCCTCCAATATGACATAATTAGCTTGGTTAGGTCAAAAATAGCAGAAGAACCTTGGTTAGCTCATAACTTAGCATTTCTTCCTCAAAAATGACATAATAAGCTCAAAATAAGATAAGTAATCATATTCACCTTCTTCTTCTTTTTCTCCTTCTTCTTCTAGTCTTCTTCTTCTTCTAATTTTATTCTCCAAAATGACTTATTTAGCTAATTATCCTTCAAAATGACATACTTAGCTAATTATCCTCCAAAATGACATAATTAGCTTAGTTAGGTCAAACATAGCACAAGAACCTTGGTTATCTTATAACTTACCGTATCTTCTTCCAAAATGGCATAATAAAATCAAAATAAGATAAGTAATCATCTTCTCCTTCTTCTTCTCCTCCTCCTCCTTCTTCTTCTAGTCTTCTTCTTCTTGTCCTTCTTCTTCTTCTAGTTTTATTCTCCAAAATGACAAACTTCGCTAATTATCCTCCAAAATGAGATACTTAGCTTATTTAGTTCATTTATCACATAATTATCTTAGTTAGGACAAAACTAGCACAAAAACCTTAGTTAGCTCATAACTTAGTGTATCTTCCTACAAAATGAAATAATAATCTCATAATAAGATAAGTAATCATCTTCTCCTTCTTATTTTTATCCTCCTTCTTCTCCTTCTTCTCCGCCTCCTTCTTCTTCTTCTCCTTCTTGTCCTTCTTCTTCTAGTCTTGTTCTTATCCTTCTTCTTCCTCTTCTAATTTTATTCTCCAAAATGACATACTTAGCTAACTATCCTCCAAAATGACATAATTAGCTTATTTAGTTCATTTATGACATAATTAACTTAGTTATTTCAAAAATATGAGAAGAACCTTGGTTAGGTGATAACTTAGCGTATCTTCCTCCAAAATGACAAAATAAGCTCAAAATAAGATAAATAATCATCTTCTCCTTCTTCTTCTTTTTCTCCTCATTCTTCTTCTCCTTCTCCTTCTCCTTCTTCTTCTTTTTCTCCTCCTTCTTCTTCTCCTTCTCCTCCTCCTCCTCCTCCTTCTTCTTCGTCTTCTTCTCCTTCTTCTTCTTCTTCTTCCAGTCTTGTTCTTCTCCTTCTTCTTCTTCTAGTCTTGTTCTTCTCCTTTTTTTTCTTCTTCTTCTAGTTTTATTCTCCAAAATGACATATTTAGCTAATTATCCTCCAAAATGAAGTACTTAGCTTATTTAGTTCATTTATGACATAATTAGCTTAGTTAGATCAAAATAGCACAAGAACTTTGGTTAGCTCATAACTTAACGTTTCTTCCTCCAAAATGACATAATAATCTCAAAATAGGATAAGTAATAATCTTCCCCTTCTTATTCTTTTTCTCCTCCTTCTCCTTCTCCTCCTTCTTCCCCTTCTCCTCCTCCTCCTTCTTCTTCTTCTCCTTCTTCTTCTTCTTCTAGTCTTGTTCTTCTCCTTCTTCTTGTTCTTCTAGTTTTTATTCTCCAAAATGACACAATTTTCTAATTATACTCCAAAATGACATAATTAGATTATTTAGTTCATTTATGACATAATTAGCTTAGTTAGATCAAAAATATCACAAGAACCTTGGTTAGCTCATAACTTACCGTATCTTCTTCCAAAATGACATAATAAGCTCAAAATAAGATAAGTAATCATCTTATCCTTCTACTTCTCCTTCTTATCCTTCTTCGTCTTCTCCTTCTTCTTCTTCTTCTTCTTGTTCTTGTTCTTGTTCTTATCGTTCTTCTTCTCCTTCTTCTTCTTCTTCTAGTCTTGTTCTTCTCCTTCTTCTTCTTCTTATTCCTCTAGTTTTATTCTCCAAAATGACATACTTAGCTAATTATCCTCCAAAATGACATATTGTTCTTGTTTAGTTCATTTATGACATAATTAGCTTAGTTAGGTCAAAAATAGCACAAGAACCTAGGTTAGCTCATAACTTAGCGTATCTTCCTCCAAAATGACATAATAAGCTCAAAATAAGATAAGTAATCATATTCTCCTTCTTATCCTTCTTCTTCTTTTTCTCCTCCTTCTTCTTCTCCTTCTCCTCCTTCTTCTTCTCCTTCTCCTTGTTCTTCTCCTTCTTCTTCTTCTTCTTCTTCTAGTTTTATTCTCCAAAATGACATACTTGGCTAATTATCCTTCAAAATGACATACTTAGCTTATTTAGTTCATTTATGACATAATTAGCTTAGTTAAGTCAAAAATAGCATAAGAACATTGGTTAGCTCATAAATTACTATATCTTCCTCCAAAATGACACAATAAGCTCAAAATAAGATAAGTAATCATCTTCTACTTCTTATTTTTCTCCTCCTTCTCCTCCTTCTTCTCCTTCTTCTCCTCCTCCTTCTTCTTCTTCTCCCTCTTCTTCTCCTTCTTCTTCTCCTTCGTCTTCTCCTTCTTATTCTTCTTCTTCTTCTTCTAGTCTTGTTCTTCTCCTTCTTCTATTTTTATTCTCCAAAATGACATACTTAGCTAATTATCCTCCAAAATGACATAATTATCTTATTTAGTGCATTTATTACATAATTAGCTTAGTTAGGTCAAAATAGCACAAGAACCTTCGTTAGCTCACAACTTAGCATATCTTCCTCCAAAATGACATAATAAGCTCAAAATAAGATAATTAATCATCTTCTCCTTCTCCTTATGCTTCTTCTTCGTCTTCTTCTTCTTCTTCTTTTTCTCCTTCGTCTAGTCTTCTTCTTCTCCTTCTTCTTCTTCTTCTTCTAGTTTTCTTCTTCTTCTTCTTCTTCTTCTAGTTTTCTTCTTCTTCTTCTAGTTTTCTTATTCTTCTAGCTTTATTCATATTATTCTTCTAACTTTCTTATATGCATTTTGCATATTTGATTCACTTCATGGAAGCTGGCATTCATGTAAGCCAACATTGATGGACTGCTACTGTTTACTTTGTGTTTCAATTTGTATTGATAAACATTGTGAAACTATGTGTATATATGGAGATAAGATAAGTATGTGTATGTATGATGATTGAAACTATGTGTATGTATTGGAAGCTAGCCTATTTGTTGTCTTGCTCTTATATGATGTTCGATACATGCCCTATATGCTGCTTATATGGTATGTGTATTTTGAAACTATATGTGGGTGTTAGATATTATATATATCATATCTGTATTTTTAAAATGCAAGGAAATCACTAAAATCAATCAAAATAGTGGCAATGCTCGTGTTTTGCTGTTTGACAACAGACGATAAAGGGCCTTGCCGTTGGCGAGTGGACGGCAAAGGTGCCACGTGTCACCCACCTGTGCAACCTGGGGCAACCGGCTGGACCATATGGTCACTTTGTCGTCCGCCGCACACGGCGAAGTGGGGGGGGGACTTGGCAGACGGCAGACGGAAAAGGGCGGCACCTGGAGGGGGCACCTGGCACACGGCAGACGACAAAGGCGGGCACTAGGCAGACGGCAAAGGAGGGCACCCCGCAGATGACAAAGGGGTGTTCGTGGCAGACGGCGAAGGGTTGGTCTCGGCACATGGCAAATGTGGCGCGCAAGGCAAACGGCAAATACTCAGTTGGCCACCTAACGGAGTAGGTGCGTGTGGGTTGCCATCTAAAAAATTTGCCCTCTGCTTGCCATGGACAACAGATGGCAAAGGCATTTGTCGTCCGCTGCCTACCGGCAGACGGCAAAGATGGCCCTTTATCGACGCAAGCTGTCGTAGAAGTTTTGCCAACAACTAGCGGACGACAATGGGCTTTGCCGTCCGTGGAGTGGCCCTTTGCCGTCTACCATGGTTGATGCCAAATATATGGGGGAATAGAGGAGGAATTTCGTGACCCCTTGGAGGAGGGGTCGCAAACCGACCCTAACTCAGTTTCCCCACACATACGAACTCAAAAAATAGCCTATAATATGGTATTTCAAAATTACATGGGCCTCACCCAAAAATAAGGTGGCGCGACACCTATAATAGCCTATGGACGAAATTTATAAAGTGGCGTCTTGAATATTTTTTCCAAGCCTTCATGCTCTCCTTATGATGGCTTCAAAGTGCAAAAATCACTAGTGGAAGCTCCATTGTTCTTTCCCGCGCGTGCACCTTCTTCTCCATGCTTGACCGCGCTCCAACGGATATCCTTCTTGTCCATGCTAGGTCCTTCATTCATGAGCACAACAAAATTATCTAACTTAGGCAGCATCATATGTTCATGAACATTAGAAGGATTTCCAAGAAACGAAATTACCTGATAACTCAATTGGTGTGCGCGTGCTCTAGTAACTGGTCCAATATGTATAGCAGTCGGTGTTGTGGGTGTAACAATGATGTTGGTGTCCTAATCATACTCCCCTTCTTGAATTGAAGTCGTCCTCGACGGAAGATCGTCTTCCTCACCCAAATATGGCTTCAAATCTGCAATGTTAAATGTGTGACTAACCCCAAAATCTGAAGGAAACTCAAGTCCATATGCATTATCCTTTATTTTCTCTCACACCTTGAAAAGGCCATCAACACGTGGCATTAGCTTTGTCTTGCACAAATCAGGAAACCTATCCTTACACAAATGCAACCAAAGAAGATCTCCCGGTGCAAAGACAACATGTTTTCTACCCTTATCTCCAGCTAGTTCATATTTAGCATTCATACGCTCAATGTTTTCCTTAGTTAATATCAAATCAGCACGTTCTTTAGCATCAAAATTAAACAACTCCAAAGATGGAAGAGGTAACAAATCAATAGGTGCACGAGGTAAGAAACCATACACAATTTAAAAAGGGCACATCTTAGTAGTAGAATGCAGCGAACGATTATAAGAAAATTCAATATGAGGCAAGCATTCTTCCCACATTTACGTTTTTCTTCAAAACAACACTAAGGATAGTAGACAATGATCTATTGACAACTTCAGTTTGTCTATCAGTATGGGGTGACATGTAGTACTAAAAAGCATTTTTGTCCCCAACTTAGCCCCTAAACATCTCCAAAAGAGGCTAAGAAATTTAGCATCACGATCTGACACAATCGTATTTGGCACACCATGCAAGCGAATAATTTCACGAAAGAATAAATCAACCACATTAGCAGCATCATCAATTTTATGACATGGTATGAAGTGTGCTATTTTTGAAAATCTGTCCACGACAACAAATATGCTATCCCTCCCCTTCTTTGTTCAAGGTAAACCTAAAACAAATTCCATAGATATATCCTCCCAAGGAACACTAGGTACAAGCAAAGGCATATATAAACCATCAGGATTGAGTCGTGACTTATCTTTTTGACATGTCGTGCAGCGAGCAACAAAACGCTCAACATCCTGTCGCATCTTTGGCCAAAATAAATATGTAGCAAGTATGTCCTCTGTCTTCTTTATGCCAAAGCGTCCCATCAATCCTCCTCCATGCGCCTCCTGTAATAACAAAAGACGAACGGAGCTAGCTCGAATGCATAGCTTGTTAGCACGGAACACAAATCCATCATTAATGATGAACTTGTTCCATGTTCTCCCTTCTTTACAATTCTCCAACACATCTTTAAAATCAGCATCATGCACATATTGATCTTTGATGGTATCCAAACCAAATATTTTAAAGTCAAGTTGTGAAAGCATAGTATAACGACGAGACAATGCATCTGCAATAACATTTCCTTTACCCTTCTTGTGTTTAATGATGTACGGGAAAGTCTCAATGAATTCAACCCATTTAGCATGTCTACGGTTCAGTTTTGCTTGACTTTTAATATGTTTCAATGATTCATGATCAGAATGTATGACAAATTCTTTGGGCCATAAATTATAAGTAGAATAATTAAGACTAGGCCAATTCAATTTTTTAGAAAAGTATGCAACAGGTTTACCATCTTGTAATAACACACCTCCTAATCCAATTCCACTAGCATCGCATTCAAGCTCGAAAGTCTCATTAAAATCAATAAGTTGGAGTGAAGGAGCATGTGTTAACTTATTTTCAAAACCGTGAAGGCTTCTTCCTCTGCGGTACCCCAAACATAAGGCACATCCTTCTTTGTAAGCTCATTGAGAGGTGCAACAATGGTGCTGAAATCTCTCACAAAACACCTATAAAACCGGGCGAGTCCAAGAAAACTCCTCACTTGTGCGACCGTTTTGGGATGCGGACAACTCTCAATAGCTTCAGTCTTGGTTTTATCAACTTCAATTCCCTGTGGAGTAACAACATAGCCAAGAAAATATACCCGTTCGATGCAAAGGTGCACTTCCCAAGGTTACCAAACAAACGTGCATCACGTAGAGCAATAAAAACACCACGCAAATGATCCAACTGTTCCTCCAAATATCTACTATAAATTAGTATATCATCAAAGTAGACTACTACAAAGTCCAGTGAAAACACGTAAAACCTCATTCATTAATCTCATGAAAGTGCTAGATGCATTAGTTGACCCAAAAGGCATAACTAAACACTCATATAACCCTAACTTAGTTTTAAATGTTGTTTTCCATTCATCTCCCGATTTCATGCGAATTTGATGGTATCCACTACGCAAATCAAGTTTGGCGAAAATTGTAGAGCCACTTAATTCATCAAGCATATCTTCTAGACTAGGAATAGGATGATGATAATTAATAGTAATATTATTAATGCCTCTACAATCAACACACATACGCGATGTACCATCCTTTTTTGACACTAGAATAATAGGAAAGACGCAAGGACTAAGAGATTCGTGTATATAACCTTTGTCGAGAAGCTCCTCTACTTGACGCATATTCTCCTTCGTCTCCTATGGATTGGTGCAGTATGGTGCACGATTGGGTGGCGATGCACCGGGAATTAAGTCAATTTGATGCTCGATCCCTCTAATAGGTGGTAATCTCGATGGCACATCTTGTGGAAAGATGTCAGTGAACTCCTGCAAAATGTTAATGACAACAGGAGCAAACAGGGAGGCATATACTTGAATGAAAATAATACCCCTTTGCATATGAAAGCATAGCAAACAGATGTAGTAACATCCGAATCAGTAATATCAGATTTAGTGGCAAGTAAACAACCACTCTTTAGTTTTTCACCTGTAACACTAGATGATGGTTTATTAGGCTTATTGTGTTGCTCAAATTCCTTTGCTACAATCATATTTTCACTCTTATGTAGGTCTTGTTTTGCTTTACTAGATCTAGCAATATCATCTTTCAAAATATGTTCAGGAGACATAGGAATCAAAGTTATATTTTGATCCTTATGAACAAGAGTATACTGATTTGTCCTACCATGGTGTACAATTTTTTTATCAAATTGCCATGGTCTACCAAGTAAAATGGAGCATGCTTTCATGGGTACCACATCACAATCAACAAAATCAGAATATGTAGCAATGCTAAAATGCACATGAACCGTACGTGTTACCTTAACCTTGCCATTGTTGTTGAACCACTCGATGAAATAAGGATGAGGATGTGGTCTGGTGGTGAGAGACAGATTCCCCACCATCTCCATGCTACCTAAGTTGTTGCAACTCCCTCCATCGATGATTACGTGAACAGAACGTTCCTTCACAACTCCCTTTGTATGGAACAAGTTGTGCCTCTGATTTTTCTCAACCTGTGTTACATGCACACTTAAAACATGTTGAGCAACTAAGCTTTCATACCTATTAGCGTAGTCAGCAGCCATGTGGTGTGTCTCTTGTTCAGTATCATCTACACCATGTTCTTCACTTGCAATAAGAGCCAGAGTCTCCTCATCATAATCACTAGCAGAGTCATATCCACCATCCTTGGTAACAATCATCACATGCTTGGATGGGCACTCTCTCGCATATTGACCTCCACCCTTGCAGCGATGACAGATAACCTCATGTGTTTACCGTGTGGATGCCATGGATGAAGAAGAGCTCTGTCCTGGCCCGAAAGGTGTGCTAGTGGTGGAGAGTAGGGAAGGGGCCTGTTTCCTCGTATCTCTATTGGAGTTGGTGGCTCAAGTAAGCGGTGCTGACGCAGGAGGAGGTGTGGAAGTAGATGAAGTCTGTGGTGTCCATGAGGAAGTGCGACATCCAAAAAAGTTAGTTCGCGCCAATGCCTATCGATTCTGCACTTCACATTCAGCTTTGCAAGAAAGATGGAATAAACAAGTGATAGTGTTATAATCCTTAAATTCTAGAATAATCTAAATATCTCTATTTAATCCACCCATGAAACATACAAGCATAGCTTCATTATCCTCAACAATACCACATATAATCATGCCAATTTGTAATTACTGATAATATTCTTCTACAGAATTTTTTCCTTGTCCTAAACGCTGCAATTTTTGAAGTAATTGATACATCTCCATCGTATCTACTTTTCCATACTCTTTTGCCCTTGTTTTGGACTCTAATTTGCATGATTTGAATGGAACTAACCCAGACTAACGCTGTTTTCAGCAGAATCGCCATGGTGTTGTTTTTGTGCAGAAATGAAAGTTCTCGGAACGTCCTGAAAATTTACGGAGAATTTTTCTGGAAAATATGAAAAATAGGTGCGCAAAGATCCACCGGAGGGGATGGGCCAGTGGGCCACAAGCCCTGTTGCCGCGGCCACCCCCTGGCCACGACAACCAAGCTTGTGGGGCCCACGTGGCTCTGCCGCCCCCAAACTCAGCTCTATAAATTCACTTTCGCCCAGAAAAAAATCAGAATAGAAGATTTCGCCGCGTTTGCGATACGGAGGCGTCGCCACATCCTGTTCTTCATCTCGAGGACAGATCTGGAGTCCGTTTTGGGCTCCGAAGAGGGCAAATCGGCGCCATCGTCGTCATCAACCTTCTTCCCTCTCCAATTCCATGAAGCTCTTCATAGTTCGTGAGTAATCTATTCATAGGCTCGTTGGGCGGTGATGAGTAGGATGGGATCTATCATGTAATCGAGTTAGTTTTGACGGGGATTGATCCCTAGTATCCACTATGTTCTGAGATTGATGTTTGTACTACTTTGCCATGCTTAATGCTTGTCACTAGGGCCCGAGTGCCATGATTTCAGATATGAAATTATTATGTTGTCACCAATATATGTGTGTTTTAGATCCGATCTTGCAAGTTGTAGTTACCTACTATGTGTTATGACCCGGCAACCCCGGAGTGACAATAACCGGAACCACTCCCGATGATGACCATAGTTTGAGGAGTTCATGTGTTCACCAAGTGCTAATGCGTTGTTCTGGTTCTTTATTAAAAGGAGAACCTTAATATCTTGTAGTATCCTTTTGGACCCCGCTGCCACGGGAGGGATGGACAATAGATGTCATGCAAGTTCTTTTCCCTAAGCACGTATGACTACACACGAAATGCATGCCTACATCACATTGATGAACGGGAGCTAGCCACATATCTCTCTGTGTTATAACTGTTGCATGATGAATGTCATCCTAAAGAATCACGGACCCATTGCCTACGAGTTTGTCCCACTGCTGCTGTTACTTCCTTTGCTCTACTGCTGTTACTACTGTTGCTGCTACTGTTACTTGCTTTGCTCTACTGCTGTTACTACTATTGCTACTTGTTACTGCTGTCACTACTGTTGTTCCTTGCCACAGTTGTTACTCGTTACACTGATGTTACCTGCTACAATTCTTGTTCGCACGGCGTTGATGGGGAAGAATATTTACCGTCAACGGGCAACTTATGGCGCCATTGATACAATAGTTAGGAATAGTCTGCCATCAACAGATCGTTTCTCACACCGTTGTTATCATACTACTTTGCTTGCAGATACTAATCTTTCAGGTGTGGTTGAATCTGATACATTCAGCTGCTAACACTCGAGAGGATCCTCTCACCTCCTGCCTGGTGAATCAACAAACTTGGGTCGAATACTCTACCCTCAAAAACTGTCGCGAACCCACGTGTTGGTGGGCTATTGCAAGACAATTGCTAATTGTTGAGCAACTGGGAGCAGTTCTGGCTCTGTTGAGTATCGGGTTATCGAGACCATGGAGCTAGGGACTCGTCAACAACATTCTTCTAGTGTTGTTGTCGGGGACTGCCGTTAGCAGCATTTTTCTAGCGCCGTTGCCGGGGAGGTATTGCTATATTATCTGAGTCACTTGGGATTTATATCTGCTGATCACTATGAAGAATCTGAAAGATCCAAAAACCAAAGTCTTGCCCTCAACTACGAGGGATGTAAGGAACTGCCATCTAGCTCTGCACTTGATTCACCTTCAGTTATGAGTAAGTTTGCGACATCACCTCCTGCTAGAAATCTTGATATGTCGCCTGTGCTTGATGATGCTTATGATGCTACTATGCCTGATACTGTTAGAGATGCATGCTTGATGATACTATGCCTGATACTACTAGAGATGCTATGCCTGATACTGCTAGGGATGTTATGTGTGATGATGCTAGAGATGCTATTTTGCCTGATGATGCTATGCTTGATACTTCTAGAGATACTACTTTGCCTGATGTGCCACTAGGAGTATTCCTTGATGCTCATATTGCTAAGTTACTGTCAATGCTCGTGATGCTTCTGAAACTGCCGATACTATTAAGATAGAACCTGCTTTTGCCCCTGCTAGATCTAGCTCTCCTAGATATAAATTTCCTGATATACCTAAAGGTTACGTGATGGAGGGAGAGATAGCTGAGGATTTTCTTGCGTGTAAGGATGCCTATGACGCTGAGAAATTACTTCTCAAGTGGAGGGAAAAATCTTTGAAAGCTAGGATGAAATACGACCCGAAGTTTGCCACTTCACCTATCTTTATCACCGATAAGGATTATGAATTCTGTGTCGATCCTGAGATAATCTCTCTAGTCGAATCTGATCCTTTCCATAGTTATGAGTCTGAGACGGTCGTACCCCATCTTACCAAACTACACGATATAGCCACCCTTTTCACTAGTGAGGAGAAGATCCGCCACTACTATATCCTTAAGGTGTTTCCTTTCTCTCTAAAGGATGACGCTAAATCCTGGTTCGCTTCTCTTGCTCCTGGATGTGTGAGTAGTCCCCTGGATATGGTCTATTACTTCTGCGAGAAATATTTCCCTGCCCATAAGAAGCAAGTTGCCTTGCAGGAAATATACAACTTTCCTCAACTCAAAGAAGAGAGTCTCCCACAAGCTTGGGGGAGGCTCGTCCAGCTATAGAATGCTTTGCCTGATCACCCTCTTAAGAAGAACGAGATACTAGATATCTTCTATAACGAACTTACCGATGCCTCTAGAGATCACCTAGATAGTTGTGCCGGTTGTGTTTTTAGGGAACGAACTCTAGAACAAGCTGAGACTCTACTGAATAACATCTTGATCAACGATAATGCTTGGACTATTCCCGAACCACCTCCTAAGCCAACCCCAAAGAAAAGAGGTATTCCATTCCTCAGTCCCGAAGATATGAAAGAAGCCAAGAAATCTATGCAAGAGAAAGGCATTAGATCTGAAGATGTCAAAAATCTACCACCTATCGAAGAGATCCATGGTCTCGATAACCCGATACAGGTAGTGGAAGTAAATTCTCTGCGTAGGTTTGATGAGAGTGATGTTCCTTTTGATAAACCTGCTAGCATATGCTTTGATGAATTTGACAACTTTGTTGCCAAACAACAGAGTTTCAATGATTATGTTAGCACACATTTGGAACAAAGTACTCGTATGCTTAGTCATTTAAGTGCTTGTGTAGACAGAAATGTCAATGATGTGAAGCTTCTGAGTAAACATGCCTCTATGATTACTACTCAGGTAGAACAAGTACTTAAAGCTCAGAATAACCTGCTCCATTAATTAAATGACAACTCTGTCAGAGTCATTACTAGAGGAGGCAAAATGACTCAGGAACCTTTGTATCTTGAAGGCCATCCTAAGAGAATTGACCAAGATTCTCAAGGAATTAATGCAGATGCACCGAGTCATCCTAAGGAGAAGAAGAAGGATGATAGAAACTTGCATGCTAGTTCACCAAATACTGTCACACCTGAAGAACCAAATGATATTTCTGCGTCTGATGCAGAAACACAATCTGGTGATGAACATGAACCTGGTGACAATGTGGACAGCGATGTTCATAATGATGCTCAACCTAGCAATGATAAGGATGTGGAGATTGAACCTACGGTTAATCCTGATAACCCACAACCTAAGAGATACGATAAGAATGACTTCACTGCTAGGAAGCATGGTAAAGAAAGAGAGCCATGGGTTCATAGACCTATGCCCTTTCCTCCTAAGCCATCCAAGAAAAAGGATGATGAGGATTTTGAGC
Organism: Hordeum vulgare subsp. vulgare; assembly: GCF_904849725.1. NCBI lineage: Eukaryota > Viridiplantae > Streptophyta > Magnoliopsida > Poales > Poaceae > Hordeum > Hordeum vulgare. The sequence continues at coordinate 532,809,325 of NC_058520.1, read as the reverse complement.
GCTTCATTGAAATGATAAGACCCGTCTTTCTGCAGATGCGGTTAGTTGATATGCTCAAAATGTCTCTGTATGCCAAGTACATGAAAGAAATCGTGACCAATAAATGGAAGATACCAGATCTTGAGATCTCCACCATGCTTGCCAATTATACTTTCAAAGGTGGAACTCCTAAGAAACTTGGTGATCCCGGAGTGCCCACTATACCTTGCTCCATTAAAGGAAATTACATAAGAACTGCCTTATGTGACCTCGGAGCCGGAGTTAGTGTTATGCCTGTCTCTCTTTATCGTAGACTTGAACTGGATAAGTTGACACCTACTGAAATCTCTCTGCAAATGGCCGACAAATCAACTTCTTTCCCTGTTGGCATTTGCGAGGATCTGCATGTTGTGGTTGCTAACACCACCATCTTAACAGACTTTGTTATCTTGGATATTCCCGAGGACGATGCCATGGTTGTCATCCTCGGAAGACCCTTTTTAAACACTGCACGGGCTGTTATAGATTGCAACAAAGGCAATGTCACTTTCCATGTCAACGGAAATGAGCATACCGTGCACTTTCCGAAGAAACGATATCAAGTACATTGCATCAATGCTATCAAAAAACTTCATCGATACTCATTGGGAGCTTTGAATGCCCTATTCCTCGTGTCAAGATGAAGTATGATTTGCTTGTTGGGGAGATTCATATCCCCATTGAGGTGACTTAGTGGCTATTCGAAAATTCTCCGTTCTCTCTTGCGATTCGAGAAAGTTTTGTCATAAGGATTTGATCAACCCCATTGACGGATTTCTTTCGATGACCATGAAATGGATGAATCAAAGAGTCACATGCCTCTGTTTTAAGCTTTCACTTTCTTTTGCTTAGAAGAAAAATGATAGATTTAGTTTAGTTTTCCCTGTTTTCTGTTTTAGCGTCCCGGAGAAAAATACCCCGAAAATAAAAGTTCTCTGATGGTCCTGAAAATCTAGTATGATTTTTTCTGGAATATTTGAAAAATACTGGGACAGAGAGCTGGCCTGGGGGCCACCCCAGTGGGCCACAAGCCCTGTCACCGTGACCACCCCCCTGGCTGCGGCAAGCAAGCTTGTGGGGCCCACAGGGCCCCCTCCACTCATTCCAGCTCCCATCCTCTTCTTCTTCCTCCAGAAAAAATTGTTTCGCAGCTCAAACCCGTGTTCTTGCTCATTTGGCTGTGATTTTCGATCTCCTTGCTCAAAGCACCATTCTCCGAACCGTTTTGGGGAAATTACTCCTTGGTAAGTGACTCCTCCATTGGTCCAATTAGTTTTTGCTCTAGTGCTTTATCCTTCGCGTATTCTTGCTACCTTGGTGACCCTGTTCTTGAGCTTTAAATGTTGATTTTAGCTAGTCCCAAGTAGTTTTAGCGCGTGATACGGTCTCTAGGCACTAGTAGGAGTAGTTGCTACAAGGTGTGGTTGGTCTTTATTCACTTTTCTCTTGAACTTCAAAAATTCCAGCAAAAGGAATTATGTTCAGGAGGAAGTTTCATGGTGGTTCCTCAAGTAAGAAGGGTCCCCGTCTTTCTATTCGGGAGCCCGATCATTATCAACTAAGGGACGCACCTGTACAACCATGTGAATGCCCTTCCGATGAGTTCATGATCGAAGCAGGCTTCAAGGATGAGTTTGATACGCTTGTCCGCAATGGCGGGTTAGAATAATTCCTCTCAGATAAATGTGAACAGTATGCTATGCTCACTGCCTCTTTCGTGCGTAGATTTAAATTTTCAGTTGCCCGTGACTCATCCATACTGTTTGATCTGTATGATAAATCCTATGCCATGGATTTGGAGGATTTCAATAGGATTGGCAAAATACCCGATGGGGGTAATCTTAAAGATCCTGCTAAATCTTCGGTTAGAGATTTTTTCTCTAGTATATCTGTTGGAGAAACTAGAGACATCACGCAAGCTACCATAGGAAGCATTCATTTCCTTGCCTTGCACTACTTTTCCCTCTGCATAGGTAGATGCATTAACGGTAAGGTTGAACATTGTCACCTATGCGCATCCGACCTTAGTATCCTTAAGAGCGCAGTTACGGGTGACAAAAGCTTCAACATGGGACTATTATAGCAAGGAGGCTGAATAAGAACGCTATTGAGGGAGATTTCTTTGGCGGCATCTATGCCACTCGCATAGCAAATTTTCTTGGAGTACCCATCCGCGTAGGAGATCCCCCACTCCATACAGCTTTCCTTGACCGAGTCGCTTTGACACGCTACCAGTTTCTTGAGAGGCATGATGAATCCCTCCTATACCGATTGATATTTAACCGACATCGTGTTTTCCGTATTACCCTTCCTGCTGCTGCTTTCTTTGACTTTCAGGTTAAACGGAGATACTACATAACCATAGGAGAGGCAGAGGAGTATGAGAGGGAGGCGACGGGTACTCGTCTTCGTGAGGCAGCTATTCAGGCAGTGGCTGCAACGCTCCCGTATAACCCCGATTATGATTTTGGATTTCGCCAGGACCGTCCTTGGGAGTAGACCAAGCTAGGCCAAAAGCCTAAGCTTGGGGGAGTACGTGTTCTCACCGACCTTACATTCATGCTTATGCTTTCACTTTGTTAGTCGGTGTTTACACTTTGCCACTGTATTATCCATGCTGGTTTATTTTCGTTTTCTTGTTTTCTTGTTTTTTGTCCTTTTGAGAAAACCCAAAAAGATTTTCCTTTCTTCTTTTGCTTGTTGGGAGCTTTCCCGTGTAAATAGTTTTCTTTTTATTTGGGTCAAGGTAGAAGATATTGGTTACAATGTTTAGTGGCTCTTGCATGCATACATATTTAGCTTTCAAAGAGCCATATTACTTTGTCTTCTCCTTTGTGTTTGCTTGCAGATTCAGCTTAGTCCAATGCACGAGCACTCTTATTATTGTTCACATCGTTCGATCGTGCAAGTGAAAGGCAATAATGATGATATATGATGAAGTGACTGAGACAGGAAAAGCTGGTATGAACTCTATCTATTTTGTTTTTGTAAATATGACTAGCTTGTCGTCCCAGATTCAGCTTTGTTGTGAGAGAACCATGTTTGCAATGAAAACTTAGAGATCATAGTTTCTGATGCCATGCTTATTTAGCTAGGAGCTTATAATGGTTTGTCTTGAATGCCAACATCGATTTTGAGATGATTATGATGTAGTATGATAGGATGGTATTCTCCTTTGAATGATTCAAGTGGCTTGACTTGGCGCATGTTCATCATGTAGTTGAAACAAAATCAACATAGCCTCTATGATGTTCGTGTTCATGGTGATTTATATCTTGTTCATGCTTGCACTCCATGTTAGTCAAACTCATTGCATCTTGATGACCATTTTCGCTCTCTAGTTGGTCGCTTCCCAGTCTTTTGCGAGCCTTCACTTGTACTAAGCGGAATACTGCTTGCGCATCCACTTCCATAAACCCAAAAGTTTGTCCATGAGAGTCCACCATGCCTACCTATTTGCGGTATTTACCTGCCGTTCCCAGTAAATTTGCATGTGCCATTCTCTAAACCTTCAAGAAATAATCTGTTTTGCATGCCCGAACCGCTCATGTGGTGACAGGGGGCTATTGATATCTTCCATGTTAGACGTGTTATCCTCGACATGTGTTTATTCACTGTCATTCACGAGAAAGCGGCCGGTAATTGGAATGCCCAGTTCCACACTTACATCAAAAACATAACTGTAAAACAAGACTCCCCCTGGATTGATGTTAGTATGGACGGTACCCGAGGATTCGGCTAGCCGTGGAGTGTGATTGATTGGTGGTGGGGGAGTTAAAACTTTACCTTTCTATTTGGGAACCGCCTATAGCATGAGTAGCGTGGAAGATATTGATAACTCTTGGTCATTGCGTTGACAATGAAAGCATGCCACCCAAAATTATTATCTCTGTTTTCAAAGCTTGAGCTCTGGAACCTCTGCAAATCAATGTTTCCCTCTGCGAAGGGCATGTCTATGTATTTTCCTGTTGAGTCATCCTCTTCTTATATAAGCACCAATTAGAGAGCACCTCTGTCATTCTTATGCTCTGCTTTTGATTGATATTGAGTATGACAATGACTGGATCTTCGTTGCTATGAATTACAATGTTTAGTCAGCCCTTGATCTTTGAAAGTGCTCTGCATTTATGTTTTGCGGTCTCAGAAAGAGCTAGCGAGATACCACCTATTCATATTGCTTCATGGTTGTTTTGATTGAATTGTTGGTATCTGGAACTCATTATTATTTGCTCGCTAGCTCATTATGCCATTGATATTAGTTTACCGTGAGACCTTTGTGTCACTTGCTTATGTGGTTAACTTGTGATCTTGCTGAAATTCTGGTTACGAGTTAGACATAGTTGCAACAACAAGATCAAACAGAGTTTGTCAAAGTTTTTCTTTCTTTTTCATTTTGTCAACTGAGTTGCTTGAGGACAAGCAAGGTTTTAAGCTTGGGGGAGTTGATACGTCTCCATCGTATCTACTTTTCCAAACTCTTTTGCCCTTGTTTTGGACTCTAATTTGCATGATTTGAATGGAACTAACCCAGACTAACGTTGTTTTCAGCAGAATCGCCATGGTGTTGTTTTTGTGCAGAAATGAAAGTTCTCGAAACGTCCTGAAAATTAACAGAGAATTTTTCTGGAAAATATGAAAAATACATGCGCAAAGATCCACCGGAGGGGATGGGCTAGTGGGCCACAAGCCCTGTTGCCGCGGCCACCCCCCTGGCCGGGGCAACCAAGCTTGTGGGGCCCACGTGGCTCTGCCGCCCCCAAACTCAGCTCTATAAATTCACTTTCGCCCACAAAAAAATCAGAAGAGAAGATTTCTTCGCGTTTGCGATACGGAGGCGCCGCCACATCCTGTTCTTCATCTTGAGGACAGCTCTGGAGTCCGTTTTGGGCTCCGGAGAGGGGAAATCGTCGCCATCGTCATCATCAACCTTCTTCCCTCTCCAATTCCATGAAGCTCTTCATCGTTCGTGAGTAATCTATTCATAGGCTCGCTGGGCAGTGATGGGTAGGATGAGATCTATCATGTAATCGAGTTAGTTTTGACGGGGATTGATCCCTAGTATCCAGTATGTTCTGAGATTGATGTTTCTATTACTTTGCCATGCTTAATGCTTGTCACTAGGGCCCGAGTGCCATGATTTCAGATCTGAAATTATTATGTTGTCACCAATATATGTGTGTTTTAGATCCGATCTTGCAAGTTGTACCTACTATGTGTTATGACCCGGCAACCCCGGAGTGACAATAACCGGAACCACTCCCGGTGATGACCATAGTTTGAGGAGTTCATGTGTTCACCAAGTGCTAATGCGTTGTCCTGGTTCTTTATTAAAAGGAGAACCTTAATATCCTGTAGTATCCTTTTGGACCCCGCTGCCACGGGAGGGATGGACAATAGATGTCATGCAAGTTCTTTTCCCTAAGCATGTATGACTACACACGGAATGCATGCCTACATCACATTGACGAACGGGAGCTAGCCACATATCTCTCCGTGTTATAACTATTGCATGATGAATGTCATCCAAACAAATCACCGACCCATTGCCTATGAGTTTGTCCCACTGCTGTTGTTACTTGCTTTGCTCTGCTGCTGTTACTACTGTTGCTGCAACTGTTACTTGCTTTGCTCTGCTGCTGTTACTACTGTTGCTACTTGCTACTGCTGTCACTACTGTTGTTCCTTGTCACTGATGTTACTCGTTACACTGCTGCTACCTGCTACAATTCTTGTTCGCACGGCGTTGATGGGGAAGAATATTTCCCGTCAACGGGCAACTTCTGGCGCCATTGATACAACAGTTAGGAATAGTCTGCCATCAACAGATCGTTTCTGACACCGTTGTTATCATACTACTTTGCTGCTGATACTTTGCTTGCAGATACTAATCTTTCAGGTGTGGTTGAATCTGATACATTCAGCTGCTAATACTCGAGAGTATCCTCTCACCTCCTGCCTGGCGAATCAACAAATTTGGGTCGAATACTCTACCCTCGAAAACTGCCGCGAACCCACGCGCTGGTGGGCCATTGCAAGACAATTGTTGAGCAACTGGGAGCAGTTATGGCTCTGTTGTCGCGAAGGCAACAAGCTAGGGACTCGTCAACAACATTCTTCTAGTGTCGTTGCCGGGGACTGCCGTTAGCAGTAATTCACATTGATAATATGGTGGAACCCAACGAGTACGCATAGCACTTTTCAAAGCAGCCCAAGTAGTTGGAATATTCGCATGATGTATTCTACAATGTTCACACCACAAACACAAGAAAAACTAATGAATGAACAAACAGCAGCAGCAACACGTCTATCCTCGGGAAATTGTAAGCATGTAAAATGTTGCTCTGTTTCTACCTTCCAAGTAAGATATATATCAGGAATATACCGACCATCAAATGTAGGAATATTCGATTTAAGTTTAGGGAGATGGTCATGATCACGTACCTGAGGGGGTGTTGCAGCCCTACCATTGCGATTGTAACCATGTGGACGGCCTAGTGCTTGTGGTTGTGGTTGTTGTCCCTCATGCTGATTTGGAGCAACCTCTCCCTCATCATCGTTATCATCATCATAATCCTCATTTTTCTCAACCACAGAAACCTCATTAGTAGCAGTAGGAGCAACAACACCAGTATTATGTGCAAGGTCGTAAGGCACATGCCACGCTCATCCCACAAAAAAGGGCCTCGTTGATGTCGTCGTTGTTGTTGTTGTTGTTGTTGGAGAGGGACGGAAGCTGCAGCTGGTGGTGGTAGATGGGCAAGCACCTCATTGAACTTGGCATCCATCTTGGTGTCGAATGTCTTCTGCAAACCGTCTAGCATCTCCATGGCCTTTCCAAGGCTGGTCATGAAGTCTTGTACCTGGTTAGCCATCATTTGCTGAAATTTATCATGGAGATCCCGGTTGGTTAGGCTCTCCCAGTCGATCTCGTCATCTTGTGATCCTGGCATGGTTAGTAGCAATAGGAACACAGAAGAATATGTACCTACAGACTACTAGGAAGTGGTGGTGGTGGTGGTGGTGGTGTATCACAAATTCGTCAAGCAAATCTCAAATTCTTACGAGTTCTTACCCAACAACATGTGGTGATCGGCAACCGGTGTAGCAAAACTATCAAAGCTTGGATAGAGAGATTGCTAGGTGGTGTAAAACACATGATGTAGATGTATGTGGAGATGGGAAGGCTTATAATATAGTAGCAAAAAGGGTCAGCAGTAATCAATTCAGAGATGCAAAGTTGAAAATACGCTCATCGACGGTACAGTGCTGGTCCTAGGCTAGACCGTACTAGAGATGCGAGCCTAGAACACCAACAAAATCACGACGCTAGATGTAAGCAAGGGAAGAGCCACTCTGATTTTCTTTTTTTGTGCTTTTTTTCGGAAACCTACTCAGGTAAGGAAACGCAAAACCGAAAACAAGAAGATCTCGAAATTAACCTAATACGTCAAGGACTCAGACTAGGATTGGTGGTGGATATGTGGTGGTAATATATGGCAGCAAGGATGATGGTGGTGTGGTGGTGGTATATCGCAGCAGCGATGTTGGTAGTGTGGTGGTGGTATATGGCAGCGATGAAAGATGGCGCGGTGGCGGCGTGACAACCTGTGAACAGAACTTGAAACTCTAAAGGGCTAGACGCTAAGACCAGTAACTCGACATGACAATGTAACCGCAAATTCAACAAAGCAAAATACTGAAAAGACTACGCAAATGCTCAGATTGGTTCGGATATGATGATCTAACCCTAACTTTTTTGTGGCTTTTCCGTGGACCATAAATATGAAGAACGGATGCGATCTAACTAAGAAAAACTGGTAAAATCTCACCGACCAATCTGGAAATATGATACCACTTGATAGAGGCAAAGTTGTCCCTGTATTTTAATGAGATGGTGGTTATCGTTTTTGTGGAGTAGACTTTGATGATCCCACTACAAACGTGTGAGGTCGTCGCGCCTTAATAATCGCTAAACCAACTGCGAGAGGTTATTGACCACGTCGGAGCCCGATCAACGTGACCACGAGGGTTTGTTTCCTGCATGCAAACAAAGAACAAGCAAGAAACTAAGATTGCAATCTGGATGTTACGAATATAAGAGGAAATCTTTATTGATGAAAGTGGGGTTATGTGATGTCTTTGTCTGGTCGTGGAACACAAACGAGGAATGCAAAGTTGCAGCTATGGATAACTTGTAATCTAAACAAAACCCAAGTCTAAACAGCGCCCTAAGGGCCGTATATATGGGGAAATAGAGGAGGAATTTCGTGACCCCTTGGAGGAGGGGTCCGAAACTGACCCTAACTCAGTTTCCCACATATACAGACTCTAAAAATAGCCTATAATATGGTATTTAGAAATTACATGGGCCTGGCCCAAAAATAAGGTGGCGCAACACCTATAATAGCCTATGGATGAAATTTATAAAGTGGTGTCTTGAATATTTCGTCCAAGCCTTCATTGTCTCCTTATGCTGGCTTCAAAGTGCGAAAATCACCAGTGGAAGCTTCATTGTTCTTTCCCGCGCGCACCTTCTTCTCCATGCTTGATCCCGCTCCAACGGATATCCTTCTTGTCCATGCTAGGTCCTTCGTTCATAAGTACAACAGAAGTATCTCACTTAGGCAGCATCATATGTTCATGAACATTAGAAGGTTTTCCAAGAAATGAAAGTACCTGGTAATTCAATTGGCGTGCGCGATATCTAGTAAATGGTATTGTATGTATAGAAGGTGGTGCTGTGGGTGTAAAAATGGTGTTGATGTCCTCATCACAGCTTAGGGCAGCGGTTGTACCGTCTCAAACGGACAAAAAACATGTAGAGAAGCATATTTTTGGTAACACACACTGGCATGAGACTTTGAAACACAGTCACAGTGATGGTGACACTCCAAGTTGTGAAGAAATAAAAGAGAGAGAAATCAACTTGGAGTGACACAAAAGAAATACAACACGCTCTCAAGATGCAAATGCCTCAAGTAGGAGGGAGCAGTGGCTGAAGCTACCTATCTTTGAGTCAATTGGTATGGCACCGCGAATATTTTAACCTTGGGCCCAAGACCAAAACTCGGCTTTGAAGCACAAGTGTCATCTAAATTGACTAATGTGAAAGGCTTGATAGATTTGTGCGTAATGGGGGGAGGGAGATTTCATTGAGAGAACAACACTCCCCCTAAATCCATGCCTACATCTAAACAAAATAGTATGATGAGAGTGGTGAGGTGTGCCTAAGTTCAATCCACATTGCTCAAATCAATGATACTTAGCTCATGTCTTATCTCTCAAAATATTTCTTCATTCAATGGCTTTGTAAAAATGTCTGCAAGTTGATCATTAGTGTTAAGGTAAAATTTGCACAATTTCCCCACGCTTGATATGATCCCAGATGAAATGGTGACGAGTACAAATGTGATTCATCTTGTAGTGTTAAACCGGGTTATTGGAGATCGAGATTGCACTTACATTATCACAATAAAGAGGCACTTTGCACAAGTCACACTGTAATCATTTAGAGTTTGCCTCATCCAAAGCAACTGAGCACATCAACTTGCAGCAGCGGCATACTCGGCCTCGGTGGATGAGAAAGAAACACTATTTTGTTTCTTTGAAAACCAACTTACGAGAGAGCGACCAAGTAATTGGCAAACTCTAAAAGTTGACTTCCTCCCCACACGGCGTCCTGACCAATCCGAATCTGAGTATCCTATGAGATCAAATGAAGCACCTTTGGGATACCATAAGCCAAAGTTTGGGGTATAAGCCAAATATCGAAAGATTTGCTTGACCGCCACATAGTGACTTTCCTTAGGCGTGGATTGAAATTGTGCACAAATTCCAACACTCAACATAATATCTAGTCTAGATGCACAAAGGTAAAGCAAAGAGCCAATCATAGAACGATATACCTTTTGATCCATGGCTTTACCATTGGGATCGAGGTCAAGATGGCAGTTGAGAGGCATGGGAGTTTTTGCCTTGGACGGTTCGAGATCATCCATCTTGAACCTCTTGAGAATATCTTGGGTATATTTTTGCTTGATTGATTAAGGTTCCTTGACTTCGTTGCTTGACTTCAAATCCAAGAAAAAACTTCAACTCTCCCTTCATAGGCATCTCGAATTCTTTGGTCATTAGTGTGGCAAACTCTTCATTAAAAGCTTTTGTTAGGAGAACCAAGGAAAATACCATAAACATATAGTTGGCATATGAACAAACTCCCTTTGACCTTCTTAGTAAAAAGAGTGGGACTGGTTTTCCAATTTCAAGCCCATGATCATGTAACATCTCAATAAGGTGCTCATACCACACTCACGGAGCTTGTTTAAGGCCATAGAGTGACTTATCGAGAATGTAAACATGATTTGGGAATTTGAGATCGTCGAACACCAGGGGTAGCTTGACATATACCAACTCCTTAAGGGGAATATTAAGAAATGCACTCTTCACATCCATTTGATATAATTTGAAGTTATGATGTGAAGGAAATGCAAGAAACATGCGAATAGATTTAAGGTTTGCAGTGGGAGCAAAGGTTTCACCGTACTCGATGCCCTTGACTTGGGAGTAGCCTTGTGCTACCAATCTTGCCTTGTTGCGAATGACAACACTGTTTGCATCTTGCTTGTTATTAAAGATACACTTGGTTCCAATGACATTGTGGTTCTGCTTCGGTCTTGGCACCAATCGCCACACTTTCTTGCGCTCGAAGTTGTTGAGTTCATCGTGCATGGCTTCAACCCACTCCATGTCTTCGAGTTCTTCTTGTACCTTTAGGGGTTCAATGCAAGAAACAAATGCATGATGGGCACTAAAGTTCGTTAATTGTCGACGAGTGGTTACCCCTTTCATCAAGCTGTCGTAGACATTCTCTAACACGTGCGAATTCTTTATGAGCTTGGCAGCATTCTTGGTGGCACGTCTTTATCGAATCTCCTGAGGGGTGATAACCCACAATTATAGGGGATCGCAACAGTTTTCGAGGGTAGAGTATTCAACCCAAATTTACTGATTCGACTCAAGGGGAAGCCAAAGAACATTCTCAAGTATTAGCAGTTGAGTTGTAAATTCAACCACACCTAAAAGATTTAGTATCTGCAGCAAAGTATCAGTAGAAAAGTAGTAAGATAGCAACAGTAGCAACAGTAACCAGTAGCAGCAGAGTAACAACAGTAGCAGCAGCAGTGACAGCAGTAGCAGCAAAGTAACGTAGCAAGGACCAGTAGGAAAAGACTCGTAGGCATTGGATCGGTGATGGATTATTATGTCGGATGATATTCATAATGTAACCGTTATAACACGGAGAGATATGTAACTCGCTTCAGTTCGTCAATGTAATGTAGGCATGTATTCCGTATGTAGTCATACGTGCTTAGGGAAAAGAACTTGCATGACATCTATTGTCCATCCCTCCCGTGGCAGCGGGGTCCTAATGGAAACTACGGGATATTAAGGTTCCCCTTTTAATAAAGAACCGGACCGACGCATTAACACTTGCTGAATACATGAACTCCTCATACTATGGTCATCTCCGGGAGTGGTTCCGGCTATTGTCACTCCGGGGTTGCCGGGTCATAACACATAGTAGGTGACTACAACTTGCAAGATAGGATCAAGAACACACATATATTGGCGAGAACATAATAGGTTCAGATCTGAAATCATGGCACTCGGGCCCTAGTGGATACATAGTGGATACTAGGGATCAATCCCCGTCAAAACTAACTCGATTACATGATAGATCCCATCCAACCCATCACCGTCCAGCAAGCCTACGATGAGATTACTCACGAACGGTGAAGAGAATCATGGAATTGGTGATGAAGGAAGGTTGATGATGATGATGGCGACGATTTCCCCTCTCCGGAGCCCAGAACGGACTCCAGATCGTCCCTCCACAGGAAGAAAAGGAGGTGGCGGCACCTCTGTATCGCAAAACGCAACGAACTCTTCTCCTTGATTTTTTTTCCAGGCGAGACGGATTGAATAGAGCTGAGATTAGAGGCGGTGGAGTGTTGTGGACTCCACAAGCCTGCCAGGCGCGGCCAGGGGGGCCCCGCACCTGGTGGGATTGTGGGCTCCATGCTCCACTTCGTCCGCTGATTCTTGCGCCAGTATTTTTTATATATTCCACAAAAATTCTCCATAAATTTCCAGGTCATTTCGAGAACTTTCATTTCTGCGCAAAAACAACACCATGGCAATTCTGCTGAAAACAGCGTTAGTCCGGGTTAGTTCCATTCAAATTATGCAAATTAGAGTCCAAAACAAGGGCAAAAGAGTTCGGAAAAGTAGATACGACGGAGACGTATCAAGGGGTAAGTTGAGGAGGAACCTTTTTGAGACCTTTACTACCTTTGGGAGCATGCTCTTGATCTTGAGCTTGGTCTTGATCTTGAGCATGCTCTTGATCTTGAGCTTGCTCATAGGTGTGAGCTTGATCAAGGACATCACTTGGTGAAGCACCATCATGTGGTTGATCTTCTCCTTGATCTTGATCACCAGGTTGAGGGCACTCACTTTGTTATTCGGAAGCGTGTGGGTCTTGCGTCGGTAATGGTTCCATTTGAGTGGAACATTGTCCTTCTCCTTCGACCACAAGGGGTTCCTCAATGGGTAGGAAGTGTCCCACACCCATTTTACTTATGTCTTGGGGAGGAATTTCATAACCTACATCACAAAGACCACTTTGCTCCACTTGGGAGCCATTATTCTCATCAAACTCCACGTTACGCGTCTCCCCAATGAGTCCATTGGACTTGTTGAGGACATGGTAAGCACGAGAATTTGTAGCATAACCAAAAAATATGCCCTCTTCAGCTCTAGGTTCAAATTTAGACAAAGAAGCACTTTTCTTAAGAATGAAACACTAACAACCAAACACCCAAAAGTACTCGAGGTTGGGATTGTTATCGGTAAGAACTTCATAAGGAGTCTTGTTCAAGCCTTTGCGGAGATAGAGCCGATTAGATGCATGACATGCGATGTTGATGGCTTTGGCCCAAAGTTATACGGAGATTTAGACTCCGCCATCATGGTTCTTGTCGCGTCCATTAATGTCCGGTTCTTCCTTTCTGCTACACCATTTTGTTGAGGGGTATATGGTGCGGAGTATTGTTCCCTCATCACTCGAAAATTCATTTAAGGTGTAATTCTTGAAATCGGTGCCATTGTCACTTGTAATCATCAATATCTTTGCCTCATGTTGACATTGAACTTCATCGGCAAAGTCGATGACGGTTTGTTGGGTCTCACTCTTCCTCTTAAAGAAGTATACCCCAAGTATATCTTGAGTAATCATCCACTATCACCAAGCAATACTTTCTTCCCCCAAGACTATGGAAAGATGGAGGACAAAGAGATCCATTTGGAGGAGCCCCAAGGTCCTCTTTGAGTATATGGTAGTCGTGGGGCGGTGAGCTGTCTCATGTAGCTTTCCTTCAATGTACGCACTGCAAGCACGATCTTTGGCAAAACTCACGTTTGTTAGTCAACGAACGTGATCCCCTTTGAGGAGACTTTGCAAAGATCTCATATTGACATGGGCTAGCGGGCGATGACAGAACCATCCCACATCAACTTTAACCATTCAGCAAGTCACGGTCTTAGTGGGTCGCTCCAAAAAGTTAACCACATAGAGATCGTTCTTGACTTGCCATCTTGCTCCACAAAAGGGCCACGGAGTCAACACCAAAGAACATACTAAAACCCATGTGTGCAAGTTGATGAACGGAAAGTAAATTGTATGAAAGGGTCTCAACAAGCATGACCTTTTCAATGGTAAGTTCCGAAGAATTTACCACCTTTCGAAGACCCAATACCTTTGAAATTGCATCATCACCGGAGGAGACTTGGGTGGACACGGATGGGTCAGGATGAATGTACACCACCAACTTCTTGCTTTCGGTCATATGATTTTTCCCTCCGCTAACAATGAACCATGACACTCCACCAGAAGCAAACTCTTGCATATGATCAATGCTTGTATTTAGGTACCCATTTTTTAATGTGTCCTCTCAGTTAGTAACAAGGACCTTAGAAACCCAAATAGACCATTCAATGTACTCATAAGGGGAACCAAGAAATTTAGCAAAGACATTTCCATCACTAGCACGGCATAAAACATAAGAGGGGTTAAAGTCGTTGGCATTGCTGGGAAGGAGGGTTTTTCCCTTTTTGGCATTACCACCCTTAGCTTTGCCCTTCCCTTTTTCATGAGTTCCATCTGAGGCCTTGAAAAAGGTTTCCTTAAGCGGGGGAGGTTTTTTGGTCTTGATCTTCTTGTTCTTCCTGGCCTTGGGTGTAAACCCAACTCCTTCCTTTGCAACCACTTCCTTTTGATTGCTCAGAAGGTTATTGAGATTCTTTTCACCTTGAATGCATGTCACGAGGCCTTTCTCAAACTGCTCTTTTAAGTTGGCATTCTATTCCACAAGATGTACATGCTCACAACATGGGTTGGTAGCATGGGCATTATCAACTAAAACAAAACGAAGAACATGTGGCTATTTCCTTAGTGAGTTTTATTTGGAGTTGAGCATGAGACTCTTTCAAAGAAGCATGGACACTATTCAAAGCATTGTGAGCCTTGTCAAGTATGGCAAGATCTTCCTTGAGTCTGACATGGTCAACCCCAAGTGAAACCTTTTTGGATTGAAGCACATGAGTAAGAACAAGAGCATGATCATGATCTTTCTATAATTTAGCAAGGTCATCATTGTGTGACTCCTCAAGATCCAAACTAAGCCCTTGCTCTTCCTCAAGAGCAATGGAAATATCCGCTATCTCATGGACATAGTCACGACTATGTCCTTGCAACGTAGAGTTAGTTCCTTCATGAGTTTCAGTGAGGTCATTAGCCTCTCCTAGTTGTTCCAAGAGAGCAACAAAATGCTTCTTGGTTTTACCCTTGATCATTCTCATGAATCTATCAAAGGAATTTTACTCATCATCTACCTCCTCCTTATCATCACCACTATCCATAGGAGAAGGGGTAGTGGAAACGGTAATTTTGATGTTTGTAGTTTTAATGTTAGAGGTCATCTTGTTGGATGCCTCGGCCATCTGGCACTAGGAAATGCGGTTCTCGTTGGGGCTTTGAAAAGGGATACCTTGCTTGGAGAAGAGGATACAATGGCCACCGTGGTCATTCCCATCACTTCACCACTTGCATCATCGTCATCATTCTCATCGGAGAGGTACTCTTCTCGAGCCACCAACACCTTTTGGGGCATCTTCTTAGAGAAGTTGTTCTTGTTGGGGAATGACTTGGTCTTGTCTTTGCGAATGAGCTTGCCACCATTGTCTTCCCTCTGCTCATAAGAACAATCTGCCACTAAGTGACTAACGTTGCCACAATTGTAGCAGGCTCTCACGCGTTGCTTGCCTTTGGACCCACTTGAGTTGTTCTTGGAGAAATTGGGCTTTGAGTTTCTCTTGTTGCCCCAAAATTGCCTCAACGAAAAAGCCATATGCTTGTGGTAAGCATATTTGGTGTCTTCGGGGAAAGTTTCTTATTCTTCTTCATCATCTTCCTCCAAAACAGCCTTGGCCTTCAAAGCAAGGTTGGGGAGTCTTTTCTTGACTGTTGAACACGAGCTAGAGCATTGTCAGCGGTCTTGTTCAATATGTTCATGGCAATAAACTCGCCCAACACATTGCTTGAGGACAAGGAGTGAAAGTGCGGCCTTTGACGGATGACGGAGGACATGGACTTGTTGAAAGGCATGTAAGCCTTGAGAAAGTTACGGTTGATCCAATTTTCATCCACATCTTTGCTTCCATGATCTTGAAGAGAAACGACAAGAGTTATAACTCTTCGGTAGAGCTCACGAGGGTCCTCATCCTCAAACATAGCAAATTCATCGGCCTCATCAAGAACCACATCATAGTTAGACCATTGAATAATTGAGCTTCCCTTGTACATGGAAATGATGTGATCCCAACAATCTTTGGCATGAATGAAGGGACGCAAGTGAGCAAGATCTTCAATAGAAACTCTTGCTTGAAGGATGAACAAGGCAGAGTGATTGAGCTGATTGTCGACCTCTTCTCTTGGCGTCAGGTTGCTTGATTCATGTGGTAGTACCCTATCCCAATGATTCTCCAAATTTGTGTTGAGTTGTGATTCAAATGAGCCTTGATACAAAAAATCCAATTAGCAAAAATATTCTTAACAAGTTTAGGAGGAAGACCGAGGTTAATAATATGCGATGGGTGAACCTGTCCTCCATAGACCACGGGAGGAGGAACCAAGGCAAATGTATTTACCCCACTTGTTCCTTGAGGCAATTTATTTTTATCACTACTAGCATTTTCCTTTTCGGAGTTAGTCCCCGAACCCAAAGTAGTGGGATTAACCAGAGGCAACAGATCAGTAGACAGTTTGAAGCCATCAAGGAAATCTTTGAGCATGTTTTTTACCTCGATATCCACTGAGGATCAAAGGTGGACATAGCCTCGTTTAGATCCTCTTGGGTGACCGAGTTCGCAACCACTGCCTCGGGTAACTCCACAACCCATACCTCATCGTCACCCATACACTTTGGGTGGCGAAACCCTTAATAAAGAAACGTAGCTTTGATACCAATTCAAAGGATCGATATGGTTGACTAAAGGAGGGGTGAATAGGCAACTAACAATTTTAAGCTTCTATTTAACAAATTAAGTTTAGCAACAATTAGGTTGTCTAGATATGCAACTAAGTGAGCAACCTATATGATGCTAGCAACAATAAAAACAAGTAAGTAACTAATACAAGTAAACGTAAGGAGTAACCACAGGTGGAACCGATGAAGACGAAGATGTGTTTTCAAAGGTCCTTCCCTTCGAGGGGAAGTACGTCTCCGTTGGAGCGGTGTGGAGGCATAATGCTCCCCAATATGCCACTAAGGACACCGTATTCTCCTCACACCCTCACACAATGCAAGGTGCCATGATTTCACTAATAGTGCCCTTGACGGCGGCGACTGAACCTTTACACACAAGGTTGGGGCAATCTACACAACTGAATTGGTGGCTCCCAACGAAACCATGAAGATTCGCCACAATGCAATATGGCTTCGAGGTGATCTCAGTCGTCTAGGGTGCTCAAACACCCAAGACTAACAAGATCCGCGAGGGATTGGTGGGGGGAATCAAATTTATCTTGGTGGAAGTGTAGATAAAGACCCTATCAAGCAAACCCTAGAGTATCAACGAGTTTTTCTTGCTAGGGAGAGAGATCGAGTGAAAATGGAGCTTGGAGCAACAATGGAGCTTAGGGTTGGGATAGGTTGTCACGCCCAAGATGCGACCCTATCCTCAATTTGGCACGAAGGCCTCGTCGGGGATAGAAGCGCATCTCGTCGTGTCGCAAGAATGGATATCGTTACAAGTACATGTACTGAAAAGAAGAGATATATATACAGAGTTGGCTTACACTCGCCACAAGCTACATCAGAGTCACTTCAGTACATTACATAATCATCAAGAGTAAGAGCAGGGTCCGACTACTGACGAAAACAAACGAGAAAAATAAGAACGACGTCCATCCTTGCTATCCCAGGCTGCCGGCCTGGAACCCATCCTAGATCGATGATGAAGAAGAAGAAGAAGAAGAAGAAGAAGAAGCAACTCCAAATGTACAATCAACGCGCTCGCGTCAAGTAACCTTTACATGTACCTGCAACTGGTGTTGTAGTAATCTGTGAGCCACAGGGGACTCAGCAATCTCATTTCCAAAGGTATCAAGACTAGCAAAGCTTAATGGGTGAGGTAGGGTTAAGTGGTGAGGTTGCAGCAACGGCTAAGCATATATTTGGTGGCTAACTTACGAGTACAAGAAATAAGAGGGGGAAGATCTATGCATAACGGACGTGAACTACTGATGATCAAATGAGTGATCCTGAACACCTACCTACGTCAGACATAACCCCACCGTGTCCTCGATCGGAGAAGGAACTCACGAAAGAGACACTCACGGTTACGCACACAGTTGGCAAGTTTTAATTAAGTTAACTTCAAGTTATCTAGAACCAGTGTTAAACAAAGTTTCCACGTTGCCACATAACCGCGGGCACGGCTTTCCGAAAAGATTTAACCCTGCAGGGGTGCTCCAACTAGTCCATCACAAATTACCACAAGCCGCATAGAAATCCCCAATCACGAAGCTCGCGATCTCGTCGGATTCCCTAGTGGAAAACCTCAACTCTGAGATTACCCAAAGCATCACCGGAATCCCGATGCACAAGATATCTCGTCAAAGGTAAAACTAATCCAGCAAGGCCGCCCGACGTGTCGACGATCCCGATAGGAGTCGCGTACCTCGTTCTCAGGACACGACGGATGAGTGATGGTTACCACGCCAAACGCCGAGTTGCCCCGGGTAGCGTTAATAAGCTGCTCTGTTTTGGACCAACACTCATGAGGAGCACTGGCCCGGGGGTTGATTAAATTATCCTCGGGGTCCGGAAAGTCCCTATGCAATTTTATTAGGTGTTTAGGCAAATGTAGTACCAATGTTGGGCCTTGTCAGACCAGCTTTAAACTAAAACGAATTATCAAGGGGGTCCCCATAACAACCCCGATCGTGTTAGGAGCGCTCAATTATGGAACATAACACCGGTAGCCGGAAACTAAGGAGGCAAAGGTGGAACAAAACACCAGGCTAGAAAGGCCGAGCCTTCCACCTTTTACCAAGTATATAGGTGCATTAACTTACATAGCATTTAATATGGTGATATAACAAAGAACCCATGTTTTCACATGGAAGCAACTGCACCTGCAACTAGCAACGCTAACACATGGTTAAGCAAGCGGTAACATAGCCAATCAGTGGTTTGCTAGGTCGAACAGGTTGAAGGTTAACATGGCATTGTTGAGAGGCTGATATTTAACAGGTGGTAGGCAACGAGACATAATCGATAGAAGCGATAAAACTAGCATGGCAATGATAGTAATGGAATCTGAGGAAATGGTCATCTTGCCTGAGATCCCGCTTGGAAGAAGAATGCCTCCGTGAAGCACACGAACCGACGTAGTCGAACGGGTCCTCACAATCCGGCACGCTGCGGAACTCTATCGAGACGGGGAAAACCGGAACAAGCATCAACACACGATATTCACCACACGAAGCACAACACAAATGATGCATGATCAGCTGAATACATGCAAGTCACGGCATGACAATTCACACAAACAGACTCTACACATTAAGTGAAGTTCAATATGCAACGAGTTGCATATTGACGAAACTCCACGTTAATTATTTAGTTCCATCCCGATTAGGTACACGGCAATATTAAATGTGGTTAAACATGGCAAGAGGTGAAGCTTAATTAAACTATCTATCTAGGCATTTTAAATGAGGTCGGAAATGACATATAGCATCTCCAAGACGACCTCATATGTTAATTTACAATTCTGTCCAGATCTGAACTAATGCATTTAATTAGTTGTTAAACAGAAAAACAAATAGGTTCACGTGATTTTACGCATCGAGACAAGCAATTTACACATAGAGAACAGCACCAACGGAGCTACGGATCAAAAGTTACAAGCACCGCGAGATATGATGGCATGAATGCAATATGTGTGCAACGGCGGCTACGAGCACTTCAACACATGCAACCAGCAAGAGAAAATGAAACTACACGAGATTCTAAGCAAGTTTCATGTAGGACACGATCAAATCGGAGCTACGGTTCAACAACTACGAGCAAAACAAGAACTGACTACAATCTGCCAAAATCAGCCACATAACATTTCCTACGCCCACAACTACGGCTACACAACTCCGATATGCTCAAGCAAGGCATGGCACGGAAGAGGGCAAGAAGCACTACTACGAACAACTAACAACAACTAGCATGGCAGCAAGGAACACTAGGGAAAGAAGTCACAAAATGGCTTCCCACACACTATTTCAGACTTAGTGAAAATAACACCTCATGAAAGTACAGTTTTCGATCTGAAGCAATATTGACAGCAGCAAAACCTATAGCTACAGGACTCCAAATGGCATGAAAATTCACAGCATGCTAGAGAAACACAAGGGGTACAAATAACTCCATTGGACCAACCTCAAAAGAGCTACAGATCAAAAGATACAAGCAAGACAAGACATCAACAAAATATAACATATTCCAGACTTAGAAATATTTCAGCTCCTCCAAATCAGCACCATTTCTAGCAACTTGAGAGCAAGCAAACAACACCTAAACATGCATTTCTATTGCAACCAAAAATACCAGGGGCTAAACAAAACGTGCAAGATCAACTCTCTAGTTGACAACTCCGTCAAACGAAGCACGGAATAAATCCTACAAATTAAACAAAAAGGCATCACGGCAAAATATCACGCGAACAAATTTACTCAAAAGCTAAAACTAATTGCACAGAAAAATCACATGGATTTTTCTACCCCGAAAACATATAAAATATGTGGGGTTGTACAACGATATAATGCCACACGAAAATGCGAGGAAATAACCTATACACGGGAAAATAAACTACCGGCAAACCCTACACGCAAAAATACAAGTGACCGCACTAAAATACATGGGAAAATGGTTCCTAAAACATGGGCATTTCTATTACGGCATTCGAGCTATTCGGGCATGCACGAAAAATAAATACGGGACGTTCCCCTATTGGGACAGCATGCTAAACTAGGCGTTTGGCACGTAAAACTACGTCAAATAATTATGCAAGTTGGATAATCGTGTTCTACTCACAAAACTACCCCAAAACCATATAAAATACTCCTCGTTCCGACTTATGCATAAAAAGTTACGGGCGTTTGCAATAACTAATAATTCCTGAGATAGAATTAAATTCTGAACCTAAAAACCACTAACGGACCGTACTAACTGCGAGCAGCATAGCAATCATGCACATGGGATGAGAAATAGTGGCTTGGGGGGGTTCTCACCTTTGGGCCTGGGGAGAGGAGGCCGAGCTGGGCCGAAGGTGGCCTGGCACGGGGGCGAGCTGGGCCGGCCTGGGCGATGCGCGGCAGGGGGGCCGAGCTGGGCCGAAGGAGGCCGGATCGGGGTCGCGGCTGAAGCGGGGCCCACCTGGCCGGCGTGGGGACGGTGCGGTCAACGCGGGCGGTTCCCTCGTCTGCCTCCGTCGCTGCTTGGAGGGAGGCCGCGGGACTTGGGCGGCGACGGCTACAGGGACCGTCGGCGGGACGACGAGGCTGGTGGGGAAGGCCAAGGGCGGCAGGATCTGGAGCTGCGGCGGCGGTCGCCGGCGGGACGCGGACGGGCGGCAGCACATGGCGAGCACCGGCGGGAGCCGCGACGCACGTGGGGATCCGGGGCTCCGGCGGCCGGAAGAAGGCGGCGGTGACCCGGGCAGGCGGCGGCGGGGCACGGCAGCTCGGGGCTGCTGCCTCGGGCACGGTTGTGGGGAGGCGAGGAGGGGCCCCGGTGGAGCTCCTGCGGGGCTCGGGAGGCGGCCAGGGAGACGCCGGGCGGCGGCGGCGGCGGATGGGCCTCGCCCGGGCCCGATCTGGGCCTGGCGGGCCGGCGACGCCAAGGAGGAGAGAGGAGGAGGGTTGGCTGCGCTAGGGTTAGGTTTGGCACGGGAAACGAGGAGAGAGAGAGGGGGTGCCTAAATTTTAGGAGGGGTCTATTTATAGACATATGGGGGGCTAGATTACCCGGAATTTTGTTCCGGATACAACCGTGCGGTCGGATTCGGACGATTCCGAACGCGGGAATGGGTACGCGGCCGTGTAGAGGGGATATCCGGAGACGAGAGGGAGAACGGGCGGCGTGGCACGAGTTTTAAAAACACCGACAGACGTCCGACGAATAACCGAAGACGGTGCCGCTACGGTCGACCGTTCAGGTACCAGACGGACTCCGATCGCGACGAAATTCGACAGGCGGCCTGGCTATATTAAAATAGGACCGCACGTCAAATCTCAATCCGATCAGAGAAAGTTTTACGCACACTTTTAAAACCGGGTTCGAACGAAGCCGCGGGCGCGTGCGTGTGCGGTCGGGCTCAGAACGAACAACGAAGCGAACTGGCAACTAACAACGGATGCAAGTTTTGAAAACTGACGGCAACGGAGATGCCGATGCAATGCAGATGATGTGCATGATGCGATGATGATGCGACAAATAAAAATAGACACACGACGGAAACGGAAAGAGAGGGGAATCTTCGGGAACGTCGGCATCGGGCTGTCACATAGGTGGTCTTCGTGGGGAAGAAGAACCACCTTATATAGTGAGGGAACAAATCCAACAGTTACCCACTCACTCATCCCGCATGAAAGCGGTACTACCGCTCCAGGGAGCGGTACTACCGATCATAAGAGGTAGTACCGCTCCAGTGAGGAGTGGTACTATCGCTGGGGTAGAGGACAGGAGCCACAGAAGGAGGCACACGCAGATAGTATTGCCAGAGCGGTACTACCGCTCATAAGAGGTACTACCACCTCCTATATCCACTCAGGATATGCTACGAACCTAGCTTAGAAGTACCAAGGGGTTTTGGCGCGGTAGTAACAAGCGGTGCTACCGCTCGCTGGGCGGTACTACCGCCCTGCACTATCGCTCCAGAAGCCGCTCAGTCCAACATGAAAAGTGTCGAGACCCACGGGCAGCGACACTAGCCAGCGGAACTAGCTAGACCACTTCCGCCGGGAGTGGTACTACCGCCAACCAGGGCGGTACTACCGCTGATAAGAGGTAGTACCGTTCAACAAAGCGGTATTACCACTTGGATCTTTCTAGGCAGGATAGGGCAAGGTAGGATGCTCCATTGAGGCGGGAAAGAGGGTGCGAAGGAATGTGTGCGTGATGATTCCACCAAAAACTTTCCGAAGCGGACCCCCTCTTAATAGTATGGCTTTTCCTACGACTCAAGTCCACCGACAACAAAACGTAAGAGAGAAAACCGTCTTCATATAAATACACCGAGGGGTATGAATCATCTTGTGCCAAATGATGAATTACTTGAAAGGCTTAGTACATACAATTAGTCCCCAAATGCATTGTCATCAATCACCAAAACCACTAGGGTAGAAATATGTCCTTGCACTGTGACCATGAGATCATGCAACTCACTGACACCAGAGGAATGCCTAGTGTGTATCAAACGTCGCAACGTGACTGGCTGATTATAAATATGTTCTACACGTATCTCCGAGGATGTGTATTGATTTGGCATGGATTAAGACTGGGATTTGTCACTCCGTGTGATGGAGAGGTATCTCAGGGCCCACTCGATAATACAACATCACAATCAGCTTGTTAGTAATGTGACTAAGGAGTTAGTCACATGATCTTGTATTACGGAATGAGTAAAGATACTTTCCGGTAACGAGATTGCACTAGGTATGGAGATACCGACGATCGATCTCGGGCGAGTAACATACCGATGGACAAAGGGAACTGCATACAGGATTAGCTGAATCCTTGACATCATGGTTCGACCCATAAAGATCTTCATAGAATACATAGGAACCAATATGGGCATCCATGCCTCGCTATTGGTTATTGACCGTAGAGGTGTCTCACTCATGTCTGCATAGTTTTTGAACCCGCGGGGTCTGCACACTTAACGTTCGGTGACGATATAGATATAGTTGAGTTATTGTGTTGGTGATCGAAGGTTGTTTGGAGTCCCGGATGATATCTCGGACATGACGAGGAGCTTTGGAATGGTTCGGAGGTAAAGATTAATATATGGGTGATACGTCTCCAACGTATCTATAATTTTTTATGGTTCCATGCTATTATCTTGTCAAACTTTGGATGTTTTGTATATCTATTATATCTTTTTTGGGACTAACTTATTAACTCGGTGCCAAGTGCCAGTTCCTGTTTTTTCCGTGTTTTTGACCCTTTTCAGAGGAGGATTTTAAACGGTGTCCAAACGGAATAAAACTTCCGAAAAGCTTTTTTCGGAACAGAAGATACGCGCCAGACTTGAGAACCAAGGCAGGGGCAGCAGGGGACCCCACAAGCCCCCTAGGCGTGGCAAGGGGGGCGCGCCTAGTAGGCTTGTGGCCCCCCTGTGGCATGTCTGCCCTACCTCTTTCGCCTATAAATTCAGAAAAATTCTAAAACTGCGCGAGATCCACGAAAATACTTTTCCGCCGTTGTAAGCTTCTGTCTCCGCAAGATCCCATCTGGGGCACGTTCTGGTGCCCTGCCGGAGGGGGATTCGGATACGGAGGGCTTATTCATCAACACCATGACCTCTCCGATGATGCATGAGTAGTTCACCATATAGACCTTCGGGGCCATATGTAGTAGCTAGATGGCTTCTTCTCTCTCTTGGATCTTCAATACGAAGTTCTTCATGATCTTCATGAAGATCTATCCGATGTAATCTTCTTTGCGGTGTGTTTGTCGAGATCCGATGAACTGTGGATTTATGATCAGATTATCTATGAATCTTATTTGAGTTTCTTCTGATCTCTCTTATGCATGATTTCATATCCTTGTAATTCTCTTCGAGTTGTGGGTTTTGTTTGGCCAACTTGATCTATGATTCTTGCAATGGGAGAAGTGCTTGGTTTTGGGTTCATACCGTACGGTGACCTCACCCAGTGACAAAAGGGGTAGCGAGGCACGCATCGTGTTGTTGCCATCAAGGGTAAAAAGATGGGGTTTTCATCATTGGTTTGAATTTATCCCTCTACATCATGTCATCTTGCTTAAAGCGATAATCTGTTCGTGATGAACTCAATACACTAGATGCATGCTGGATAGCGGTCGATGTGTGGAGTAATAGTAGTAGATGCAGAAAGTATCGGTCTACTTGTCTCGAACGTGATGCCTATATGTATGATCATTGCCTTAGATATCGTCATGACTTTGCACGGTTCTATCAATTGCTCGACAGTAATTTGTTCACCCACCGTAATATTTGCTATTTTGAGAGAAGCCTCTAGTGAACATTATGGCCCCCGGGTCTACTTCACACCATATTTTCAGCCTTACTCTTTTACTTCGTTGCACTTTCCGCCTTCAGATCTCACTTTGCAATCAATCTTGAAGGGATTGACAACTCCTTTATAGCGTTGGGTGCAAGCTCTTTTGTGTTTGCGCAGGTACTCTAGACTTGACGCGATTCTCCTACTGGATTGATACCTTGGTTCTCAAACTGAGGGGAATACTTACTGCTCCTGTGCTGCATCACCCTTTCCTATTCAAGGGAAAAACCAACGCAATCTCAAGAGGGAGCAGAAGGATTTCTGGCACCGTTGCCGGGGATTTCTGGTGCCGTAGCAGAAGGATTTCTGGCGCCGTTGTCGGGGAGGATCAAGTCAAGAACTCATCCAAGTAAGTGTCGCAAACTCATCTCTTGCATTTACTTTTTTGCCTCTCGTTTTTCTCTCCCCCACTTATGAAAAATAAAAATATACATTTTTTTTGCCTTTCCTTTGCTTGTGTGCTATGTGCCTTCAATATGCTTGCATCTTCGCTTGCTGAAAATCTAGTGATATGGATCCTCATCCACTTGCTAATCTCTTTAAGAGATCCAATTATGTTGATCCAATTGCTAGTGAGTTGAGTGCACTTGACTATCTTAAAGGAGTTTTGCTTGAGATGCGTGAATCTGAAAATCGTGATGAAGAAATTTATGAAGTGATTCACGAGGGCTCCTTGAATGAAAAGCATGATTGCAATGGTTTCACTATAAATCCTATTAGTGTCAATCATGCTAAAAATATGCAAAACCCTAAGCTTGGGGATGCTAGTAGACACCAGCGCTGCACCGCGAGAAACTCTACACTTGAAGGCCCAACAACGTCTACAAGAATAAAGTTGTACTAGACTAAACAGGGACTAGATGTCATTAAATGACATGTAAAAAGACCATGTTACCCCTAGTAATGTACTAGAAGTTATTAAATAACATGCTAAAAGTTGGAGGCACTGTTGAAAAAAGTGTCAAAAAAGTCCCAAAAAGACCCTTCTATAGAGACTTCTTTCTTTAGTCCCAACTAGTAAAATGCCCGTGCTACGCTATGGAACCACATGAAAGTAGAGCCAAAAGTAGTTTCTCCTTGTTCAGTTATTCGAAACATCCAATCAAGATCTTCTGAAGTTACATAAGAAATAACGGTTTATTTGTTTCCTTATCATATGTATTAATGGACATTGTTGTACTTTCAAAGGTAAGCCAAAGCATTAACAATATGTTTGCTTTTGCATCATCATTTTATCGATACCCTATGTTCTGGACTTTAGTACACTCAATAGGTTACGAGAATCAGCATTTGAGATCTCTTCACATTTTACTGCATCCCCATTTGAAATGGTATGCCACATTAACAACATTCCTTGAAAAAACACGCTTATAGATTTGAGAGGACTGAAAATCAACATAAGCCATGCTTACATACTATCAAAATGATGTGTGGATGTAGGTTAAATAATTCAAGGATGGATAGCATGAGATAATAACTGGAGTTCTATAAACGTATGAAGATTTGGTGTACGTGCTTGATGTCGCCACCCCATGCCCACTCGCCACCATGTCCCTCATCCACTCAATAGCCTTGTCAACCTTATTCAGCACACTATAATACCTCACAAACGAGTTGTATGTCACCATGTTTGGCATGCACCCCTTCTTCACCATTTCGTCAAACACCTCGTGTGCACGCTCCACGCGGTACGTCTTGCACAGACCATTGATATAGCAGTTGTAGGTCACAACGTCAGGCTCCAGCCCCTTCTCCCCCATCCTCCGGAATAGCCTGCCGGCCTCGTAGATCCTTCTCCTGGCGGCCTTCCGGCACCCGGTCCCCGCCCCGATCCGGCAGTACCAGGAAATGAGCACGGTGTAGGTGTAGGAGTCAGGCTTGCAGCGCGCGCCGGGGCGCTCCATCTGGTCAAGCAAGAACCTGGCATCCTTGAACCGGCCGTTCCGGCACAGCGCGGCGACCAACGTGTTGTAGCACTGCGCGTCCGGGGAGCACTGGAGCTGGCGCGCGCGGTGGAAGGCGGCGAGGGCCTGGCGCGGGAGGCCCTCCTCGCTGAGCGCGCGGATGACGTCGGTGAGCGCGGCGGTGGAGACGAGCGGGGCGTGCTCGCGGAGGAGGCCGAAGAGCGCGGGGAGCGCGCGAGCGCGGCGGCGCGGAGCGGGGCCTCGGTGAGCGGGATGGCGCGCGGGCTGGCGTCGGAGTGGGACCAGTTGAGGAAGGAGAGGGTGAGCGCGGCGGCGACTCGGCGGTGGTAGGAGGAGGACGGGGAGGGGAAGGGCCGCTGCGGGCAGAGGCGGCCCGCGGAGCGTGGGAGGATGAGGCGCGGGATGGCGGCGAGCGAGGAGGCGATGGAGGCCGGGGAGAAGCCGCGGAAGGTGGGGGACGGGCGGAGCGCGGAGTCGAAGCGGCGGCGCTGGAGGAGGGCGGACCGCGGGTTAGTTCGGATTAAATACAGGGGGTTTTTCATAAAAAGTAAAAAAAACGGTTCGACCCGACTTACAGAAGGACTGCGGGTTAATTACCTGAAACGACAAGGAATTTTCTGAAAAACGCTGCGACGGACGACAGAAACGCTCCGCGCTTTATTATTAGGGGATAATACCCCTTTTAGTTCCTAAAAGTTCTTCATGTTTCTTTCACATGGGACTAAGGGCATGTTTGGTTCATGACTAACTTTGCCACAACTAACCTAAGGCAAAGTGTGGCTGCCACAAAAAGTATGGCTAACAAAATGGACACCATAAGTGTGGCAAGATTTGACAAAAAATTGAGTGTATGACATGTAGACCATATAACTAGAAAAGTGTGGCAAGCCACAAGTATGACAATAAACCAAACACATGTCTAAGGTACTGTGGCATGACTAAGGTTAGGCGTGGCAACCTTAGGCTGGAAATCAAACAGCCCCTAAAAGTCCCTCTAGAGAAACACCCGGAAAATGCCCTCCGTCCAAATCATGGTGTAACGTCGACCAAACACCCGAGCTGTACCAGGCAACAGAATTGGCTAGACCAGACGCTGACCAGTGCTAGGCCATCCGGCCATCCGGGTGCGTACCAAACGAAGTGACAGCCCAGAATTCATTGCTCCCCCTACAGAAAAAGTTGGACGAATCTGCCTTCGAACGAGGCAACCTTTTCTTTCGCCGCGAAGACTATCATGCCCGCCGTTCCTACGTCAGCGGCACCGCCCAAAAATCGAGCGCCAGTGGAATCCGAAGCGCTGCGCATGCGCAGCATGGACGCATATGGTGTGCCACCTTTCGCCATGCTGCAGGGATGCAGACCTCACTGCCACCCGAGCGCCGAGCCGCCGATGCCCTTTTTTCCTTGTTCACCGGCAGAACGGTGGTGACCGAATTCCACAGCCGTAAAACATGAGCAGCAATCACACTACGTTTCCAAAGCAGAAAAATGCATGCCGGTAAATGTAGGCAGGGTTTAGACCATCTTAGCAGGCCTTGTATAATTGCGACCTGCAACCGTGTTTTTACATTTTGATAAAGTGGAATTTTGCGAAATGAAATGTTGCGCAGCAGAACAGACCTCGTATAATCAGGGCCGTCTCCAGAAATTCGAGGCCCCGGTGCGAAAAGCAAAATGGGGCCCTAATATTTAAAAAAACATAATATAACACTAGCATGATCACCTAATTATGTAATTAAAATTTATGTTATTTCATATAATACGTAGAAAATTTTCAAGTATCAATATGGAATACTTAAACCAATAAACTAACCTCATGCTCTATTGAAAAGTGCCATCCGTCTTGTGTTCATTGAAATGAAATCTTCAATTATATCTTCATAGTTAATCTTCTCGAAGACATCATTTTCAAGTGCTATTGTCGCCAAACCATTGAGACTTTCTTGTGTCATAGTAGAACGCAAGTAGGATTTCAACAACTTGAGTTTAGAGAAGCTCCTTTCCGCACTTGCAATAGTTACAGGAATGGTTAACAAAATCCTATACGTGGGATCGCGGGGGCGCGGGGCTCGACGGCGTGTCGACTGATTATCAGTGACTCGCACCGAGATTGGTCTAAATTTCTTACCATTTAGGCAGCCTCTTATCGTGCAAAATAGCCTACTCCTTGATGAGAGACTCGCTTGATGTGATCTGTACGCATATATGGAGGCAAAACAAAGCTTTAAGAAAGCTCAATATTCAGAGAGATTCAGAAATTTTTATGGGCAAGTGACCTTTGGAAATTTCACCTAGAAGGGTGTCTCGATTCAGGTAATTAGGTTGAGGAACTTTGTTTACCTCTGCTGATAGGTCACACACGAGCCACGACACTACGAGTGATGACGGCGTCCTGCCGGCGTCCGCTTCTGCTCGTCGCCTCGCTGCGGCCGGCAACCTGCAAAGCGATCTCGTCGTCTCGATCGCCGCCGCCGTTTCAGTCCGAAGGAACGGGTCAGGGGTTGCGACTGGATGATGTGCGTAGCGCAGGGCAGGGGCTGGGACTTCCGTTTCGTATACGCTCGTCCTTGCAAGGCTAAAATATGCGTATATACGCTGGGAAGGCCTGCCCAAACGCCCAAACGTTTGCTGCCTGCATGGCCCAGGCACGGCCTGCATCTGCTGCCTGCATCGCTCGCGAATGCATGGATTGACTGTTGCCTACCTGAAGTATATTTATCTAGTCTAAAATTAAAAAATTTCAGACTATATATATACATATGGACCCTAGTTGGGGGCCCCACAATTTTGGGGGCCCTGTGCGAGCGCACAGCTCGCACATGCCCCTCAACGGCCCTGCGTATAATCAAACTGCATAATTCAAAAAAATCATTCGCAAACGAAATTGGAACCATAATCATTCAGAGCTTTACATAAAACACACGATCATGCGAACTACTGGTGTTCACCGGAGCTACTATCTATCCTACCGCGCTAAGCAAAATTGAGCTCATCGGAGTCGAGCTCGTGCGGTAGTAGATGCGCAGTGCGCTCAGTCGTCGTCCTCGTCGGAGGGGAGCTCAACGTAGATGCGCTCCTGCGCAGTCGCTTCACAGCACCACTCCTCCAACCTGTGGCCGAAGATGAGGGCCGACGTGACACCCTGCTCGTAGAGCACGGTGCCGATCTTCTCCTCCCTCCGACGGCGCTGCTGGTACTCTTCCGCCTCCCGCGCTCTCCCCGCCAGCAACGCGGGCAAACGGATATCCGCCTCCGCCAGGGGGAGGAAATCCTCCGGCCCGACGACGGCCCCAACACGTCACTCCGGCACTGCCTTGGCCTCCGGCTCCATCTGCGTCGGCGGGAGCTCCTCGAGCTCCCTCTTCATCGGGGGAGGAAGAAGCGCGAGCTCGACACCTCGAAGGATCTGCCGGATAAGAGGCGGACGCGCGCGCGGTCGTACTCCTCTGTCTCGCGACGGAGGAGCGACGGCGGCGGCGTCAGGCCCCACTGCATGAACCGGCTGGCGGCGCGTTTCCGGGCGACGACGGATCTGACGCAACGAGCCCTCTCGGGGTCGTCGTTTCTACGGTTGTCGGAGTTGGCCATCAAGGGCGGTGGAATGAAGCGGCTACGCGGCGGAATGAAGGCGCGCGGCGGCGTATTGGAGGCGCCAGCGGTGAGGTGGGGGGCTTTTAGGGTTTGGACCGGCATCCAGAAGTCGAACCCGCAGATATAACGATCGAGCGGTCGCGTTTACAGGCCACCGTAAAAGTTTTACGGACGAGGCCGCGTTTACAGTATCTGCTCTGGCAGAAAGAAGAAAAAAAAACAGTCCACAGCCATATAATCATCGAAATTTTACGGTTCCGGCGATTATACGGGATGTGGTAGGGATGCTTTTAAGAATCTACTATAGTGCCATTTGCGATGCATATCTGATCACAGGAAAAATGCTCATCTCATGGAAAACAAGCCGGGGGAGCTTTTGAGTTCGAAAGGCTTTCGGCCTTGCGTAGCACGCGCGCGTCCGCGCCCGCGCCCACCGATGATGCAACCATACGAAGATGAACAGTGAGGTGAGGTCAGGATCCTGCTTTGCTTCATCAGGCGCAGAGCATCCAAAGTTCCAAGCTGCTGCAAAGAGATAAATTGGGTGCCAAGCAACAGTCCGGTCCAGTCCAGCCGCAACCGCAACAACAGCACGCAGAAAATTACGCCGGGGGTCCCTGTTTCTTCCAGTCCCGGTCCCGGTCAACAAAGGACGTCCCGTGCAGCCGGCCTGGGAGCAGTTAATCCAACATTCTGAAACACGTCAGGTTATTCATGCATACTTGGACCATTAACCAAGTAGGAGTAGATTCCTCCCTTGCTCCGAGAGGGAAAAAAATAATACTCCAGCCGATCGATAGCGTATAAAAGGATTCCCTTTGCGGTGACAGCAGGTGGCCAAATGATTAGGCGGGATAAACATGGGCAAATGGGTGGGCGAAAAGGAGCTTCTAGCTTCTCCGGAATACTACTATTGTCGCCTAATCCTAAATGCAGTGCTACTAATATGTAATGAATTGATAACAACATCTCTAGCTTCTCCGGAATATGCTACAATTGTCCTAAATGCAGTACCACTAATAAGTACTGAATTCATAACAACATCACACGCACAAGTATGCTTTCCCTGATTTAAGCTGAGATGACAAAAGGATTAATTTCTGTCCTCCACTGCTTTGGCGTTATTTAAATCAAAAGGACTATGATTGCCTTTGCCTTCCCGGAATGAAATATTTGCCACCAAATGCAGGCCACAAATAAGGTGTGCACTTTGTCCCGAATCGTAGGCTGGGCGGCCACACTCCCCGTCGGCTAAAAGCCAGGGCTATATATATACACACACACACACGCATACATCGCCGCCAGAGCCAGACTGATATTCATATTCATAGCGTCTGCCAACCTTCTCAAAGCAGACAAGGACTTTCCACCTTTCTTCATTGATTTCCGTCCGTAATATTCCTATAATCAGCAGCCACTTTATCATATATATATATATATATATATATATATATATATATATATATATATACATTCTCCTCTCCAACTGAGGGGAGAGTCTCACACAGTAACGAGCCATGCATTTCTGATCAACGCAGGAGTTGCACGTGAAATGATTCAATAATTCAACTCCAACTACTGCTAGTACTGTAACCAGCCACAAGAAACAAACTGTCATATTTCCGTGTATCCTTCCATATTTCGTCTGTGAAAGGGAAGGGGCAACTGTTAGTCGGCAGCGATCAAGATATTGCATGGATAGGTACATACACAACATACACACGGGCGTCGGAGATTGTGTTGTTGCTGTCTGAGGTATGAGGCAAGTGATGGATGGATGGACGGGCAGCGCTGTTGTTATCAGGGGTGGCTTCAAGGCCAAGGGAGAAAAATAGTTAGTAGGAGCTAGACGAGAGACTGATAGGCAGGGCAAAAGCTTTGGCACAGCGTCCTTGTCCCCGGCCACTCCAGCTGGTCTGGGCAGCCCCAGCCGTCCATCTCCAGATCAGATCTGATGGCACATCGTGCATTTGCCAGGCAGTGCACATCATCAAATACCCCCCCGTGCTTTTCCATGCGCTTTATGTACACAATGAGAAGGAAAAAAACAAATTAAGGGCTCCACCACAGCTCGCCGGCCGCTCTTGCTCTCAAGAGTGGCTAGGATCACGAGCTCTCGCGATAATTCCCAATCATTTGTGCTAGTACCGATTTTCATTCGGAGATGGACAGTACTAGTATAGGTTTGAAGTGCAACTGAAAATAACCTAACTTTCAACGATTGGTGGGGCACATGATTAGGACACGGGCTTGGCTGGAGAGACGAGCCTCAGCCAAGCGCAGTGACAGGGAAGAACACGAAAGCAGAGCATTACTTTAAAACATTATCATGGAGCGCTCATGCTCATAGATGAAGGATACGTGCATAGTAGCAAAAGAGCCAACCCGGAGCCCGGGACATGTGGTTGTCGCGGTGAGAACGAACCTATGCAAACCTCCTGTGTCGTGCGCCACGGAACAGCACGGATTTTCGCATCGGGGCCAACCCCCACCCACCCCACGCCCTCTTCTGCTGGACGCAAGCAAAGCAAAGCAAAGCACCCTGCTACGGCGCCCTTCCCTCACGTTCGTGTCACCGGCCGATCACGTCACGCACCGATTACCTTCAACATAGCCATGACGGTAGACGCAGCTAGTCCAACCAAATGCTCCCAAAAAGAGGAGAGAATCGGATAAGTTGGCAATGCCTCCGCGTCCTCCAGGCAGCGAGCCCCCGAAATTCCCGTCAGAATATATCCCGGCCCGGAGCGGCTCCGTTCCGTTTTTGCCACTCCGTGGACAGGGACAGCCTAACGACGCCCTGTAACAGCTGCTCGCTATGGCGGGGGGCGTTCCGGTCATTCCGGCGCGGGCTGGCGGGCGGGGGGTGGGTGTGTCTCCCGGCGCGCAGTATTATTATACTGGGAGGGGCAGCATGGCTTGGACCAAAAGGACAAGGATGGATGGATGGTGCATTATAGCCAGCGCCAGTATATATTTGCCCCTCCTCCCCCTGTACACCCCCCTTCCCCTCCCCCTCTCTCTCTCCCCACCCCTTTCTCCTCTAACCTTTAGCTTTTCCTCACTCACTCCCTCTCTCTCCCACCGTTCCTCTAACAAGGCCCGCCGCTCGTAGCGTCCTAGCCCAATTCAGATCCTTAGCTGCAGCTGCTTTCAGTCGTTTCCTCTTCCTCGAGGCGACGAAGAAGGAGGCGGCGGCGTCGCCATGAGCCCGCCGAGCGTGATGGGGCAGTTCGGGGACACGACCTACACCAAGGTGTTCGTGGGGGGGCTGGCGTGGGAGACGCAGAAGGAGACCATGAGGAAGTACTTCGAGCAGTTTGGGGAGATCCTCGAGGCCGTCGTCATCACCGACAAGAACACCGGCAGATCCAAGGGCTACGGATTTGTAAGCCTCTTCTATACCTTTTGCTATACACGGTTGCACATACCCTTGCTGGTTTTTTTCCCTTCCCTTTCAGTTTCAGTGCAGTTTAGCTACCCGTTTAGCTTGGGAGCAGAATTAAGCTTCTAGCTAGTGCGAGTGTTCTTTTTGCTACACTAGACATACTTTTTATGAGATGTTTGCTTGAGCTGGAGTATGAACTATGAACGGATGCACCGTGAATTGGTGGCTTCGTAGGTTACCTTCCGGGACCCGGATGCGGCGATGAGGTCTTGCGTCGATCCCGCGCCGGTCATCGACGGGAGGAGAGCCAACTGCAACCTGGCTTCCCTTGGTGTTCAGAGATCCAGGCCTCCAACCCCACAGCACGGTTAGTACACATTTCCCATTATCTCTACCAGCTAGCTACACAAAGTAGCATATGTAAGAGAAGAGTTAATATAGCTACGTGGCCTAATTGAAAGCCTTAATTTCTTGGATGGCACCCTCTCTTTACTCTTTAGTAGTAGTAGAACGCAGTTCATCTATCGCTAGCTAAAAAGCTTTTCAAAAACAAAAGTAATCATCATCACTATAGATGCACTACCACCTCTTTTCATTTCTCTATGAGCTCTAGCTAGTACTTATATGGTTTCATGATCACCAACTTAGCTGTTATGATTTTATGCGCAAAAGCACCTCCGTGCAATTAGTACAATAAAGGAGCTTAAAGAGAAATACTTGCTCCTTAGTGCTCGATTAGGTCCATAAGGATCTTGTTTTGGCATTTAGTACAGAATAAATGGCTTAAAATGGATATCTTTAGCTCAGTGCAACCTGATTTCCTTGAGCACAACAATACAACAGCAATTCGCTTTGCAGCTGGAAAACAAAATAGTAGCCTTATTAACAGGATATCCTCTGAGCATTTGCTTGCTGCAGGAAGTAGATAAAAGGGTGAAACAACATTAGAGGTGCAAAGTTGTTGGTTATCCTCAGAATAAGTGCTGTCTTTCGGATAATGTGCAATGCTAATTAAAGAACCCACCTAGGGTTAGATAATAAAATCCAACCGAGATGAATGCCAGATTCGAGAATCTTTTACTTCTATTATGTCGTCTTGCAATTCAGAAGACCGAGCCATGGCATGACCGTGAATATATATATATATATATATTCATCTTCATCAGAGGTGCATCGGAACAAGTGCATGCATCCCTTGCTCTTACAGCAGCGTGTCTTTTCGCCGATGATGTTAGCGAGGTGATTAAAAATATTAGGGCTACTAACATTTGTTTTGCTGATGATTTTACTGCAGGGGGTGCTAGGAGCTTTCGAGTGATGAAGTCCTTTGGGCAGCAGCAGGCTGCGGGGATCCAAGGTGCGCTGGGCGCAGCTTTTCCTTCGCAGGCCACCTTCCCTCATTATGCCATCCCACAGGGCCTCCCTTACCACGTCTATGGGTAAGTTTCTCTCTCTCTCATCTACGTATCTCTTTTTCTCTCATGTGGCGAGGAACCTATGGAAAGTGTCCATGGACCAGCTGTGACGGAGGAGGGTTAATCACATGCGTTACATGTGCATTGTGACATGCCCATCTTTGGTCAATGGTCACTGGCGTGTGAACTTTTGAGCTTGCATGCAACACATCTCTCTCACACATACCTACATAAACTCGCTCATAAAAGTGGCACAGCGTGCTCTAGTGCCACTGCACGTTTGCACATGATCACCCAGTCCTACACTCTCTCTCTCTCTCTCTCTCTCTCTCATACACACACGTACACGCACAAGCTAAGCTAGCTGGTTTATCAAGTACATAATTTAATGCATCGTGATTAATTTGTTAAGACATAACTGATGCTTCTTTCTCCTTCACTGCTGCAGGTACTCTCCTTATTCTCCAGACTACGGTTTTCCCGCAGTAAGTTATATCTTCCCATTAGCAAAAAGTTATATTAAATTCACCAACAGTTACATATTGCTATGGATTATTGACATTGGTTTCATTGAGGTTAATTTGTGTACACAAGAGGAAATGATTAGCACATGGCTTTCGAGTTTGCATATCGATGTACCAGTATACTTAAACTGTTTCCTAGTATGTATGCATATCATGCATTTTATCATAAGAACCATGATATGTGATAAAGAGATGCATGGAAAACAGCACTACATAAATGCTACTGCATAAAAGTGAGCATCATGTTACATAGGATATGCTTCAAGGCCATAAAATGCAGTGATGTGAAATAACCATAAAATGCAATGATGTGCAATAACCAAAGAAAGAACGAAAAATGCTGACCATTTTGCCTCTGGAACTGCCAACTTTCAAGCCAACCTGGAGGATTGGTGTTCTCACTC
Source organism: Hordeum vulgare subsp. vulgare (assembly GCF_904849725.1). Taxonomy (NCBI): domain Eukaryota; kingdom Viridiplantae; phylum Streptophyta; class Magnoliopsida; order Poales; family Poaceae; genus Hordeum; species Hordeum vulgare. The sequence continues at coordinate 532,773,120 of NC_058520.1, read as the reverse complement.
TTAGTTTGTGCTGCAAATAAGCCCTGCAAAGGTTTAACTTAAAACAGACTGCTTGCTTTGCTTCTATATTAAAGGAAACCACAGAATTAACAGTAAGCTAGCCCACCAGCAATGGCTTAAGCATGCATAATAAATTCTAGTGGCCCTCTACCACAAGATATATAAATTTAACAATTACCTGAAGATAAAATAATAGCGATGCCATATCCACAATCATGTCCCAACTTTCCTATTGGAAAATCTCAACTCTTCAAGTCCTTGTGATTTGGATGTTACTGAACCCTTACAACCGTCACATCTTATAACATAAATGATGCATGGCCTACTCGTTTTGTTCTGTTGCTGATACTCATTTCACTTTTCTCCTTTGGTACTGGAGTATTGTGAAAATGAAAAGAACAGATTTCCTTTTTTCCTTTGACCCAGGAGCACAGTAAAATGAAAAGGCATAGGCTAGTACAAGTGTACAATCAGCACAGTGCCACTCTAGTAATTTTAAGTAGACACATCCCTGCAAAAACTCTCGTGACACAAGTCTTTAGCATAAACAAACATGAGGTAAGTGATCTTTAGTTGTTTAGCAATAATATATGGGCATAATGTATACCCTGATAGCCTCTCAACCATCCTTCCAAAACCACCCGCCTTTCTTAAAACCTTGGGCTGTAACAGGTATAGTTGCCATGTTAAGTATAGCTTCTACTCAGAGGATAGATGGTTGATCGAAGGTGCAGTGCTAAAGGTACATATAGTGCCTTGTGGTCCTATCAGCTTCCATCTTACCTTGTACAGCCGCACATGGCATGGGCCCTGGCCTGTCTAGGGCCGATCCTGCTAAACACTCGGTCTATCTTTCCATCAGCTGGGGGCGCTGTTAACCCAATAAACTTATGGCGGCACATGCCTGTGTCCCCATCATCCCCGAGTCTATCCAAACCGCAACCTCTTACCTCTGTTTGGCTGCATACAAAGGACCCAAATTACCAGCTGGGACTCTGAATCTTGTGAATCTTGGACCGGCCTGTAGGCCAGAGCACACAGGTTTACAGTTAGTGCCTGCGACACTCAGCTATGGCTCTGGCCCAGTTGGATCCAGCGCAGATGGCACATGCAGAGGCAGGCAGCCAGCAAGCAGAGCCTCTGTGCTCTGATCTATACAGGCCAGTGCTTTTCTTAGTTTGGATTCGAATAGAAAGATGTACAAATCTAGGAATTTCAGTAAATGTGAGGTAAGACAAAAGATTTGGGTATATCACTACAGCAAGGGTACATAATACAACAGAGCATGTTTTACAAACAATGATTAAGATAGCTCAAGGCAGCGGGTTTATGCCTCGATAATTATCGCAGCACTACTGGCACTACCTTGACAGATATACTGGAAATGTTTAAAGTTGGGAGATAATACCATAAATCTGCTTTCTGAACAACAGATGTTATACTAGTTTTATATGTTAAATGCGACAATATCAGAAACAGTGACACAAAGCACTATCTGGTCAAATTTTGCACAGGAAGCAAGAAAATTGACAGAAATGTAACAGCATGACTACTTTATAAATTAACATGTATCTATAATCTAAACAGATGCAAACTGCATACAAACATAATTCAATTGTAATTTAACCAACAGAGCTCCTACCATAAATCGTGGCTAGTACTTATGTATGTTTCTCCTTCTGTTCATTTTTTTGATGATTTCTCCCTCTGTTCATTAGAACTACTACAACATCTATGGAGGAAACCAGTACCCATTTTACGGAGGAGCAGGAACTGGCATGGTGACTGGAACCAGTCCCTTCTATCCATATTTCCAGTTTGGGCAATCCGGAAGCACTACGCCCAACTATGCAACTGGACAGGGGTACAACATGCAATACCCACAGATGTTTCCCTTCTCAACTGTGGCTTCTACAGCCGCTGCTGTAACAGGCTTTGCACAGCAATATGGAGGGCCATTGTCACTTGCAGCGAGTCCTCAAGCCCAAGCAGGTACTACTAGCTTCTTGTATACAACTACTATTTTCTAATGTTTGTCTTCCATTATTCAAGCCCTACCATGGTTAGCTGAATAAAGCTGGGTATAGAGTTATGAAATATATCTCTTGATAACCAAAATGCTACCCATAATATTACTAGCGTATATTGCAATAAAATATACTATATGTCTGCTCTAGAGAATTACTAAGAACAAGTTAGCTCTTGGTATGGATTTGTCGGTCTGTTAGTTTTCTTTTTATCTATTGCAAAGATAGCCTGACATATTTTCAGCAATTGGTAGTTTTCTTTCTTTCTGCTCAGTTCTGGTACTAATATCTTGACAGTGTGTATCCCCATTAAACAGGCATGACTATGGCTCTCACAGCACCAACCTTGCCAAGTCCAACTCAGGCTGCTCATCCTTACCGGCTCGTCCCCTCTCACTTTGCTGTGTCTGCTGCTCCAGAGCAATCCTTGGCCTAACCATGGTCTCCATTCTCATCATCGCCGTCTCTTTTTATTTCCTATGTGTTGAGTCCATGCATCCATCTCTAACACCAAAGGGTGTCACCAATGTTGATCCCATGTGGATCACTTAAGTGCCTCTCTCTCCATATCCCACATGGTTATGTGACGATTGGAGATTAGCTTGAGCCCCAGGATGGGCTCAAAGCTTTGATGCCCCAAGGAAGGGGATGTACTAACAGTCAAGCGCAAACCAGCCATTTAACCAGTCCAAGGAAGGACTACATCCAAGAGAGTTAATTTGAACCCTAGCAAGAGATGGCTACGGGGAAAAGCGACCCTAACAATCAAGCATGGCCCCAGGGAGGGGTCATGCTGATACAAGCCAAATTGGACAAAACTGACATGTAGACAACCAATTGAGCTAGCATGCCACTCCAAAATTTCATCAGTGGAATTCATACTGTATTTAGCTTAGGCCAAGTGCTTCTGGCTGAAGCATGAGGCATTTAGCAGATGCTAATATTCTATTCATGGGTGTTATCTAGAGCAAATAAAATTTGACAGCTGACCAGTCTATAACTTCATTTCCACGCATACTCACACACACGCCTCCCCACCACCACCAGCAACTTCACAACAACATCCTGTGATAACTTCTTGTGTAACCAACCACTCTAACTTTTTCTATGCACTGAGTAGATGCACCAACTAACAGTTCTTTATCCTTCAGTTTATAGCTTGCATCTAGGTGGCTCAGGCTCTAAGGAGAGCCTGTGCCCCTCATCAGAGACAGGTTCAGGAGTGCTAATGTTAGTTTTTGGCACTTGGCACTACCTCCTGCCATTTGTAACACGGTGATGGGACTCCAAAGAAGGCTTTGGAGATACCAAAACACTGCTGTGCAACTCAATAACCCCAATGGACCCAGGCATATTTTTATTGTCTTGGGTCACCCACTCATCTAGATGTTCATCTTCCCCAATGTCATTACCATGGTTAGGTCCAGGACCCACTGTCTCTCTCTCTCTCTCTCTGTGCAGAGAGGCTTTGATGCTTTTTAATGTAATATTATCGGTCACAGTGATTGTAATAATAAAGTAGTACTACGCCATTTCTAGGGCAGGAACTCTTTACTGTTTTATCAGTCGGATCTAGCTAAATATTCTGTCAATCTATAATCAGTACCTTCTCTATCGACATGGTAGCTCGCCATATAATGCAATGTAAAATCTACCTGTTCTGTTGCACATTTCTTATTCAATTATCTTTTATCCAATTTCGTTTCAGTACTTAGTAAGCAAAAATAAGTAATCTGAAATATGTGTTAACAGCATACTCCCTTCACTTCACACATATGATGCGGATGCAGACTGGTCAGTTTGAGAGTTTCAAAGCAAAATTTATATCTGATCAGTAGTAGTTAGATGTATGAATTCCAGTTGTTAGGTGAGCTGATCGCTTGGTAATGGATTGCTTCCTTTTCAAAGAAAATCAATTTAGCCGCCTTCTAAGTTATAGAGATCCTACAACGTTCCCACGGGAGCAAGACTTTACAGGAAGCTGTGCGGAACAGCCAATCTACTACAATATGTTGCTGCCAAGAACCAATGTAGACCATTTACGTGCACAATTATGCAATTCTATACGTACTAGTTGTCCAGTTATGCAATTCAGTTTGAAGATGGCAATTACCAGTTTATAATCACTACTCCCTCCGTTCCTAAATATAAGTCTTTCTAGACATTTCACTATTGAACTACATACGGATGTATATAGACATATTTTAAAGTATGGATTCATTCATTTTGCTCCCTATGTAGTCCTCTATTGAAATGTCTAAAAAGACTTATATTTAGGAACGGAGGGAGTACATGTCAAATGCTGCAGTTCTATGACGATGACAGAAAACAGCTTATAGTAACTATATTCTTAGCAACCCGTTACAGTGGTAGTTGAGACATTCTGCAGTTATATGTTAAGATGACAAGAACAAACTGTTTACAATAAAGGCATGTACAATAGTTGATAGGATAGTTTTATCTTAAATCTTGCATGTAATTTAGAGATGACAAAAAAACATGTCTACAACGGGTCATCTCTTAGGCTTATCTTCAATAACTAGTTATTCCTAAAAACGTGGTGAGACATATTGTGCTAAGAAATCATCTCTTGTCTTCTCTTAAATAAGAGAAGACAAGTCTCTTCTTATGATTTCTCTCTCCTCCACCTCATCATTTATCCTATGTGGCATTTTTAAGATAAAACCATTGTACATGCCCTAACATTCCAATGGTATTTAGACTATTCACTAGCCACACAGCATGGCCCAGAATGGCTTCATGTTATATCATGAAAGGATTCTTATTTTAGTTTGAAGGGGGAAAAGAGCCACCAGTTCATAATACAAGATCAAAGAAAATATAAGCTTTAGAACACTTTGACCAGATGGCAAATACAACATATGGTATCAGTGCCATAAGGCAGTGTGTACAATGTATCCCCTCAACAAGCAACCTGCTAGCGGACACGGCGTTTTGGCTCCCGGGCTCAGATGAACCCGGTCATGAACAGTACGGCGGTTTGGGATACAAAAAATGTTCAAAACAATTTAATTTTTTTTGTGGTGCAAGATGCTTCTATGTGTGAACTCCCTGCAAAATTTTGTGAAGTTTGGACATTTGATGAGCTCACGGTAAAAAAGACAAATTTCGGATGTGCGAGAAACTTTTGAAAATCGCACTATTCATGCCTGATTGTCTTTTTTGCCGCGAGCTCCTCGAATGTCCAAACTTCATAAAATTTTGCAGGGAGTTCATGCATAGGAGCATCTTGCACCATAAAAAAAATTGAATTTTTGCGAACATTTTTTGTAGTCCAAACCGCCGTACTGTTCACCGGGCTCATATGAGCCCAGGCTCAAAGATGGATTACCGCCTGCTAGCACGTAAATGAATATCCAGATAAATAGTATTATCAGAAAACATGGAAATCAAGCTTTCATGAAAATTGGTGGGGAAAGAAATTTAGATGATGAAACTTGCTGGTTCATAATAACCATGCCATTCAGAACAGCAACCAACTTAGTAGCTTACATTAGTCACGCACACGACAACCTAGAATACTAAATTTTATATGCCAGCACATTCATATCATGTTCAACACAAAAGGGTAGCCTACTGAACGACAAGTGTCTGCGTACTAAGAGACATGAAGCAGAAGCCCAGACCACAAACAATAATCAGTAAGCATCTATGACATATCTTCATGATAGAGATGAAGTCCAAGACCAAGGCGGGCACAAGCTCGGCGAAAAGCCATTCCTTCAGCCTTCTGAACGGGATCTCCATAGCCTTTATCCTCAACAGAAGCAGTTCCAGTAGCCTCTCTGTAGATCTAAAGATAAGCATATCCAAAAAAATACATCAGATATAGCCATTACTGAGAAAAAAACATGCACATTTACAGCAGTTTATCAAAAGAATCTGTCCCAACTGGAATGTAGAACACTTGAACTATCAGCTTATGTAATGCAAAAACAAAGAGTTGAGTTTGTGTCAACAATGGAACATTGAGTGATAGCTAGGCCGCTCACTTCGTCACTCCACGTACAAACCATATGATCCCTTTATACTTTTCAAGCATGCATGGTTCATGATCAAAGAACTTACAGACTCAAAAACTGAGTACACAAGATCAGTGTAAACCAAAACTAGATCCAGCAAACTGAACCAAATATAACTCCCAGGCAAAGAAGGGTACCTCTGCATCAGTTCCATAGAGGGTCACACGATAGACAACAGATACAGATTTCCCATCAGATGAGTAGACAATGTTGCGAACCTCCCCAGACCATTCTGCAAAGGGTTACAAAAAATTAAGCAATGCTAGAAAGGACATATAGATATAATATGTCCAGAAATTTACCTGGAGCGTGTGCATTCAGGACTTTGTTAGCAAGGTGCCTGCAGAAGGCATAAAAAATTAAAAAGTGAGGTCACAAGTACACCAAGATTCAAAATACATATACAGCATGTATCTTCATGATCATGTGAACTGAAGCAATTTCAAACAATAAGCAGAAAAATGGCAGGTTTAAATTAGTCTTCCAAGCAGGGTTCTAAGGTTCTCAGGAGGGCAAACAAACACCAAAAGATGCGAGTTCAGTTAATTTATCTGATAGGAAATGCTCTCCGGTTATATTAATACAGTTATCTGCCCATAAACTGAAAGGCATTGTGCTATGCATAACAGTTCTCTTGAATTTCTACTGCCCGAGAACACATTCGAGTGACAACAATAGCCACTGCGCATTAATATAGACCCAAAATCAATTCAGTAAACCAAAGTTTATCTGATGGACTTCGTCCTAACTAGGCTTTCATCCGCATCCAAATTGATTTTAGCAGAAAATCACCAACTGCAACATTGGGAACATAACTACAGGTGTAAAGAAACACTTTGAGTTGATCTTAGATGCAATTCCATATCGAATAACACAAACCACGGAGGAAAGGATAGTGCTCAACATAACCTAATAATGCTAATACATAAATAAATCTGCATATACGGAAGTCATTCTAGAAGCAAGCAGGAACCCCCAAATTAACCAGACCTAAATCGCACCGCACACTAAAAGCTAGAGTCCGGCGAACGATCACTGGGGACGGAGGAGGCTCACCATGGGATGTACTTGAGGGCGAATCCGTTGTCCTCGAGACGCGTCTTCAGGAGGGACTCGGGAACCTTCTTCCCGAGCTCCTTGAGGATACCGGCGAGCGGCTTGCTGATGCCCTCGGTGGGGATGGGGGCGGCTTCCCCGCCGCTGGTGAAGTCGTCGTCCTCCTCCGACAGGGGCTCCGGCTCCTTCGGCCGCTGCGACGCGCGGGCCTTCGCGGCGAAGGGGCGCGCCAGGAGCGGGGACGCTGCGCGGCGGCCGATGACGAGGCGGGCTAGGGCACCGGGAGCCATGGTGGGGAGGCGAGGAGGGAGGGGTTTGGTTGGGTTTTGGGGAATGGGGCAGAGGACGGGGCAGAAATATATCGGATTTCGGAAAAGTCCCCACCAAGTTTTGTCGAGTTTCATCATCCATCTCCAAAATCTGGGTGTGATTTGATGTCAAATCTTGGAGAGATTTAAAAACCAAAAAACTTATTTTAGAATAAACTTGACCAGATATTTGGGTGAAATTACGGTTTTAAATTAAGCTAATCGAAGTTTAATGCCAGAGTTTATACTGTTTTTCATCAGCTAAACAAATCACTGGTCTTTCTACTACTGCTAATTAGAGCAGATTTAACTAAACAAGTTCAAAATTAAAGTAAAACTTGAATTGATTTGGTTGGGGTGCGCTAGCCCAAGCTGTAAGGCAACGCCTGGGCAACACCTGAAAGATCCAATGGCAAGCCACTGTGATGGACCCTTCTTCGTAACAAAAAATTAATATCGTTGTAGGCACACGGACTGCATATCAGATATTAAATTGACAAAAACAAATACTTCCTCCGTTTTTAAATATAAATAGTTTTAGAGATTTCATTAAAAGACTACATACGGATGTATATAGACATATTTTACACTGTAGATTCACTCATTTTGCTTCGTATGTAGTTCATTACTACAATCTGTAAAAAGACATATATTTAGGAACGGAGGGAGTACTATACTTGAGTTGAAACGGTGGCCACCCCAGCTCAGCGCCGCGCTCCTTCCTCGCTAGGCGGGTTGTACTAAAAGAGTCGTGTGGAACCAGACGTTAGGCGAGCCGCGAGGACGGTGAGTTTTTTTTTAAGACAATCTTGTGAAGCTTTATTTAACTGGGGTTAATGTTTACAGAAATAAATGCAACATCACAGGGATTGCCTAAGAGCATGGTTAATAGTATAGCCAACTGTTGACTATAAGCCATCTTATAGTCTATCTTATAGCTAGCTCGTACAACAGTTAGCTATAAAAGAGTATTACTTTTATCATATATGGCCCACTATTCATTCTCACAAAGCACCTAGGAGCACGTGCTAGAGCTGGCTCTTCACGAAGAGCCCGTTTCCCTTCTCTCTCCTCTTCTCTCTCATCCAACTCATCAAAAATATAGTATTTTAATCCTTACAGCCTGCTGACTGTACCTTATTGTACTTGCTCTAACCACACGTGACGGCCAACCTCAAGTCTAATAACATGCTTCGTTGAATTATAAGTCTCGAAATCCGAGCTCCTTAGGATGTGTTTGGTTTCAGGATGAGGTGGAATCGGACGGGTTGGTTCCATCCCTAGCAGCCGTTCTCGTGTTTAGTTGGGTTAGGAATCGGAATTGGGTCATTCGCATGCAGGGAATATTCCCTCCAGATGCTTCACCAAGTGATTCCACCGATTTGGAGGAATCGACTCGTTATTCGTCCGAGAAAGCAAAGAAAAAAAGAAATAACCAAGCAATTCTCACCGCGTTCACCCCCGCACCCGAACAAAAGTTTTCGTGGTTATTTTTTTGTGATTATTTTTTCTCGTTTTTGTGATTAATTTTTTTCGTGGTTATTTTTTCATTTTCGTGATTAATTTTCGTAAATATTTGATATGTACTCAGGATCATATATTTTTATTTGCAGGTGTTGAAAATAGAAAGAAAATGTTGCTGAAAATTTAAATTATAGGCTTGTTAAATGCAAATAACTCTATTTGTTCAGATATGTAATCTCACCATTTATATCGAAGAGGTGAGTGGTATCAGATTCTTCTCATTTCATCTCTCCAACTAAACACCGGGACGGAACCAACCCATGACTTTTTTTATCATCAACTGAACACAAGGATGGAACCAACCCATGACTTCGGGACGGAACCATGACATTCCATGACTTTCGGTCCTCAAACCAAACACACCCTAAACTCATGAATAAAAGTGTAGAAAATAAATGAGTTCTTATGATCTTTGATCTCATGCGAGAACGGTGAGTTGGCTCCCTGTGACCTCACATGGGCCGCCGGATTAGTGAAGTATCCTGAATTGGGTCTTTCTCCCAGACACCAGTAGTTTCGGGCTCCACTAGAAAGTAGAAACAGTGGTTGTGGACCTCAATGCCAGTCATGTAACCTTTAAGCTTTTACCAATAGATGAATTGATTTGCCTAAAAAAAACAATTGATGAAGTGATTTGCCTAGAAAAAAATTGATGAAGTGATTTGCTAATCCTAAAAGATATTTGAAGTGATGCTGATTTTTTTCTCTTGCGTAAACGTGATGCGGTCATAGCTTGGCGCATAGTGATCTGGCAGTACAGAGTTCTGAGTTTCGTTTAAACTTATGCTAATGCAGAGAACACGCTAGTTGTAATAATTTTAATAAATTGCTTCGATTCACATTTCACCGCATGCCTCTCTCAATACAAAACGACCATCCAACAAAGTAGAGTTAAAGAGTTAGGAGATACAGTATATGATTCCTAACGGAAGTACAACAAGTACTTTTACAAATGATTCACTTGACGTCCATTTCAATTCTACAAGAGCCAATTCCGCTGAGTCGCTATGAGTGCAAACTAACACAATGGATGGTGTTGCAGGTTCAAATTTGTAGCATTCAGTAACTCCGGGTCAAGTTTTACCCGACCATTGTTCGCTTTCTGCCCCGTTGCCTGACTGAAAAAAATCCATGCGAAGAACAGAAACAAGCCAAGGGGTTAGGTTAACACAAGACATCAAATGGACATCATACTTTGCAGAAGGGCCATGACCAGGTATCGTACCTTGAGCTAGCTTGTTCGTAGTGGCGCACCACTGCCTTGAAGCTTTTCGGTACGCTGCGAGGATCTTCTCCATCTAATTCAAAGCAAAAATGGGTGTCTGTTATCCACAAAACTGGAACGGTAGTAAAGGCAGTCCATGTCACGCACGGAAAGTCCAATGGCATCGGACTAACTGCTAATATATTCTGATTTGTCAAAATCCATGTTATTTTGGAACACCATTCTTCTAAGGCAGGGTGTGAAAACCGGCTAGGAAGTCACATACAAGACATGAATATTTCCTCAAGATAACTGGAGTAGGTGTACTAACAATCGCAGAATAACAATCCTGACAGATTAATTTAACCTTGTGGTCTCTGTATATGTATGTCGTTTTGGACACTGCATGGTCTACAGGAGGCGACCTGCGTACTAGTTGACCTACTGAAAGTAATGCTAATATGTCGGTCGTAATATATACATACTTCCATTATGGTGATTTTTCATGTTTTTACCATCATATATTTTTATAGAATATAGTATTATAAGTGTTTAAAAAATGGACAGTTTACTGTCAAGTCAGCCTACCACCTGTGCATAGCAAAGAACCATGTTAAGACTGGATGGCCGGAATCTTCCTCGACAGCCGCCGGCCACAAGGAGTGGCTTGCCCTTTGAGACACAGGGTTTCCAAATAAAGCAAAATTCATACTTGGTGACTAATGCGCAATGGGCTAGCTGTTGGAGCCGAACTCCTCCATCAACGTATCAAGGTGGGTGTGTTTTGTGCTGCATGTGGTAAGGAGGAAATGATGTACCATAGGTTTTGGGAATGTCCTCAGCACTGCTCTAGAAATTCATGCACTCGGAATTGGGAGCTCCGGTGGCGATCCCGCCGGTTTTGACAGGCTCTCAGAGCGCACTATCTAGATGGCTGCCATTGTGGTTTGCTGACGCTTCAGAAGAGGAAAGAGGCACAATGGTGCAGGGCACTCTGGCTAACAAAGAATGATAGGCATGAAGGCAAGAAGATCGCAGATGCACATGTGATAGCAGACTCAGTGATAGCCCATATGGAGTGATAGAGGTGAAGTTGTCCCTGTCTTTCTCGGTGTTGATGTCCTCATCATGCAGGACTGGAGGTCGGTCCATGGAAACAAGGAGAGGAAAATGCATCAGGCGACGGCGGAAAGATGGCGACCACCTGAGATCGGGTGGATGAAAGCCGATGTGGATGGTGCAATGTCAAAAGCTGGGGACAAAGGGGCTGGTGGCATGGTCTTCAGGGATCATGATGGCTATTCAGACAGGGTGCCTGCCATGTCTTCCCTTTGGTTTCCAACCCCGAGGTTGCTGAACTTCTCATGTGCCGGCGTGCTGTCAAGCTTGCAATGGAGATGAACATTCTGAAACTTCATGTCGAGATGCATTGCAAGGCTGTGATAAGTATGCTAATGATCCTACAAAGAACTTGTCAGCCTCTGGGCCAATCGTTCAGGAGGTGAAAGAGTTGCTGCGCACTCGAATGGACTTCAAAGAATAGTAAGAGAGGGAGTGAATAATGATTTGTGTAAGGTGCAGTGTGAATAATGATTTGTCTAAGGTGCGGGCTCATGCTCCACCAGACTGTATTCTGGGTACTGTTTTCTGCTTGAGACCCCTGGACTCTAGAATAAATAGCATGAATGGTGATTTTTTTTTAAATGGCTACACCATGTGCAAAAATATATACAATTATATATGGAGGGGCTACTTGCAAAAATGCCCCCCTATATACCTTTTGCTCCACAAAAATGTAATTTATTGTTTTTGGACACATTTAGGATACCATTGATATGGTAAGAGTCATGACTTGGAGTAAACAAAGACAGAAAATATCCTAGTGTTAGATACATCCGTATCTACACAAATCTAAGACAAGTAATATGGATCGGAGGGAGTACATGATTTACACAATTCGCTTACCACATCACCACATGAAGAATGCATTGAAATCAAGGCTCTCTCAAGAACATATAGGTCCACTGCCTTGTCCTCGGGAATAGTTGATGTAAAGCTCAGACCAAAATCAATAAGCACCTGCAAAATGAAATATAACATGGTAAATTGATAACCAGATGCACTTTTAAGTTAACACAGAAAATAGATGAACTAAAACAGGGGGAAAACAAAGAATATTGTGTGCACCAGTTGATTGGTGCTGCTCTTGATCATCATATTTGAAGTTGTCAAATCACCATGAACAAGACCTCCGTCGTGTAGTTTGCCAACTGCATTCCCTATCTGTGTGGCAATGTCATTAAGACGTTCTTCATTTATCCCATTTGACCCAAATCCAATAAGAATATCTTTGACGCACAAGCCATCCACATACTCAAAGGTTAATGTATGTGGAAGAGGGTCCACAGCATACAGAACTGGTGTAGGTACACCAAGCCGTCTTGCTTTTGTCATGCATCTAGCTTCCTACAGATGGAAGGTATACCGAGGTAAGCCGAGTTTTACTATCATTTGTACATGTTACAACCTAACACGTGACTACATATCACTCTATGATTCTATCATTTTCTTTCGATATGGAACTGTACAATAGTTATAATTCTATCCTTAAAAGCATATGAAACTCTTTGCTGCTTGATAAACAAAATAAGAAAGAAATTTGGTAGCAATACTATCCATCTTTGAAAGAATGTTTGTACAACTAATCTTAACGTAAAAAAAACTGGGAGGGGTAGATTATCTCAAAAGAAAAGCACATAGGTTAAGGAGACTGACAGCATTTAAGCGCTTTAGAGTCAGCTTTGAGTCCAGCAATGGGTGTCGGTACTTCTTTGAAAAGCGCTCTTTGATTACGCATTTTCGTCCAACAAATGTGGAAACAAATACCCTCTGCAAACAAGCAAACAAACTATTGAAAACAGGTAAGGGAGAAACTGAAACTATGTAAGTCTGGAGTTTTGACTCACTCCTTCAGCCCCCTGCTTTAGTAGCACACCAAAATCTTGTTGTTGCTCCTGAGATATGTCCATAAAGTTCAATGTGCGCTTAAAACAGAACTGTAACAATGACAATAAAGATAAGGGGGAAAAGTCAGCAAACAAAAAAAAACTAATCATAACTGTATACGTTATGGTAGAGAACTTCGACATGCGGAGGACAGTTGCTATACAATACTGCCAGAGTGCCAGTCATTTTTGCAAACTACTATCATGGGCAGAATGGCAATAAAATACTAAAAGCAAAAGTAACAGCTTCACTGAATTATAGTAAGTTCACTTGACTTTATTAAAACAGTAGTCATGGAACGGACTCCATATAAAATAGGGTAATTACATGCAAGTTTCAGGAAAGATTTGACAACTGATTAACTGAGTTTACTAAGTAGCATCTAAAACAAGGGTCATCATCACATAGTTCCAAACCAAAGGTTAGAAGCAAATATGCTCCGATAAGTTGACTAGTCCCATAGTACATAGACTACCTGCTTTGTCCTGGGACAGAGTATCCTACTTATTTATTGCTCCAGCCGCAGTACCCTTCTTAGTTCGGATCAAGCTCTTACAGTTCCGAGAGGTCTGTCTTTGTGCAGGACGAACTGGTCTGAATACTTCTGTCTTCAGGGGATCCAACAGATCCTCTGAGCAGTCTAACAGAATGTCATTCTTAGTAGCATCATCCCATAACTCCTTTGCAACCTCGAATCTACCATTCCTAGAAAGCTTCTCTATAAGCAGATCATATGTATGAGTGTCCACTAACTCACAACTCTTCATAATTTTGAACATGTCAAGAGCATGATCGACTTTCTCTGTTCCACAAAGGATGCCAATGAGGCCATGGAAAAACTTTGCTGTCGGAAGCACCCCACTTTCAAGCATATCTTCTACAAGCCTTTTCCCTCTGATAATTCTATCAGTCAAATAGAGGACCTTAACTACAAGATAGTAGCTAACCCAGTCAGGTGAGCACCCTTCTTCTCCTTCCCTCATCAAATAGAGGATTCTGTATGCTTCTTTCACTCTTCTTGCTCGTCCCAAACAAGACAGTAAGATGTTGAAGCTGGACGAATCAGGGGTGACACCATAGGACCTCATCTCAGCTAAGATATCCATGGCCTCAGAAACAAGCGCAGAAGGATTAAACTTGAGGTTTCTATGGCACACGCAGTTTAGAAAATCGTTGAACGACGGCAACCCCAATGGGCAGCCTGAGGACTTGATATCATCAAGGACTCTCCGAGCTTCCTTTGCATTTCCATGGACGCACCATCCGTGCAGGAGGCTACGCTGAACGATGCTGACCATGGGCTCAGCTGAGAGCTCGCTCTTGTGGTGCCACACAACACCCTGTGCCTCGCGGGCATAGCCCTTCATGCACAATGTCTGGACCATGGCAAGGCTGCTGCACCATATGCCTTCCCCTCCAGCACCCGATACTTTCTGGGGCAGCAATTTCTGCCTCTCCAAGCCTCTGAACAACCTAACAGCCTCATCCTCCTTCCCTGCCTTGACAAGAGCCTCGACCACAGTGGTGAACGTCTCCGGGGCCATCCTCCTCCCATCCTTCTCCCCGTCTCCGACAGCAATTTTCATTGCCGTGAGGTCACCCATCCGTGCAAGCACCGCAATCGCCCTGTCGTGCTCCTCATCCCCCAATCCGGCGGGGATCTTGGAGCGGCACCATGACAGGAACCGCAGCAGCCTCCTGCCCGAATCACTACTCTCGCTACACGAGTCGACCACCCTCCTCACCAGGGCGGGCGATATGGCCAGGCTCAGGCGATCCAGCCTGCTCCCCACCTCGTCCAGGCTCCCGGAGCCGAAGCACACGACGTCGCGCAGCGCCGCCTCGGACTCCCCCTCCTGCCACGCGCCGGAGCACAGAGCGCGGAGGATTCGGCGGCGGCCAGGCATCAAGCTTGGCGCGAGGGCGCTCTGGCTCAGGCTAAGGGCCGTTACTGATCTCCTCGTCGCCGTCGCCATCACGGGCCCGGTGAACCCCCAACCCAATACGGTCAAGACTTGGTCTGGAGCAGAGAGGAGGAGGGAGTGGTGGGTCGTGGTGAACTGACCTTTATGGGTTTACACGGCCTCCGCCGCCAATGACGCGCTGCTCCGGGGCGAGGCTGACGGAGGAGGAGGGCGGCGGCGGCGGGGTTAGGAACAGAAGCACGCTTTTTTTTAGGGGTAGGTGAGTAACTGGGCCGGTACCCCGTAGCAAATTGTGAGGAGATCAGTGTTTGGGGTTCACCGGGCCGATATGGCCTTTGGGTGAGTGCGGAAACAAAAGTGGATTTCACACAAATCTATATCTTTATCTTTATCTTTACCTAATATTTATACCCCTAATAATAAAGAGGCTATTGCTTCCGTCGGAAAACCCACCGAAGCATTTTTATAAAATAAAAAACCCTGTAATTTTTATTATTCAATCCGCGCTCCATCATTTATCTGCAACGCAAAAGGAAAAAAAGATTCGCTGCAAAAATTATACCCGTACGCATCGCCTCCTCCCATCGACCCTGGGCCACCCTGGCCTGTGCCCAGGCCGCCGCCACACCACTCGCCGTCGCGGCCGACCTCAACCGCCACCGCTGCCGATCTCAACCCACCCGCCTCCGTGGTTGTACCTCTCCCCGCTCACTGCCCCCGTTGCGGCGCTCGAGCGCATCGCGTCGACCCTGGTCCACCCTGGCCTGTGCACAGGCCGCTGCCACACCACTCGCCGTCGCGGCCGACCTCAACCACCACTGCTGTCGATCTCAACCCACCCGCCTCCGCGGTCGTACCTCTGCCCGCTTGCTGCCCCCGTTTCGGCGCTCGAGCACATCTTCTGGATCAAATCAATGCGACAGTTACAGCGACTTGGGATGATGCGTCTGCTCGATGCAGAACGGCGGCGACACGCGGATAAGGCGTGGCGGAGCGAAGTACTTGCAGGTGGAGGCGGGCCTCCATGGTTCACACGGGGAACTCCGAGGTTATGACGCGGCAACGGCGACTCCTTATGGCCAGATAGAGGCGCCTAACCCTCATCGTATCCCCTCCTCCGGCAGGAACTCATCATCTGGTGAGATCTGTTGGGGAACGTCGCATGGGAAACAAATAAATTTCCTACGCGCACGAAGTCCTATCATGGTGATGTCCATCTACGAGAGGGGATTTCCGATCTACGTACCTTGTAGATCGCACAGCAGAAGCGTTAAGAAATGCGCTTGATGTAGTGGAACGTCCTCACGTCCCTCGATCCGCCCCGCGAACTGTCCCACGAACCGTCTCGCGATCCGTCCCACGATCCGCTCCGATCTAGTGCCGAACGGACGGCACCTCCGCGTTCAGCACACGTACAGCTCGACGATGATCTCGGCCTTCTTGATCCAGCAAGAGAGACAGGGAGGTAGATGAGTTCTCCGGCAGCGTGACGGCGCTCCGGAGGTTGGTGGTGATCTAATCTCAGCAGGGCTCCGCCCGAGCTCCGCAAAAACGCGATCTAGAGGAAAAACCGTGGAGGTATGTGGTCGGGCTGCCGTGGCAAAAGTTGTCTCAAATCAGCCCTAAAAACCCACTATATATAGGAGGGAGGGAGGGGAGGAGGCAGCCTCAAAACCTAAAGGTTTGGCCGAAATTGGAGGTGGAGGAGTCCTACTCCAATCCTACTTGGAGTAGGATTCCACCTTCCCACTTGGAAACTCTTTTCACCTTGTGTTTTTTCCTTCTCAAACCTTACGAGCCTTAGTGGGAACTTATTCCAGCCCACTCTGGGCTGGTTTATCTCCTCCCATAGCCCATGAGACCCCTTGAGGCGTGACACCCCTCCTGATGGTCCCCGACACCCCTCCCGGCACTTCCAGTACACTACCAATGAGCCCGAAACTTTTCCGGTAATGCACGAAAACCTTCCGGTAACCAAATGAGGTCATCCTATATATCAATCTTCGTTTCCGGACCATTCCGGAAACCCTCGTGACGTCCGTGATCTTATCCGGGACTTCGAACAACATTCGGTAACCAACCATATAACTCAAATACGCATAAAACAACGTCGAACCTTAAGTGTGCAGACCCTGCGGGTTCGAGAACTATGTAGACATGACCCGAGAGACTCCTCGGTAAATATCCAATAGCGGGACCTGGATGCCCATATTGGATCCTACATATTCTACGAAGATCTTATCGTTTGAACCTCAGTGCCAAGGATTCATATAATCCTGTATGTCATTCCCTTTGTCCTTCGGTATGTTACTTGCCCGAGATTCGATCGTCAGTATCCGCATACCTATTTCAATCTCGTTTACCGACAAGTCTCTTTACTCGTTCCGTAATACAAGATCCCGCAATTTACACTAAGTCACATTGCTTGCAAGGCTTGTGTGTGATGTTGTATTACCGAGTGGGCCCCGAGATACCTCTCCGTCACACGGAGTGACAAATCCCGGTCTCGATCCATACTAACTCAACGAACACCTTCGGAGATACCTGTAGAGCATCTTTATAGTCACCCAGTTACATTGCGACGTTTGATACACACAAAGCATTCCTCCGGTGTCAGTGAGTTATATGATCTCATGGTCATAGGAACAAATACTTGACACGCAGAAAACAGTAGCAACAAAATGACACGATCAACATGCTACGTCTATTAGTTTGGGTCTAGTCCATCACATGATTCTCCTAATGATGTGATCCCGTTATCAAGTGACAACACTTGCCTATGGTCAGGAAACCTTGACCATCTTTGATCAACGAGCTAGTCAACTAGAGGCTTACTAGGGACAGTGTTTTGTCTATGTATTCACACATGCACTGTGTTTCCAATCAATACAATTATAGCATGGATAATAAACGGTTATCATGAACAAAGAAATATAATAATAACTAATTTATTATTGCCTCTAGGGCATATTTCCAACAGTCTCCCACTTGCACTAGAGTCAATAATCTAGTTCACATCACCATGTGATTTCAACGAATCCAACACCCATATAGTTCTGGGGTCTGATCACGTCTTGCTCGTGAGAGAGGTTTTAGTCAACAGTTCTGAAACTTTCAGATCCGTGCGTTCTTTACAAATCTTTATGTCATCTTATAGATGCTGCTACTACGTGCTATTCAGAAATGCTCCAAATATCTACTCTACTATACGAATCCGTTTCACTACTCATAGTTATTCGGATTAGTGTCAAAGCTTGCATTGACGTAACCCTTTACGACGAACTCTTTAACCACCTCCATAATAGAGAAAAATTCCTTAGTCTATTTAGCTACTAAGGATAACTTTGACTGCTGATTAGTGATTCAATCCTGGATCACTGTGTGTACCTCTTAACAGACTTGCTGCAAGGCACACATCAGGTGCGGTACTCAGCATGGCATACTTTAGAGTCTACGGTTAAGGCATAGAAGACGACCTTCGTCTATTCTCTTTATTCTGCCGTGGTCGGGTTTTGAGTCTTACTCAAATTCACACCTTACAACACAGTCAAGAACTCCTTCTTTGCTGATCTATTTCGAATTCCTTCAAAAACTTGTCAAGGCATGCATCTTGTTGAAACTTCTATTAAGCGTTTTGATCTATCTCCATAGATCTTGATGCTCAACGTTCAAGTAGCTCAATCCAGGTATTCCTTTGAAAAACTCCTTTGAAACAACCTTTTATGCTTCACAGAAATTCTACATTACTTTTGATCAACAATATGTCAACCACATATACTTATCAGAAATTCTATAGTGCTCCCACTCACTTCTTTGGAAATACAAGTTTCTCATAAACCTTGTACAAACCCAAAATATTTGATCATCTCATCAAAGTGTATATTCCAA
Organism: Hordeum vulgare subsp. vulgare; assembly: GCF_904849725.1. Lineage (NCBI taxonomy): Eukaryota > Viridiplantae > Streptophyta > Magnoliopsida > Poales > Poaceae > Hordeum > Hordeum vulgare. Next base: position 532,754,139 of record NC_058520.1, on the reverse strand, counting down.
CTCCGAGATGCTTGCACCAGTCCATTGAAGGATCGCTGGAGCTTGCATACTTGCTAGTATCTTTAGGATCGACAAAACCTCCTGGTTGTATCACATACAATGTTTGCTCAAGGAAACCGTCGAGGAAACAATGTTTTGACATCCTATGTGCAATATTTCATAAATAATGCAGCAACGACTAACATAATTCTAACAGACTTTTAGTGACAAGTCGAGTGAGAAAGTCTCATCATAGTCAACTGTTTGATCTTGTCGGAAACATCTTTGCGACAAGTCGAGCTTTTCTTAATAGTGACTTATCACCATCATCGTCAGTTTTCCTTTTAAAGATCCATCTTTACTCAATAGTCCTATGACCATCAAGTAGTTCTTCCAAAGTCTACACTTTGTTTTCATACATGGATCCTCTCTCGGATTTCATGGCTTCCAGCCATTTGTCGGAATCCGGTCCCACCATTGCTTTCTCCATAACTCGTAGGTTCACTGTTGCTCAACAACATGACCTCCAAGACAGGGTTACCGTACCACTCTGTAGTAGTACGCGACCTTGTCAACCTACGAGGCTTGTAGTAACTTGATCCGATGCTCGATGATCACCATCATCAGCTTTCACTTCAATTGGTGTAGGCGCCACAGGAACAACTTCCTGCGCCCTGCTACACACTGGTTGAAGTGATGGTTCAATAACCTCATCAAGTTTTACTACCCTCCCACTCAATTCTTTCGAGAGAAACCTTTCCACGAGAAAGGATCCATTTCTAGAAACAAACACTTTGCTTTCGGATCTGAGATAGGAGATGTACCCAACTGTTTTGGATATCCTATGAAGATGCATTTATCCGCTTTGGGTTCAAGCTTATCAGACTGAAACTTTTTCACAAAAGTGTCGAAGCCCCAAACTTTCAAGAAACGATAGCTTAGATTTCTCTAAACCTCATTCTATACTGTGTCATCTCAACGGAAATACGCGGTGCCCTATTTAAAGTGAATGTGGTTGTCTCTAATGCATAACCCATAAACGATAGTGGTAATTCGATAAGAGACATCATAGCATGCACCATACCAAATAGTGCGTAGCTATGATGTTCAGACATATCATCACACCATGATGTTCCAGGTGGCATGAACTGCGAAACAATTTCCACATTGTCTTAACTGCGTACCAAAACTCGTAACTCAGATATTCATTTCTATGATCATATCGTAGACAGTTTATCCTCTTGTTACGACGAACTTCACTCCGAAACAGAATTGAACTTTTCAATATTTCAGACTTGTGATTCATTAAGTAAATACTCTTGTATCTACTCAAATCGTCATTGAAGTAAGAACATAATGATATCCACTGCGTGCCTCAGCACCCATTGGACTGCATACATCAAAATGTATCACTTCCAACAAGTTACTATCTTGTTTCATCTCAATGAAAACAAGGCCTTGCTCATGTGGTATGATTTGCATGTCACTAGTGATTCAAAATCAAGTGAGTATAAAGATCCATCAGCATGGAGCCTCTTCATGCAATTTATACCAACATGACTCAAGCGGCAGTGCCACAAGTAAGTGGTACTATCATCATTACCTCGTATCTTTTGGCACCAATATCATGAACATGTGTAACACTACGATCGAGATTCAGTTAACCATTGAAGGTGATTATTCAAGCAAATAGAGTAACCATTAATCTCTTTAAATGAATAATCGTATTGCAATAAACACGATCCAATCATGTTCATGCTTAACGCAAGCACCAAATAACAATTATTTAGGTTTAACACCAATCCCGATGGTAGAGGGAGCGTGCGACGTTTGATCATATCAACCTTGGAAACACTTCCAACACGTATCGTCACCTTGCCTTTAGCTAGTATCCGTTTATGCCGTAGCTTTCATTTCGTGTTACTAATCACTTAGCAACCGAACCGGTATCCAATACCCTCGTGCTACTAGGAGGACTAGTAAAGTACACATCAACATCATGTATATAAAATATACTACTTTCGACTTTTGCCAGCCTTCTTATCTACCAAGTATCTAGAGTTGCTCCGCCTCAGTGACCGTTCCCCTCATAACAGAAGCACTTAGTCCCGGGCTTGGGTTCAATCTGGGGTCTCTTCATTAGTGCAGCAACTGCTTTGCCGTTTCACGAAGTATCCCTTCTAGCCCTTGCCTTTCTCGAAACTTAGTGGTTTTACTAACCATCAACTATTGATGCTCCTTCTTGATTTCTACTCTCGCAGTGTCAAACATCGCGAATCGCTCAAGGATCATTGTATCTATCCTTGATATGTTATGGTTCATCACGAAGCTCTCACAGCTTGGTGGCAGTGACTTTGGAGAACCATCACTATTTTATCTGGAAGATCAACTCCCACTTGATTCAAGCGATTGTCTACTCAGATAATCTGAGCACACGCTCAACGATTGAGATTTTCTCCTTAACTTCATGGACAAAGAATCTTGTCGGAGGTCTCATACCTCTTAATAAGGGCACAAGCATGAAATCACAATTTCATCTCTTTAGAACATCTCTTATGTTCCGTGACGTTTCAAAACGTCTTCGGCGCCTTGCTTCTAAGCCATTAAGTATTTTGTACTGAACTATCGTGTAGTCATCAGAAACGTGTATGTCGGATGTTCACAACATCTACAGACGACGCTCGAGGTGCAGCACACCGAGTGGTGCATTAAGGACATAAGCCTTCTGCGCAGCAACGAGGACAATCCTCGGTTTTACATACTCAGTCTGCAAAGTTTGCTACTATCAACTTTCAGCTAAATTTTCTCTAGGAACATATAAAAACAGTAGAGCTATAGCGCAAGCTACATCGTAATTCGCAAAGACCATTAGACTATGTTCATGACAATTAGTTCAATTAATCATATTACTTAAGAACTCCCACTCAAAAAGTACATCTCTCTAGTTATTTGAGTGGTACATGATCCAAATCCACTATCTCAAGTCCGATCATCACGTGAGTCGAGAATAGTTTCAGTGGTAAGCATCTCTATGCTAATCATATCAACTATACGATTTCATGCTCGACCTTTCGGTCTCATGTGTTCCGAGGCCATGTCTGCACATGCTAGGCTCTCAAGCTTAACCCGAGTGTTCCGTGTGTGCAACTGTTTTGCACCCGTTGTATGTGAACGTTGAGTCTATCACACCCGATCATCACATGGTGTCTCGAAACAAAGAACCGTCGCAACGGTGCACAGTCGGGGAGAACACAATTTCGTCTTGAAACTTTAGTGAGAGATCACCTCATAATGCTACCATCGTTCTAAGCAAGATAAGGTGCATAAAGGATTAACATCACATGCAATTCATAAGTGACATGATATGGCCATCATCATGTGCTTCTTGATCTCCATCACCAAAGCACCGGCACGACCTTCCTGTCACCGGCGTCAGACCATGATCTCCATCATCATGATCTCCATCAACGTGTCGCCATCGGGGTTGTCGTGCTACTCATGCTATTACTACTAAAGCTACGTTCTAGCAATATAGTAAACGCATCTGCAAGCACAAACGTTAGTTTAAAGACAACCCTATGGCTCCTGCCGGTTGCCGTACCATCGGCGTGCAAGTCGATATTAACTATTACAACATGATCATCTCATACATCCAATATATCACATCACATCGTTGGCCATATCACATCACAAGCATACCCTGCAAAAACAAGTTAGACGTCCTCTAATTGTTGTTGCATGTTTTACGTGGTGACCATGGGTATATAGTAGGATCGCATCTTACTTACGCAAACACCACAACGGAGATATATGAATTGCTATTTAACCTCATCCAAGGACCTCCTCGGTCAAATCTGATTCAACTAAAGTTGGAGAAACCGACACTCGCCGTCATCTTTGAGCAACGGAGTTACTCGTAGCGATGAAACCAGTCTCTCGTAACCGTACGAGTAATGTCGGTCCGAGCCGCTTCGATCCAACAATACCGCGGAATCAAGAAAAGACTAAGGAGGGCAGCAAAACGCACATCACCGCCCACCAAAACTTTTGTGTTCTACTCGAGAAGACATCAACGCATGAACCTAGCTCATTATGCCACTGTTGGGGAACGTCGCATGGGAAACAAAAAATTTCCTACGCGCACGAAGTCCTATCATGGTGATGTCCATCTACGAGAGGGGATTTCCGATCTACGTACCTTGTAGATTGCACAACAGAAGCGTTAAGAAACGCGGTTGATGTAGTGGAACGTCCTCACGTCCCTCGATCCGCCCCGCGAACCGTCCCACGAACCGTCTCGCGATCCGTCCCACGATCCGCTCCGATCTAGTGTCGAACGGACGGCACCTCCGCGTTCAGCACACATACAGCTCGACGATGATCTCGGCCTTCTTGATCCAGCAAGAGAGACGGAGAGGTAGATAAGTTCTCCGGCAGTGTGATGGCACTCCGGAGATTGGTGGTGATATAATCTCAGCAGGGCTCCGCCCGAGCTCCGCAGAAACGCGATCTAGTGGTAAAACCGTGGAGGTATGTGGTCGGGCTGTCGTGGCAAAAGTTGTCTCAAATCATCCGTAAAACCCCACTATATATAGGAGGGAGGGAGGGGAGGAGGCAGCCTCAAAACCTAAAGGTTTGGCCGAAATTGGAGGTGGAGGAGTCCTACTCCAATCCTACTTGGAGTAGGATTCCACCTTCCCACTTGGAAACTCTCTTCACGTTGTGCTTTTTCCTTCTCAAACCTTATGGGCCTTAGTGGGAACTTATTCCAGCCCACTAGGGGCTGGTTTATCTCTTCCCATAGCCCATGAGACCCCTTGGGGCGTGACACCCCTCCTGATGGTCCCGACACACCTCCCGACACTCCCAGTACACTACCAATGAGCCCGAAACTTTTCCGGTAATGCACGAAAACCTTCCGGTAACCAAATGAGGTCATCCTATATATCAATCTTCGTTTCCGGACCATTCCGGAAACCCTCGTGACGTCCGTGATCTCATCCGAGACTCCGAACAACATTCGGTAACCAACCATATAACTCAAATACGCATAAAACAACGTCGAACCTTAAGTGTGCAGACCCTGCGGGTTCGAGAACTATGTAGACATGACCTGAGAGACTCCTCGGTCAATATCCAATAGCGGGACCTGGATGCCCATATTGGATCCTACATATTCTACGAAGATCTTATCGTTTGAACCTCAGTGCCAAGGATTCATATAATCCCGTATGTCATTCCCTTTGTCCTTCGGTATGTTACTTGCCCGAGATTCGATCGTCAATATCCGCATACCTATTTCAATCTCGTTTACCGACAAGTCTCTTTACTCGTTCCGTAATACAAGATCCGCAACTTACACTAAGTCACATTGCTTGCAAGGCTTGTGTGTGATGTTGTATTACCGAGTGGGCCCCGAGATACCTCTCCGTCACACGGAGTGACAAATCCCAGTCTCGATCCATACTAACTCAACGAACACCTTCGGAGATACCTGTAGAGCATCTTTATAGTCACCCAGTTACATTGCGACGTTTGATACACACAAAGCATTCCTCCGGTGTCAATGAGTTATATGATCTCATGGTCATAGGAACAAATACTTGACACGCAGAAAACAGTAGCAACAAAATGACACGATCAACATGCTACGTCTATTAGTTTGGGTCTAGTCCATCACATGATTCTCCTAATGATGTGATCCCGTTATCAAGTGACAACACTTGCCTATGGTCAAGAAACCTTGACCATCTTTGATCAACGAGCTAGTCAACTAGAGGCTTACTAGGGACAGTGTTTTGTCTATGTATCCACACATGCACTGTGTTTCCAATCAATACAATTATAGCATGGATAATAAACGATTATCATGAACAAAGAAATATAATAATAACTAATTTATTATTGCCTCTAGGGCATATTTCCAACAAGATCCCCTCCCCATGCCTCCAACCGTGTGCCAAGCACCGGCAATAAATTTTGTTTTGTGGAAATTTGTTTGCTGATGAACGAATGTATTGAATGTAAGATTGCATTGTTGTAGAGGGAGAATGGAACACCACCTTTAGTTTGTCATCTGATCCCACATTCTCTACCCCATGAGTGAAATAAGATAACAGTCCATCGATCAATTCACGTAGCCTGTTGGTTTTGCTTTGCTTGTCCCGTTCAATTTGTCATCATGGTGGAATTAACAATGGACGGGTTGATTTCTCAACAAAATAGGATAGGACTGACTACATTAGTTAGTTAGCTTATTATTTTAATAAATCAAAATGATTATAAAAAGATTAAAAGCGTGTGGTATTTTTTTCTCCCGTTGCAACGCACGGGGCCCTTTTGCTATAGTTAAAAAACAAAAAGATAACGCCCACATGGATTGCCGTCCGATTGTGGTTTGCACGAATCTTGGCAAGTTTTGCCAGATTTTCTATGTCACGTAGGACTGAGCTCGTGTGTGGTCATTTTATCCGATCGTACACGTTCGTTCACGCACGTAGAGTGGCTGGTGTGTGGGCGTTTATCAATTCGCCCACACGCATGTTTCATACACGCAGATGAGCTGGTGTGTGGGCGTTTATCAATTCGCCCACACGCCTGTTTCACGCCCACATGTGTGCACGATCGCCATCCGTCTCCTCTCCCACATCCCAAACTGTCAGTTACCATGTTTTTTTTGTAGTGGTACATGGCAACTGCCTGGTGTGTTTGTAAGGAGATGGCAACTCTCTCTTTTATCCTGAATATGTTATTTTTTACATGTCTTTTTTATAGAGTTTCTGTGGCAACTACCTAGTGTGCTTAAAAGCATATGGCAACTTCAAGATATTAGTTTTGCCTTGTCTTTCAAGTGTTATATGGCAACTGCCTAGTATTAGTAGGTGGTAACTCCTAAAGTTTTTAAATCATGGCAACTGTAGTAGACTAGGCCATACATGGCAACAACTGTAGTTGTCCATAAATGACAATTGCACTTGACCTGAGATGGCAGCTGCTGTAGACCAGTCCATACATGGCAACAACTGCAATTCACTTGAGATGGCAACTACAGTTTGTTCAGACATGGCGACTGTAGCTGAACAACCATGGCAAGTGTAGTTGTCGAGACATGGCAACTCCAGCTCACCAACCATGGCAAATGTAGTTAAACAAACATGAAAGAGGGACCGAACAGGTTCGGAGGTGAGGGCGCGTGCTGACTGTCACGCAGACGTGCGGGGCCGTGGGGTAGGAGACCGAACGTGCGGGCGTGTGGGCGTTACCTGTTTTGCCCACACGTAGGCGTCTGGACGGGACCGCGAGACAGGAGGTCGGACGTGTGGGCATTATATGTTTGGCCCACGCGTAGACGTGTGGGCTGGTTTTCTTAGATGCCACACGAGACGTGTGGCAAGACTCCTTAACGCCCACACGTGTGGGCGTTATCACGACCCAAAAAACACCGACTGTCGGACTTATCGAACCGGGAGTTAAAGGACCGGCGTCACGCATTGGTGAGGTGGAGGCGATCCAACTGAAGCTGCTTGCTGGTTTCTTCGGCAAATTTGAACGTGTGAAAGTTAAGATTGACATCAATGCTAAGATAAAACGTACGTCGCAAACCAATGTGTGGTTGGATGGTTAGAGGGACCGTGGTATCCCCAGCCCACCAGTGTTCAAGTCCTGGTGCTTACATTATTCCTGGATTAATTTCATCGATCTCACCAAGTTTGTATCCTTCATTATCACTGAGAACCCAAGAGTTAGGAAATTTTGCACTACTCAGTAGAACCGAGTTTATACTTTGATTTCACCGAGTTGGGAAATAATATTATAACTTTTGGATATTTGGAGATGGCTATAAATACCACCCCACCCACTCTCTTTCGTGGAGAGAGCCCTTAGAACATTTTCACACTTCCACCAATCATTTTCTGAGAGAGAACCACCTACTCATGTGTTGAGATCAAGATATTTCAATCCAACCATATGAATCTTGATTTATAGCCTCCCCAAGTTTCTTTGCATACAATCATCCTCTTCTACCAAGCCAAAGTTCATGGGAGAGTGATTGAGTGTTGAGGAGAATATCTTTTGAAGCACAAGATCAAGGAGTTCATCATACATACACCATCTATTACCTTTTGGAGATTGTTGTCTCCTAGATTGGTCAGGTGTCGCTTGGGAGCCTCCAAATCATGTGGAGTTGAACCGAGAAGTTTGTAAGGGCGAGGAGATCGTCTATTTCGTGAAGATCTACCTCGAGTGAGGCTAGTCCTTCATGTACGTAAGCCATGATGGCATAAACAAGGTTGCTTCTCCATGAACCCTTTGTGGGTGGATCCCTTTATGGAATCACATAGTCGTTACCCTTCGTGGGTTGAAATCTCCATCAACATTAACGTACGATAGCACTACCTAACGGAACCACGTCAAAAATCTCCATGTCTTCATTGCGTTTGATCTTCCTACTCTACCATCCTTTATGTTTCTTGCAAATGCATGATGGTTACTTTATGTTGCTTGATCTTTAGATATGCATGTGTAGAAACTATTAGATGCAACTTAACTTGTGCAAAATCTACCTAAATTTCAAGTCAACTAAAAGTTGTTCATATATATTGTTAAGTGTCTATTCATCCCCCTCTAGACTGCACTTCTCGATTCCACAAGTCAATTATTTCTATTTTTTGCTCATATGTTTTTGTGCAAAAAGCGGCTGTAGTACATGTTTCAGAAGGTACAAATATCCACTCCCTGATTAAATAGAAGAATAAACATTCTGTTGGGGAACACTGCATGGGAAACAAAAAAAACTCCTACGCACACACAATACCTATCCATGGTGATGATCATCTACGAGAGGGGAGAGTGAATCTACATACCCTTGTAGATCGCTAAGCGGAAGCATATATAACGCGGTTGATGTAGTGGCACATCTTCGTGATCCAAATCGCAGATCGTCGCAATCTCATCACGATCCGTCTCGTGATCCCATCACGATCCATCCCGATCTAGTGCCGAACGGATGGCACCTCCACGGTCAGCACACGTACAGCTCGATGACGATCTCTGCCTTCTTGATCCAGCAAGAGGGGAGAAGAGGTATATGAGTTCTCCAGCACGACAGCATGGTGGTGGTGGTGCTGGAGCTATTCCAGCAGGCCTTCGCTTAAGCACCGCTGAAACTAGACTAGAGGAGAAACATATCTAGAGAGAGAGGGCAACACGTGGCTGTTTTTCCGTGTCTCAAAAACCCTCAATACCTCTAGTATATATAGGAGGGAGGGAGGGGAGGAGGCAGCCTCAAACCCTCAAGGTTTGGCCAAAATTGGAGGTGGAGGAGTCCTACTCCAATCCTACTAGGAGTAGGATTCCTCCTTTCCACTTGAAAACCCTTTCCACCTTTTCCACCTTTGGGTTTTTTGCCTCTCAAACCTCATGGGCCTTAGGGGGAGCTTATGTTAGCCCACTAGGGGCTGGTTTGTATCCTCCCACAGCCCATAAGTCCCCTCGGGGCGTGACACCCCTTCCGATGGCCCCCGTACCCTCCTAGCACTCCCGATACACTACTGATGAGCCCGAAACTTTTCCGGTGACCAAAAACGGACTTACTATATATCTATCTTTAGCTCCGGACCATTACAGAGCTCCTTGTGACATCCGGGATCTCATACGGGACTCCGAACAACTTTTGCCTACCAACACCTATAACTCAACTATACCGAAATGCCACCGAACCTTAAGTGTGCAGACCCTGCGGGTTCGAGAACTATGCAGACATGATCGAGACACCTCTACGGTCAATAACCAATAGCGGGACCTGGATGCCCATATTGGCTCCTATATATTCTATGAAGATCTTTATCAGTTGAACCTCTATGTCAAGGATTCAGTTAATCCCGTATGTTGTTCCCTTTGTCCTTCGTTATGTTACTTGCCCGAGATTCGATCATCGGTATCTCTATACCTAGTTCAATCTCGTTATCGGCAAGTATCTTTACTCGTTTCGTAATACAAGATCTCGTGGCTAACTCCTTAGTCACATTGCTGGCAAGGCTTATTGTGATGTTGTATTACCGAGTGGGCCCCGAGATACCTCTCCATCATACGGAGTGACAAATCTCAGTCTTGATCCATGCCAACCCAACAGACACCTTTGGAGATTCCTGTAGAGCACCTTTATAGTCACCCAGTAACGTTGCGACGGTTGATACACACAAGGTATTCCTCCGGTGTCCGGGAGTTGCATGATCTCATGGTCATAGGAACAAATACATTGACATGCAGAAAACAGTAGCAATAAACTGACACGGTCATATGCTACGTTTATAGGTTGGGTCTTGTCCATCACGTCATTCTCCTAATGATGTGATCCCGTTATCAAGTGACAACACTTGTCTATGGCTAGGAAACCTTAACCATCTTTGATCAATGAGCTAGTCAACTAGAGGCTTACTAGGGACAGTGTTTTGTCTATGTATCAACACATGTATTTGAGTTTCCAATCAATACAATTATAGCATGGATAATAAACGATTATCATGACCAAGGAAATATAATATTAACCAATTTATTATTGCCTATAGGGCATATTTCCAACAGTCTCCCACTTGCACTAGAGTCGATAATCTAGTTCACATCACTATGTGATTTTGATGAATCTAACACCCATACAATTCTGGGGTTTGATCATGTCTTGCTTGTGAGAGAGGTTTTAGTCAACCGGTCTGAACCTTTCAAATTTGAGTGTGCTTTACAAATATCTATGTCATCCTGTAGGTCCTGCTACCAACGTGCCATTTTGGAACTATTCCAAATGACTGATCCACTATACGAATCCGGTTTACTACTCAGAGTTTTCCAGATTAGTGTCAAAGCTTGCATCCACGTAACACTTTACGCGAACTCTTTTAACACCTCCATAATCAAGAAAAATTTCCTTAGTCCACTAGCTACTAAGGATAACTTTTGACCGTTGTCTAGTAATCCATTCGTGGATCACTCTCGTACCCCTTGACAAATTCATGGCAAGGCACCCACCAGGTGCGGTACACATCATAGCATACTATAGAGCCTATGTCTAATGCATAGGGGACGACCTTCGTCCTTTCTCTTTCTTCTGTCATGGTCGGGCTTTGAGTCTTACTCAAATTCACACCTTACAAACATCCAAGAACTCCTTCTTTGCCGATCTATTTTGAACTCCTACAAAAACTTGTCAAAGCATGCATTTCATTGAAAGTTTTATCAAGCGTCTTGATCTATCTCTATAGATCTTGATGCTCAATGTTCAAGTAGCTCAATCCAGGTTTTCCTCTGAAAACACGTTTTCAAACAATCCTACATGCTTTCTAGAAATTCTACATCATTTTCGATCAACAATATGTCAACCACATATATTCATCAGAAATTCTATATTGCTCCCACTCACTTCCTTGGAAATACAAGTTTCTCACAAACTTTGTATAAACCCAAAAGCTTTGATCATCACATCAAAGCGCATATCCAACTCCGAGATGCTTACTCTAGTCCTTAGAAGGATCATTAGAGCTTGCACACTTCTTAGCATCCTTAGGATCGACAAAACCTTCTCGTTGTATCTGATATGTCCAAAATGCATCACTATTTTGTATCATAATTTGTCTCTATTCATTGATATATTTCACATTATGATGATGTACTTATAGTGTTTTGGCTTATTTTACACAGTTTACGACTTTCCGGTGCCGAAATAGTAGACGCGGGATTCAGCGGAGAAAATAGCATGAAGAGTTGCAATATCAGAACATCTCCAATTGCAATGAAATTTTGAGGGAATAAGTTTCCGAATAGATCACGAAGACTAACCGAAGGAGGGCCGGAGGGGGGCCACAGGTCACCCAGGCGACCTGCTGGCGCGGGCCACCCCTAGGTCGCGCCTAGAGGCCGCCTGGATGGTGGGTCCCACCTCCAGCGCTCTCCTTTGGCCTATATCATCCTCTTGACCTAAAAGTTACGGGGACAGAGGAGTTTTCGCAGTTCCGCCACCGCTCTGCGGCAGAAACCTACCGAGAAGAAAAGACCTTTCCGACGGGTAGATTTCACCGGGGAGAATGATACGTCCATTTTGCATCATACTTTCATGTTGATATTTATCGCTTCTTGGGCTGTTATTTCACTCCACGGTGCAAAACTTATGCCTTTTCTCTCTTATTTTGCAAGGTTTACATGAAGAGGGAAAATGCCAGCAGCTGGAATTCTGGCCTGAAAAAGGAGCAAGTTTGAGATGCCTATTCTGTGCAACTCCAAAAGCCGTGAAAATCAACGTGGATTTTTTTTTGGGATTTATAAAAAATACTGGGCCGAAGAAGTGTCGGAGGGGCACCAGTAGGGGGCCACAAGCCTGCTAGGCGCGGCCACCCCCCTGGCCGCGCCTAGGGGGCTTGCGGGCTCCCAGCTGGCCCTCTGGCTCCCCCCTTTTGCTACAAGAAGGGTTTCGGTCTGGAAAAATCAAGAGGAGGCTTTTCGGAGGATTCGCCGCCGCCACGAGGTAGAACTTGAGCAGAACCAATCTAGAGCTCCGGCAGGACGATCCTGCCGGGAAAACTTCCCTCCCGGAGGGGGAAATCGTCGCCATCATCATCACCAACACTCCTCTCATTGGAGGGGACTCATCACCATCAACATCTTCATCAGCACCATCTCATCTCCAAACCCTAGTTCATCTCTTGTAACCAATCTCTGTCTCGCGACTCCGATTGGTACTTGTAAGGTTGCTAGTAGTGTTAATTACTCTTTGTAGTTGATGCTAGTTGGATTAGTTGGTGGAAGAGTTTATGTTCAGATCTTTGATGCTACTCATTACCTCTCTGGTCATGAATATGATTATGCTTTGTGAGTAGTTACTTTTGTTCCTGAGGACATGGGATAAGTCATGCTAAAAGTAGTCATGTGAATTTGGTATTCATTCGATATTTTGATGTGTTGTATGTTGTTTTTCCTCTAGTGGTGTTATGTGAACGTTCGACTACATAACACTTCACCATTATTTGGGCCTAGAGGAAGGCATTGGTAAGTAGTAAGTAGATGATGGGTTGCTAGAGTGACAGAAGCTTAAACCCTACTTTATGCGTTGCTTCGCAAGGGGCTGATTTGGATCCACTAGTTTAATGCTATGGTTAGACTTTGTCTTAATTCTTCTTTCGTAGTTGCGGATGCTTGTGAGAGGGATTAATCATAAGTGGGATGCTTGTCCAAGTAAGGGCAGTACCCAAGCGCTAGTCCACCCACATATCA